>NC_090933.1:812329613-812632644 GCF_040938575.1 Ambystoma mexicanum | reverse complement strand
CACAACCACAATTCCCACGGACCCTGGCATGACTCCAGTGTTTGTGAAGCAATATTGCTTGCCTCTAGCATCAATGGAGTCCCTTACTGAAATAATTAAGAACCTTGAGTCCCGTGGGATAATCCGTCCAGTGCACAGCACCATCAATAATTTGGTGCTGGGGATATTGAAGCCAAATGGCCAGTGGAGACTCTGCACCGACCTTAGGGAGCTCAACAAACGGGTCCATACTTCCCGATGGCCTCTTCCCTACATTGACCAAGGGCTGGCCCAGATCCAGGGGTCACAGGTCTTCACTGCAATAGACCTGACCAATGGATACTGGACTTTACCTGTCAGTAGGGAGGACCAATACAAGCTGGCCTTTACCTTTGGGGGGCAGCAGTGCACATGGACCCGGACTCCCTTCGGATACATCAACTCTGGCAATGAGTTCAACATTTTTCTACATAAGGCCATGCCCGACCTGGGTGAGAGGGGTAACCTGGCTTATGTAGATGATGTCCTAATCAAAAGCTCAACTGTTGAGGAACACATAGTGGAGATCCGTTATGTTCTGACACAGTTGAGGGCTGCCGGAGCAAAACTTTCCTTTCAAAAGGCACAGTGGTGTAGAACACGTGTCAATTTCTTGGGGCATGAGATTACTCCTCAGGGTCTCTGTCCCCAGGAAAAGAAAGTGGAAGCACTCCAGAAATTGAAAGACCCCACAACTCTGCGGGAACTAAGGAGCCTCCTTGGACTGAGTAATTACAGCAGAAAGTTCATTGAGGGCTACGCAGAGATCACCAGACCCCCGATTCATCATTTGAAGGGGGGGTAAAGTGGGAGTGGGGTCCAGAAGAAGCCGAGGCAGTAAGACAACTCAAAAGAAGCCTCTCACAAGCGCCTTGCCTACCTTACCCTGTCAGAAACAAGGCATTCTTCTTGGAGATAGGGTTCTCTAATACATGCTTGACTGCAGTATTATACCAAAAGCATGACAAGGTCAATAAAGTGATCTCCTATGCGAGTAAAACTTTATCCTCTGTGGAGGAAAAATTCAACGATTGTGAGAAGGCACTCCTGGCAATGGCGTGGGCATTGAAGAACTACCGCCCGTTTATCCAGGAGGAACACATCATAGTGGAGACTCCACACCAGCCTCTGCAATATCTCCAAAGTGACAGAATCCGGGCCGGAAATGTAAGTAATTCCCTAATTACTTCCTGGATTCTGTCAATGCAAGGCATTCCTGTGGAGGGCAGATATGGCCAAAACAAGAAGAGTCCCCTCGCGCAAGTTCTGGCTGACTTGCATGATTGTGCCAGAGAAAACTTTTTCGAGGACGAAAGTCTTAAAATCAAGGACAACATGGAGGCCTACCTCAATTCCCCACAGAAAGTCTTTGACGAAGACAAGTGTGAGGGAATGCCCACTGTCTATGAGGATGGATGCTCTTACCATGTTGACAACAACAGGGAAAAAGAACTTGTGGCCGGCGTAGGGAATGCATGTGTGAATGAGACCCCAGAACCCTCCGCTGGGTACAAGATTGGTCCCCGAAGTAGTCAAGTGGCAGAGTTGATGGCTGTGCATCAAGTCATCTTCACTGCTGTCCAACATCAACTCAACAAACTGGTCATAATCACTGATTCAGATTATGTACGGAACGGGTTCGTGGAGCACCTGGTTAATTGGAAAACCAGAGGCATGCTATGTGCTAATAACAAACCCTTGAAACATGGGAAGTTAATCCAAAATATTGATGATCTGGTCACCTCGAATGGGATGACCATCTACTGGAAAAAGATCATGGGTCATTCCAAAGTAGAGGGACCAGACAAAACTGGAAATGATTTAGCTGATCAGCTGGCCAAAACCGGGGCCATCCAAGGGGATCTAATTGATATTGAGTCCCTGTTGGGGGAAATCCAGGTCACTGCTATCACTAGGTCCCAGACAAACGCTCACAATGATCTCTCAACTGCACAATGGAGTAAGGAGATCCCAGATGCTTATTTGATTACGGCTCAGAAGGGGGATCCAATAATTGGTAAGTTTTGTCAACACATTGAGTACCCTGAGAGCTTTCCCCTGACGGATACCGATTACATAGGGAAAGAGGACCTCAGAGTGTTGATGAAATGTCCAAAAATGTTCAGAATCAAAGACGGTTTGTTGGTAAGGAAATCCCTAGCTGGCCATGATCAGTGGGTGGTTCCTACCTCATTCCGAAGCCTGATGTTAAGTCACGCCCATGATGCGGCCACAGCCGGTCATAGGGGATTTCATCCAACACTTGAAATCTTAAGAGAGGTTGCATACTGGCCACACATGGGGCAGGACCTCGACCAATACTTGAAGGGGTGTCTTGTGTGTGCACAATTTCAGCCAACATCCCTCACACACTGTGTGCCTCTCCAAAAGAGGAGGATGACACTGCCATGGTCAGATTTGCAAGTAGATTTCATTGGGCCCGTGATTCGCTCCTCTAGGGGGAACAAGTACATGTTGACCGTGACATGCTTGTTTACTAAATGGATGGAATGTCTCCCGGCCCCAAACTGCAAGGCAGAAACAGCAGCTGCCCTGATGATCAACCACATCTTTTCGCGTTTTGGTCTACCCCAAAGGATCGAATCAGACAGAGGTAGCCATTTCACCAACGAAGTGATGACAAAAATGTGGGAGATACTTGGGGTTAAAAGGAAGATACATATTGCTTACCGACTAGCCTCTAGTGCTGTAGTGGAGAGATATAATCGAACAATTGTGAGCATATTAAAAAAGTTTGTGACAGATTCTGGGCCAAGTTGGGATATTCGATAACCTCTTGTCCTAATGGCCATCAGATCTACCCCTTCATCTGCAACTAAAATGTCAACGTTTGGGCTGATGACTAGACGCAGGATGGTGCTTCCCCAGCATCTGCTCTACCGGACCCAAGAGCAGACATTGATCAAAGCCTCCACAACACATGAGGATGTTGAAAACCTAAGAAAACACCTTCAACATGCTTTTGCCTATGCTCAGCGAAATCTAGAAAGATCAGCAGACAGCATGTAGACCCATTATGAGTTAAAGACTACCAGAAAAGAATACAATGTAGGAGACCAAGTCTACCTATACAATTTCCGAAGGAACCAGGCCAAACAGCGAAAATTTCTGCCTACATGGAGGGGTCCTTTTGAAATTGTAGACAAAATCTCACCAGTCGCCTACAAGATCCGCATCCCCAAAGGCAGTTTGGCAGAGGGGGAAAATAAGTGGGTCCATATTAATCAGCTAAAGTGTTGCCATCCTGGGCACACTCTGCAGCAACTGGAGGTGTCTTCTGTAACCCCACTCGAGATCCATAAAATTCCAACTCTAAAATATTCCACATATAGGGCCTGATCACGACTTTGGCGGTAACCCTACCGCCGAACTCCCGACGCTAATAGTACCGGATCACGAGTTCGGCGGTAATGTAATTCCCCATTCCCCATTGAGCCCATTCGGGAATGCCCCATTTCTTGGCGAAGCACCCTGCAGGAAGATCCAGGCTCCAGACATAGATCCAGAAACCAAACTCTAGAACCAGACTGTAGAACTTTGAAGCAGAAAGGCCCAACCCAAAAGCTGAACTCTTCTCAGCTGGCCTTCAAAATCTTAAGAAATCAGATTCTAACACCTAAACTTCCAAGGGGCACCACAAAATCCAACAGCCTGGCTGAGCTGTTTTGCTATTCTAGCTAAGAACCCGTGCTAGAACCAAGATCCATATCCGCAGAGCAGAGCTGTAACCCAGAACCCGTCAGATACAGTCCAAGATGCCGCGCCGACCAGAGTGCCTTGCGGAGAGCAGAGTCCAGTTGCCCTGAATCCTGTCTGGTGGCGAGAAAATCCCAGCCAAACCCTTGACCAGATCTTTGACGGGCCCATTCCATTCTAAAGCCATAGGAGTGAGTATTTAGTCTTGAACTGTCTATAGTCATCTCTTAGTTTAAAGTAATCCTATTCAGTCCATTTCAACCTGTCCAGAACTGCATTATAGAATCTTGTGTCCATCCTGAATTCTTCTCATTATATAGTCTGTGATAATTGTAGCGATAATCATCTGTGCGCTGATATTTTCTGAAGAAAGTCAAGTGTCCTGTCGCACAACAATCAGAGTGGAAAGCGCCCTGTTCTGGTGGTTGTCCCGTTGGGTATCTTGTAATTTCATAGCCCCTTAGTATAAATCCATATTGGTTCTGAATCTTTAAAGCGCAATCTTTCATTTTGAATTATTGGCTCTGTTTCTGAAAAATCTACCTTCACTAAAACCTCTGGAATTTTTGAACCGCACGTCCTAGAAACAAAATTTGAATGTAATTCTGAAGCTTACATCTTCAGCATTCCAACAAACCCCTAATCTTTGCTAGTGTTGACCTGAACCAATCCAAAGCCACTCTCACTAGTGCAGAATCGCCTTTAGCAAATTAAAATCATTAGCATTTTCTTATGTATTGCAAATCACATTCAAAAGCATTTTGACCTGTTTTTAAAGCATTCCTGTTCTCTCTAAACTTGCTGGGGTGAAGTGGGATGGAAACTGCAATTGTGGATTTTTATTCCTGATACCTGTGTGCCCTCATTCCATCTCTCCATATTGCATAGTGGGGGGTGGGGGTGAGTAATAACAGGGGGAAAGAGTGATCTCATTGTCTTTGATTGAAGTCATATCATGTTTTATTTCTGTGTTGCATTCCTTCCTATCATTGCCATTTCTTGAACCCATACAAAGTATTCTCTAATATATTATTTTTCCTATTCCTACTCCTAACTGATTAAAGAGATTGTTGATATTGTACTATTACCCATTGATGATCATTGTTCATATTCATAAGTGTGATATTCAGATATTATTCATATTCATAAAAGTGTAATCTATGTATTGTTCAATTCTTCAAATAAATTCAAAGAGAGGGGCGTTATAGAAGGGTACATCATCCAGAATTAAATGAACTTTTGACATACAAATATATAAATAAGGGTTTCCATTGGGCATCCCATATTAGGCATTGACTTAGTTGGAGTGCTGGATTGAAATCACTTACAGTTTGAATGTCTCAATCTGAGTGGCAAAGAATTTCTTAAATTTGAGTTTCCGGACAGATTTGAAGATATCTATTTGGATTTCAACAGAATTATTGAGTCCAGAAGGTTCAAAAGATAAGCCTTTATTAAGTGTGGCATGTTCAGCAGGTGAGAGGTGATGCTTGCTTAAGTTACACACAAGATTCAGCGGTTCTGGTTCATGAATTGTGGTTGATGATAGACTCTGGTGAACCTTCGTGGTGCTGCTGGGGCGTTTATGCTGGTGTTGCTTACTGCCCCTGGTATCCCTTGTTATGTATTTGGGGTTGACAATATATATATTGGTTACAATCGGTGTTTGGAATCGTACTGTTTTTTTTGGCGTTGGCTAATAGGGCTTGCCGATTCCCTTTTTTGTATCGCTTGATCTGTTCTAAAAAAAGCACATATTTTGTTTGGATCATTTCAAAATTGAAATTATTTTTTGCAAAACAATATCTGTCACATATCTGTGCTAACTAAATGGGGAATCATCCCTCCCGCCTGACTTGGACAAATTGTCCATATCATGCCATCCACATTTAAATCTGAATGATATTATGAAATATCTCTTATCTTAATTGGTTCGGTTTTTTTCTTTTTTACTTTGTGCTTCTGTGTAACATTATTGTTTTTGTGGGATTTCACTTTACATTTAACATGTATCAGCCTCAGAGGATGAGCAACGACTGCTCGAAACACATGTCAGGCTGTACACCGTTGCACCTTATAAATCTGCAATCTAAGCAGTGTCTCCATTCTCTTTGTGTTGGTGCAGTGAGACTGAAAAACATTCTCTAAAAAACAAAATCAGACATATATATAAATGAGAGGTCTTACTCCATGTTGTGTTTGCAACCCAACTGGGGAACCTTGATTCCATTTGGCCAGTCACCGGCGTTCCCCCTAAGGTCAAGCCTGTCCTTTTCCTGTCTCCCCCTTGTTCCCATCCCCCCTGCACTCTTCTGATGGGTGTTAGGACAGGTGAGAATAAAGTGTCCTGATTGCCCACTATATAGACACAGATTGTTTGCTTTGCGTTGTTCCTTTTCTGCCATGGAAAATGGCCCCCTCACACTTCCAATCTGCATAGGCTCCCCCTCTCCTGCTTGAGCCCCCCTGCCTTTATCCAACCTTACAAATGGTAAAACCTCTGGTCTGTTCTTGTCCCCTTTACATTAATTCATGCGCTGATCTAATTGTAACGCCAAGTCAATCAGAGCAGTACAAGTGTGAGGTTGTGGCTTAACCTGGTCTATGGCGTCCTTCAACTCCTCCCATAATCGCTGGTAGAACAAAACTGTCTGCTTGGTCTCTGGCCAATCAGTCTCTATCACCAAATGATTGAACTGTGTCATATTTGACACCAAGCCAAGTCATGTGCCCCCTGTCGCAGGGCCAATATTTCTTTATCCTGAGCCAACGACACCTTCCGCCTGTCAAACAACCTCCAAAACTCACTCAAAAACCCTTCAATTATACAATAAGGGGTCATCTTTTTGTACAAAGGGAATAGCACATGCTTCTGCGTTTCCAGTCAAATAAGATATCACAAAAGTTGTCCTAGCCTGAATGGTTTCAAAATCAGCAGGTTTACATAAGAAGTGTAATCAACATTGTGTAAAAAACGTCATATACATTCTTGGGTCCCCAGCAAACCTTTCGGGTGCTGCCAGTGGAACACTACTTGGTGGTTGTACTATTGCTGTGGCGGCCCAACTTGCTGCTGTCCCCAAAGATGACCCTGCACTGGCCGCTTCCAATGGCATACCCTGTGCAACCAACCCCTGTACCTGGTCCTTTAAAGCTGAGGTTTCTTGCCTTGCGTGTGCTAATTCTACTTGAATGTCCTGCAAAGCCTTTACCACTTCCGCTAAAAGGGGAGGATTCGTCGTCATTTGGCTTGGGTGGTAAAAATAACCCATTTATGGAGGTGGATTATTATGTCAAAACCAGAATAGGAGAGTGTATCAACTCTCTTCTGAACCACAGAAGCTGAATGGATTCAACCCTCCCACCGTGGTTGGCACAGGTGCCGGTTGTCAGAAGCACAGATAACCACATGGCAGCCAATGGGGGGAGGAGGTATTAGAGGGAATTTGTGGATAAGGAGGGGAAAGTTAGAGAAACCGGAAAGAGAGGAAGGAATAACGTGATTGGATGGGTATGTGGACGTATAGGGAAAGTTAATGCACATATTGGTATTAACCACTACCTACAGTATTTAACCTGACTCAACCTGAATCCTGCCTGTAGTCCTAACCTCCTTCAACATGATGCCATATCAGATAATGTACTTTAACATTTTTCACCCCTTGTGACCTTACTCACACACATAACACAAAGCATGAGACATTGGGATGCATTGGGAAACAGAAAACACTTAGCAAGCAGTATGGAACACATAAGGGATTTTCTCCCAGATGAATGCACAAACTCATGGCCTGTTACGCAAAGCAAAGCGGAACATAAGATATACATAAATCAACGTAATAGCTCCTGGTCTTTTGAGGCCATAGATAATGTTCAGTGGAATGATGAATGTTTGAATCAGCACACATACCCCTTAATCATGCGGGACCAACGCTTGTAGCAGCGGAATCCATTGCCCCATAGTTTTTCTCATAACTAGTAATAGTTTGAACCAACAGAAAACCAGCATTGTCTTTCCACATATCATATGTTCCAGGATGAAAGAACAATGCCTATAAACACACAGATCGTTACATAATTGTAAGCATGCCACTTGTCTTCAGGTCCGGGAGCCCCACAGGACTGCCCGGAAACTAAGGATTAAGGCGAAGAAGGAAGTCTCTGCATCCCCACTGTAGGGCCCATGTTACTGCTCTCCGGTCCATGTCTCTGACTCCCCATCTCCTCTGTCTGCTTCCAAGAGGAAATCTGCAAAGTCCGCCTGTGCCGACTCTCAACAGTCCGCACCTGGCACGGACGGGCAGCGTCTGATAACACTGTGGCAATCACAGTCAGCTGCACCGCCGTGTGAAATATCCCCCAGTCCTGCTGAGAAATGTAGTATCTTCCTATTCCGGGCTCATATTAACACTGTCTGCGCCCAAAGCTTCTCCATTTGCCCCAACCACCTTTCCTGACAACATTAGGGTTTTGGCAGGTCGACTTGACAGATGGAGCGAGAGAGAGGTCAGCATTCTCAACCCCGGAAGGACATTATCCGTTTACTGTGATACCCTTCCGATTGAAGAATGCCCCTGCCACTTTTCAGTGGATGGTTAACCAGGTTTTGGTCTGGTCTGGAAATCTTCAGTGTCGCCTCTTTAACTAACATTTCGGCACTCAGCCACACCTGGGAGGATCACGTATCTCACCTGAAACACTTGTGTATAGATGCGTTATAAATGCCATATTATATCATATCATAAGTGCTTCAGGCACTGCAGAATGCAGGTCTGACTATCAAGGCCACTAAGTGCTAGATAGCGCAGGGCACAGTGACTTACCTAGGTCGCCTGGTCGGTGGAGGTAAGAAACAACCTCTCGAAGAAGATACACAGGCTTTGAACGATTGGGACATCCCCACCGCACAGGCACAGGTGAGAGCCTTTCTAGGTCTCATTGGGTACTACTGGTCATTCATCAGAGGGTATGGGACCATTGCTGTGTCCCGAATGATGTAACTTCCAAGAAGATGCCAAAGAAGGTAACTTGGACCCCTGCCTATCAAAACTTCTTTCAGGATTTAAAGGATGGATTGTGCCAGACTATGGTCAGGAGTTCATTATCCAGGCAGACACCTGTGATTTTGGGATTGGAGCAGTGTTAGCGCAGTTGAGCTATGAAGGGGTAGAGCAACCTGTTGCCTATATGAGCAGGCATTTGTCAAAAGTGGACAGGAACTGGGCTGCCATAGAAAAAGAGGCATATGTGGGCATGTGGGCCGTAAAGAAGCTAAAGCTCTACATCTTTGGGTCTCACTTTACGATCCATACAGACCAACGGCCTCTATGATGGTTAATGGCCATGAAACCGGTGAACCCTAAGCTTTTGCAGTGGGCCGTATCCCTACAGCGATTAGATATAGACATCCAGCACAAGCCAGGCTCCCAGCATGGAAATGCAGATGGCCTCAGTTGGTACGTTCGCCTTGATGATGAACCAGACCCTCAGTATATCACATGACCTTGAGAGGATTAAGCTAGGCATTAATATTTTTCCCTGTTCACCAGAATAGGGTGGCCTCTCTAAATCTGTCCCCAGGTCTGATTCTCAAAACCCATTTTAACACTTGCATTGTGAGCTGAGCAGGGCATCCCTTGAGCTCCGACATCTGAAGTCCCCTTGAGTTCCAAATGCCGTTTCTTGTACCAGTAAGTGCAGGAAAATTGCATTTTTCTTTGAGCCTCATGAAAATGGATGCACTGTTCCATAGGCTTACAGCAGTGCCAATACAGGGCCTAATTCACAGAAGCATTTTATAATGGCAAAACCCCATTGGAAAAACGCTCTGTGAATCTGTGTCATAATGTGATCTGTGAGCTAAACTCACTTTGAAAGAGGAAAGATGATATGGAGTTCATTTGTGTATAAACCGTCAGTCGGTACATTGTCAGGATTATGGCCTTCACTGGTATAGCCTATTTCATTATGTACTTACTTGGGCGATATACAAAGTGCTGCCCATCACTCATTGGCCTCCTTACAGCACTTTGACATTCAGTATAGCACTTGGTGAATTTAGTTAATGTATATCATAAGAAGCTGGAGTGTGAGGGACGGGGTGCCAAAGGAGTGATTCCCCCCTCTGTTGTTCTTTAGCCACTGCCCTTGAGTTGTGGGCCTTTAGTAAATATCAATAGCTTGGTTTTTGGGGTTGTCTAGTAAGGAACGTAGAGTTTGTACCCCTCTCTGTCTGATAACAACTGCAGGATTGCTGTAATTGACTGACGTATCTTCCTGGGTTTGGTAAAGGATTTGGAGGAAATAGATCCTGAGTAGACTGGTGTAATGGTAAGCACTGGCAAATGGCAAACTCACAAACCATGACTGATACATTTATCGTAACCTGGAATGTCTTTGCGGATTGATGGCTGTCTATCCAATCTTGACGTTTGAAGCTTCTTTTTGTAATTCAGAATGAAGATGAAAATGTTTTAGAGGCATCTAACTTGACCTTCCTGTGTTTATTTTTCCTCTACTGACTTGAAGGAAAAGAGAAATATGGCAGACTTATCCAGCGCCCTTTGTCATGATAATGGAAGAATACTACCTATACTGAAAATCGTTTTATAATTGTAAATGTAAATGTGAATTTGTTTACAAAATTGTTAATTTACTGGATTTACTGGATTAAAGAGTTCGAATTATGTGGCCACTTTCTCCTTTGTTGCTATTATTTGAGATCAGTGAAGATGAGAATGAAGAAAACTTATTGGGGCATATATCAAGTAACCTGCTGGTCGAGGCGAGAACTGCGCAGCCAGGCATTGGAGAACATAAATGTCCACAGAGGGGGAATGGGTGAGCAGATATTGGGATATATACACAATAGAACACCTCACTCACCTGTTAATCGATTTCAAACAGAATATAGAGGAACTATGGTGACCCATTTTGGGGAAGTATTGTACTCCAGACAAGACATTGGGCCTCATTACACGGTATGCGGCAACCATGGTGCTAGCGCCATGGTTGCCGCCAGTATTTTACAGTGTCCGCCTTGGTGGATGGCTGAATTACCGCCCTACTCCAAGGTGAGCGGGGGCGGTAATTCACCATTCACCAAGGCACTTGCCCATTCCCATTTTTGCCCCCATAGGGCTCAATGGAAATGGGGAAGGAGCTAATTACGGTACTGCAAATTGCGCTACCGTAATTAGCATAAAGGTCCCTTTGCGGGCCCGTTCCTTAACGGCTGGTAAAACCAGCCGTTAAGGTCGGGTCCCACAAAGGGACCTCGTAGTAAGGCGGTAAGGGCTTACCGGTACCGATGCCCTTACCGGTACCGGTAAACCCTTACCGCATTCCGTTTAATGAGGCCCATTGTATTATTTAGTCTATTTGTCAACTATAGACCAAGGCCCTTGTTTCAAAGGAGGGTGGCTGCAGGAGGGGGTTGGGGAAGGGTTGAATGGGGAGAGAAGGAACATTTGATGTTTATTTGAATGATCCCTTTGGTTTGTTATAATTTGCTAGGCCAGGTCCCCTCTGTACAGAAACACAAGCAAACTCAGAGATATTTTAGCCTTGTTGGGCCTCCTCTGTGAGGTGCAACTTGGTTCCCTATGGGACAGCGAGCAAGGGACCCATGTCTGGGCATGCCCTCTCTGCTCAAATAGCACCAATCCCACAAAGCTACAACCACCACCAGATAAAGCTGCGGTAACAGTGGAAACAAGGCCCTTTTGGTTGATGGTCCCCCTGGTGTCTGGGTATACCCTCTCTCACCGAGTGAGTCAAACTAAAACCACAAAAGTAATGCGTGGAAGGTTTTGAATGAATCTGAACCACTGGCTTTGCTCTGGGCAACCTTGCATACCACCGTTTTTTAGCCCGTCTGTGCCACAGCAAAAAGGGACTAGCTATATGCAAATCAGTCAAGTACTGCCATTAATGGTAGCAGCCCAGCACGAACTACTAGGCCAGGTCCCCTCTGCACGGAAACACAAGCAACCCCAGACATGTTTCAGTCTTGTTGGGCCTCCTCAGTGAGGTGCAGCTTGGTTCCCTATGGTGCAGCAAGCAAGGAACCCACATTTGGGCATACCGTTTCTCACATAAAGAGACCAGCCTAAACCACAAAAGTGATGGGACAAAGGTTTTGAATTATTCTGAACCACTGTCATTGCTCTGGGCAACCTTCAACAGCACTGTTTTTGGCATGTTTGAGCCATAGCAAAAGGGGTCCAGCCATATGCAAATCAGTCAGGGACTGCGACGCATGGTGGCAGCCCAGCCCGAACAGCCTGGCCAGGTCCCCTCTGCATGGAAACACAAGCAACCCCAGACATGTTTTGGCCTTGTTGGGCCTCCTCAGTGAGGTGCTGCTTGGTTCCCTATGGCGCAGCGAGCAAGGGACCCACGCCTGGGCATACCCTCTCTGCTCAAATAGCACCAATCCCACAAGGCTACAACCACCACCAGAAAAAGCTGGGGTAGCGGTGGAAACAAGGCCCAACTGGTTGATGGTGTCCCGCTATGCACACAGGAGGGGGTTGTGGCAGTCTAACAGGGTGGGGGGGACTAAGGAGCGCTTGTCCCAGTGTATCCAGCAGTAAGTTGGTGTATCCTCAGGTGAGGAACCTGCAGAGGTTTACTGTGATTATACCTAATGAAAAGTTAGAGAATTAAATGTTAACGAATCATAAATAACGAAGAAAATATCACATTTTTTTTTCTTTTTGGGGGGTCCCAACCAAGCCCCCATTTGCCCATATTTAAAGTCCCACCCCCTCCACACCCCCACATCTATTTTTTTTAAACGAAAATGTGGTATGTTTCGTTATTTAGGATTTGTTAACATTTCATTCTCTATTTTATATTCAGTACAATCACTGGATACCCCTGCGGATACTCTCTCATTGCCAAACACAATGCTGGAGGGTGTAGTGAAAGAGAAGATCAATGGAAGCTGAAATGTTTACTTTGGAACTAGTCAGAAGATGCCTCTGATGTATGTTCTTTTGCAATGACATGGTCAACGCACAATATATTCTTGGTTTTCCCTGCTTAACTGGCATTTTGCATATGTTGAATTTCACAGTGTCTCCACCTCGCTTTACAGTATTTTTCTCCGACAAGATAAAGTAGTCCCAGACCCATGATGAAGTTCATGGGCTCTATGATGGTTCAGGATTTCCTAAAACCTGGCACAGGTTGCCTGTGACATACGTGCCCCCTCTGCACGGCAGGCACAAATGTAGATGTCTCAGTACCTTCATCCTCCTGAGTCATCTGCTGGTGGACCACTCTGACTCCACCACCATTCCTATCTCTAGCACAACCACCAGCAGCACCCCCTCCTCATACTTCTCCAGGGTACCACACTCCTCCCGCACATCTGTAGACCCTCCTCCTGCTGAGTTAACAAGACCTATTACCCAACTCCAAAGTCGATTAAGGCATTTTCAAGCAGGCTCTGTGGTGTACCCACAGCTACACTATACTAATCCTCCATTAAACCAGGAAGAGCCTCACAGACATACCCCGAACAGTCACCAGCTCTTACCAATACCTCTGGTGCAAGTGCTCCTTGAACCAGTAAGCCCCCCTTTATGAACCCTGACTCCGACACCTGCTCCTCCTCCTGCAGCAATGACAAACCCCCCTTTTCCAGTTCTGTCTCCTTTCCTCTTCCTGAGCAATCCCAAATACCTCTTCCACTTCAGACAACACCTGCTGTCACTGTGGGTATCTTGCACCTATTCACAGAAGGACACGAGTCATAACACTCTACGCCAAAACCTGGCAATTGACATCATTGTCCTCTGAGAAGTGAAGCTTCTGCACCACCTATCTCCCCAAATACAATGAACGTTGCTGCTTCATCATGTCAATTCCTTGTTAGGAAATGAATCCTTCTACACAGAACCAGTAAAGGCAAGTGACCGACTAGTGCCATCAAATGCATTCGCTCACAACTATTTAAAATTGTGTCTTGCAATCAGAAAGGAAGTTGACTAATACAGAGGAAGGATTATCTCAATCGCAAACAGGAGTAGAAGGTATTACTCAGGTTTCACATAAAAAAAAGGAATATCAAAGACAACATGTGAGAGATTCGACCGTCCGCACGGGAAGAGTGTGCTTGCCTGGGCGATTTTTGTTTAATTAAAAGAATGAATGATGGGAGAACAATCTCTGAATATATGTGGGACCATTCCTGCACATATTTTCAATGCTCAACGCACAGCAGAAAAATAGTCTTGTACTCTGGGAGGACACAGCTTATCAGTACCTCCCTCCCCTGTCATGTGTAGCTGACACCTGACAGCTGTGGGTTCATCAAAAGCTATTGGCTGTGGGCAGCCTGATTATAATTTCATGGCCCCATGGATTTGCATCTCCATTGTCAAACCTTGCTGGTGATGGCGAATACTGAAGATTGTTAATTAGCATGCCTCAGGGAAGGCCTGGGTGCAGGAAGTGACAATGGAGACCAGACGCCAACACCTCTTTGTAACGCAAGGGGCCAACTTGGTACGAACACCTCTCCTTGGTATGAGAGGGCATTGAATGTCGTGTTTGGAACCACTCCTTTCAGAGCAGGGAAGTATGTGAATTTAAGGAGACCGAAGTCTGCCTGCAACCCCCTACTTCAAAGGAGGCCCACTTTGTGATCAAGTGCCGCATAGGGCTCAGTTAATTAGGGAGACACTTTAATGTACAGCAGACAGGAAGATGGGTGCGAATTAGAAGTATATGTTGTCATCCTCCCCCTGTCTGTGGCCAAGCGGCCTGGTTCTGACCTGAAACATCACTAAAGATTGTTGGTGGAGACTCAGGATTGGCTAACTTAAGTTAGGCTTGGCCTACACCAATCCCTGGGCTCTGTTTGGCTATAAAAGATGGCTGAGTCCCTCACTGATCAGATCATCTGAAGACTTCTCAAGGAGTAAGAAGAAGGACTCATTTGGACACGAGCTGATGGTACAGTCTACCATACTTCTTCTGCCAGTGAAGGAAGGCCAGGTGCTCCAAGAGGAAACAAGATCCCTCTCCTAAACATCTCCCAGGGAACAGAGGGAGATACTGGACTCAGAGGACCCGTCCAGCAGCTCCAGAACCGGTACCCAGCCAGCACACAGCGTACCCTGCTAGATTCTGACAGCAAGCTTCCTAGGTGGGAAGTGTCAGAGAGTCTCTGTGCAAAAGACAGGGCCGTTGCCTGCTAACACCCTCCTGAGCTTTGGCCGTCCGCCTTGAAAGGACAACAGCCCTGCGAAGTAGCTAGCAGGAGTGCCACACAAGCACCATCCAGCGTCCATCTTTTTAAGGACAGTTTCGAGACAGTCGGTTTCTTGAACCACATCCGGCTGCCAGGTACATGGTGGTTCTGCCCCCTGGTCCTTTTCTAAAGGCCCCTAGAGACAGTTACGACCCTTTGCCCCTTTGGTGCTGAAACCAAATAATCTTAACAGTAAGACTTATTGCTTTACTAACTACCCTCCTGTCAGTACCCAGAGTGCATCCTTTTCCTTTGTGAAACTGTCTGTCATCTGTGTTCCTTTACAGTGTGGGTTGTAATTGTAGTGTGCTAGAGCTGTCTGTTTTAGTAATAACAAAGTAGATATTTATATACAACTTTGACTGGACAGTCCCTTTTATCATTGGGTAATAATTGTATTTTCGCTGTGTTGCAAATAACCAACGATCCACGAACTTGCAGAGATAAGCCTGCCGTTCTGTCCACGTTACCAAAAACTGGACAAGATCTTATAATTTACTTGTATTCCAATCTGTTCGGATCACTTCTGGTGTAGTAGAGGTGTGGGGTTGATTGGTGGTTTAGAAACAGATATTCATTACTGGACCACTGGTGCCCTAGAAGTTGATTTGTCACACAACATCTGTTTTTGTTTTGGTGGGGTGAAAGGCAACGTAAGAAAAATAAATTGAATAAGTCATACAAGGCATATTAGGACAAGAGCACAGGCAAATGGGATTATGAATAGAACAGGGGAAATGTTTTTTTGTTTGCTTTCATAAACTATTTGGCGTGCCACACAGGTGAAAAGGAACAGGGTAAAAGACAGAAAAAAAAAGTTTTGATCTTTTAAAAAGGTTTTTATTGTAGAAAGTAAGAGTAAAAACACACAGGTGGTAAATGCTCAATATAAGCTCAAACAAACGAATGGTGCATATAGAGGCACTAAAAACGAACACATTGCAAAATGCTCCAAGTTTCACCAGATTTAAACTAAATGACATGCTGTAAAACACTCCTGCACACTCCTGCTCTTACAGTGTAGCAACACCTTCAAAAGGATATTGAAAGTGAGCTGAGACTGTTATAGGGCCATAGAACCTCACCAGAGCCAGCTACATCTCCTTGAGCGATTTAGTGGTTCTGATTAGCCCACGAAAATGAGACCCAGACCACTGAACCAGCGTGACTTCAGGGCCAATGATTTCGACTACCCCTGAGGACGTGGGCACTTGTGGGTCCTCTGAATCACAGCCCTGGGATTCCGTTTGGCCCACGGGATAGGCTGTGGGCAAGTTTGCGATTCCTCCGAAATTGGTGCCAGGACTCTACTGGCCCCTGGATCTGGCATACATCTTCAAGCTGTGGCAGACACTCAGACACGAACACCTGGTCAGTAATAGAATGGTGGAATTGGTATGCACTTCCATGAGTTGTTTTCTATAGCTGTCTAACAGCATCTAAAGGTTATTTTTTATATTAATCAACAGTTGTCAATGTTTATATGATCTGTAGTAGCAGGCCAGTTCATCAATCAGTGTCCAGAATGTGACTTTGCACTGCCGACACAAACGCTGATTCATAGAACTGTGCAAAGTGCATTTTTGCAGGGCAAAGTCAGTGCAAAGTCAGTGCATAGTCATTTTTGCAGTACAAAATGACTTTGCACTGACTTTGCCCTGCAAGAATGCACTTTGCACAGTTTCATGAATCAGGGTTTGTGTCGTCAGTGCAAAGTCACTTTTCAGCAGTGCAAAGTCACTTTGAACAGTGCAAATAATTCCATGAATTAGGCCCAATGTGCATAGGTGCATTATAAATACCCAATAAATAAAATAAAATCCCCACCACCGCTTGCCCCCGCCCTGCAATCAGTGGCGCCAGCTTGGCCTTCAGGAGGAGGCAGCAGCTGGAAGGGTTGCTGGCAGTTGTGCTGTCATCAGGGTGCACACACTGATGAATCATCTTGCGCAAGAGGAAGTAATGCACATGGACCATGCCCACACGAGGCACAGTGTTCTTGATTGGCAACTATTAATACCCATACAAACATTGTTCACATTTACTTTGCCCGCTTCTCCTTACATGAAAAGCCATTTAATTGCAGATGAACATGTCATATGTCTGTCCGTGTCACCTACATACGTGTCCAACAGTCCAAAGTCACACCATGCACCAGGCGTGCACGCAGAACACATCCGCGTTTTATAATGCTGCTGAAATCGACACTCGTGGACCAGATTATTGAACAGTGAGCAAATGCAGGTTTTGCTTCAGTGCACATTAGATACAGAATATTGCAATGGAGTAAAATGCCTTTGCTCTCTGTTTCTGCCCGCATGATATGGAATAGAGCTAATACCCCCTGCTGCAAATTTAGCCAGGACCCTATTACATAACATTTGGACCGAAAGCAGACAACTGAGCACAGAAACTTATGTTTCATTGTTTTCCTCGTTGATGCAAAAGGAACTAAAACAAATGACTCCCCAATTTTCTAATGTGAAATATGGCACTTTGCAGCAAATTCTGTCTTTATCAAGCACCAAATATAGTACACAGATTAGATGGCTTCATTTTGAACACAGTGCTAAATTCTTACGGCCCGATTCATGGAATTTTGTGGACGGTTCAAAGTGACTTTGCATTGGTGAAAAGTGACTTTGCACTGCGACACAAACCCTGATTCATGGAACCGTGCAAAGTGTATTTTTGCATTGCAAAGACAGTACAAAGTCAGTAAAAGGTCATTTGTGCAGACTTTGCACTGACTTTGTACTACAAAAATACACTTTGCACAGTTCCATGAATCAGGGTTTGTGTCGGCAGTGCAAAGTCACTTTGAACCGTTCAAAGAATTCCATGAATCGGAGTAAAAGAGACAAGGGCAGCACCTGTTTTCAAAGTGCATTTGCTCAATGTTTTAGCAACAGTGCAACTGTTGCATAACATGACCCCTGGTGTTTGTGTATGCAGTTCAAATCATATCCCTGCCACAGTGTGGAAAGGGGATGGGAAAAGTAATGAGTTGGAATGCACTAAGGCAGATGCTAAAGTAGTGCACTGGGTGACGAGGAAGAACCCTGTGTCGAGATATGACAGTATATACGCTTAAATCAGATGCGGACATATGACTATGTATCAGTGGAGCAGATATGGAAGAGTCAGATTTGGAAGAGTGACTATTTTTTTTACATCTAACGTTGCTCTGGAATTTCCTTAACGTTCCAAGTGTGTGGCTGCTCACTTGGGTGTATGTTTTTAGGTCTGCCATGAAGGAATTTGCCCCCCTTCTACAGAGCTCCTGCAGATACACAAGAAAAGGATCATGGTCAGTCAGCTGAACCGCGATGTAGAGACTATACTGAAGCCTTGAGTTCTTGCATTTCAGCCTCACTGTGCATGCGATTTCCCCCATTCTTTCCACGCACTTCTGTTCCTATGGCCCGCCTCAGCCTTTCAAGATAGCTACTTCAATTCCCTATATTTCAGATTTTCATAACAACTTTAATGAAGGAAGAGCCAGAAAAAGCGTGTGTTTATTGGCTCTGCTAATAAGGAGGAAAGTACTGAAAACAAAAGCAGAAAGGTTTGGCTTTCATGGCGGTTGTCCTCTCTTTGCTTCGTTATGTTGAGGTAATCTGTTTAGTGCATAAGACCCGCAGCTTCTAAAGTGCGGTGGTGATTTACATGTAACAAACACATTCTGTTGGTCTTCAATCACGCCCAGCGGTAGCAGTGCACCTGAAGAAGCAGTGGAACAGTGCCCTGCTCGGGGTACCTGTAAGCGGAAGCATGGTGCAACACATGTGATGAGAGATGGCACAGGGCAAGTTGAGCGCCAAGTGGGTGGACCGGGCAAAAGAAGATGGCCAAGTATTTTTTTTTCAAATGTTTGTCAGTCAGTTGGAATATTTATTTATTGCATCTTTTCACGATCTCAACTCTTCTGGAACACAAACCTAACACATACCTGAGCAGATGCTGCTTCAAACGGGGACTGAAACTGCACAACCCTGTACTGTCATGAATAGAATTTGGAAAAGTATACGAAAGCCTGAGTCCCAAGACTGAAAGTTGTTATGATTCTGGCTTGGTATATATCGATTGATGTTATCCTTAATATGGGCAGAAGCACCCCCATGGATGTATTCGAAGATGATGCAGAGTAGGGGTTGAAGTGGGCGTGGGTGTTTGGGAGAGGTGCTCCTTTGCTTTTTTTTATTAGGTTTTACTGTTCCTATACATTTATTTTAAAAAGATCTGGAATGGTTTTGTTTTGAAATAAAGGTGTAGGAAGAAGTTGAAACTTGCACTTAAGTGCACTGCACTGAACACTCCCTTAAACAGCAGGTGTATTTGTTTGGGAGTTTGGATTGCATGTGTGAGAGGCGTGGCAATGGGGTTTGTGGGAAGCGGAGGCAGGCCAGCTGGGAACATAGTTCCACTACTTCTTTTCGTACACTTGAATAACAGACGTAGAGATAAGATGAATTCTGTACTCTATTAAAGGGTAAGCAGGTTCCTGCAGCCAGCGTGCAGATGATCACGTTTCCTATGCCTAGAAAGCAATCAGTTTTGACTCGAGCCACCTGGACTCTGCTCACATGTTTCATTGTGGGAGTGCATTGCAGTAGTCCAAGCGACTAGTCACGGAGACTGCTCCTCAGACTCAACAGGAGGGAAGAGCACATAAAAACAGCTCTTCGAGCGCTTCCATGGCCGCAAATCAAAATCTAGAGCAAGGCCTTCTGCATCTCCCAGAGATCCATTCAAGGGCAAAAGGCAGCATTCCTTCACAAAAGGCTATCACATCCCCAACCATCCAACAACCTAAGATCAAGAGAAAACATACGTTTAGGAGCTATACGAGTCTACAGAGAAGGACACAGAGGCTCTGCATTTTTCAATTTGTTTGCCAAACTTTGGAACATGCTAGCAAGACAAATCTGTACTCTGCAGGACCACCTAAAATTCCCAAAATGAAATATATATTTTTTTAACTTTATTTTAACGTGTTTCAGTTCGTAGTGCCAAGGACGAGTGTACTCGTCCTTTTTGCATAGACTTACATGATACCCTGGCACTTAAGGGGTTGATACAGACCTAAAAGACAACACAACAAAAGAAAACATTATCCAATCTATAATACAGTCAAATTTCATAATATAATAAACGTAGACAATTAACACAATCAGCACAGGCATAGTATGTGGAAATGCACAATTTGATAGTGTTAGATTCAGACTGGCCATACTAAAATCAGATTAATAGATAGTAGAATTCAATACAATATATATATAAAAACCTACTATCAAAACTATAAAACCAACCATAGTTATTAAATAACAATACAACTCTAAAATCACAATACCACACGTCATTATTAGTTGATGCAAATCAATTACCCAATTTTAATAAAGGCTCCCAATGCCTCTGTACAGAATTAAGTGCCATATGCAGGGATACACTATGGGTATTCAGGCAATAAGCCTAACATGAGTCGCTCCTTATACTCTCATAATTGCTCACAAAGGAGCCCTGCCTTGTCATAAGTAGTGGGCCATTTGTGCGACTATTTGTCAGAATATGTCGAAACTTTCTTCTTTATCTTCCAGCTTACATATTTAGCATAGTCTATCCTTTTTTTCAATAGAGTGGCAATTACCTACATTTGATAGCACCAGTAATTTATTTAATCTCAAAAGTCATACAAATGTCCGCAAAGAAGGCAAAGGACATAACATGAGGTAACCCTGTGGTGCCTTATATGGCCCCTTCAGTACATGAATGATGTAAATTCACCCGAAACACAACTAACACCGGGAACACTACCACTCAATAGACCAACTAACACGCTGACAAAGCATAGGGCAATGCAACACTGGGACCTGAATGTCCACCAACTTGACACTCTGAGAAAAACAATGGCTCAAACACGACAACACATCAAAGTACCACCAGAAACCCTAAAAGAATGCCTTTCTTTGTCTCTGCCAGAGGTGTAGACAGGGTAGGGCATGAGCGGGCAAGGCCCACCCAACATCAATAAATGCCCACTCAGCAGTGCTGTGTGGGCATTCACAGATGTTAATGCCACTGCGGTCAAGCCAACTACATTATCCTCAGACCCCACTTGTTAGACAATTATGGCTATGCCGCTGGTCTCTGCTATATCAAAACCATAGTCCAGGACATACTCCTGCCTCATTCACTAAAATCCATTGTCACTCAGCATAGAGCAACCAAGAGTGGGACTAGGAATATTTGCAACCAATACAGAATCCCACAAGGACACGCTACCCTCTTGGACGGACTATCAATTTCTCTCCACCAAACTCACCACATAGAAACTCAGTTTAGCGATTCACATATTGCACTTAAAAGACACTCTCTCCAGAGTAGGAGCAACACAAATCTACACCTCTTCAACCAGCTGACATACCCAGTACCTGGCTAATGCATTCAAACACTGCAATCAAAAGGTCTCCTGTCTTGACAAAAAGCGTTTCATGCACTTAATACATCACGCCTAGTGTACTTCTGATCTGCAACCTCAGTACAAAGCAACAAAACATAGCAATCTTGACTTTTTCCTCTCCTAAATGACCAAATGCACCGACTCTTTCATATCTGCCGGAGCATCTGTTGACCAGGCAAATGCAGCAGTGCACAGTGCAAATCCCCATAATATAAAAGCATCTACTACAACTGCAGGCTTGTCAAGTGGCATGTGGGGGGAAATCCCATATAGCCACTTGGTATTAAAATATCCCTTGAAATGGCCTGGAACATGACAAACTATAACATCTACTCATTTAATCTAAGATAACAACAAAGGTTTTTCAAAAATCAGGCGGAGAAGGGATGCGAGGCGAGATTCCTCGCTAGTGTTAGCAGGAACTCCTCCATTGGCTGATGTGAAGTCACCTAGAGACCATCCAGGCTGAGATGTTAGCCAGGCTTTGCGAATGTATGGTTAGACAGATTTCTGCTTAGCTGTAACTGCCATAGGGTGGTAGAAGGAAGAGTAGTCTGTACATTCTAAAAGAACAGTTGCAGACAAAGTAGTGGAAATGTTAACAGTAAAAAATAAAAGCTGTTTAGTTCAGTTCCTGATAATTCCCACTCACTTCGACCTCTGATCAAGTCATGTTTGGGTAAAGAAAGTAATTAGTCAGGCAGCAATATGTCTGTAAAAAAGATTTGTTTTTAGTAGTTTCTTAAAATTGCCTAGATTTGATTCAAATCTCGGCTGGTCAGGTTGTCCAAATCAGTCCCCATTGAACGGACAGACCTTTTCTGCCTGCTGAGCTGAGATTAAACCTATGCACCATGATTGTCACTAAAACAGTGAAGACAAGTGAAGGGTCCAGGCAGGTTAATCATGGGTAATGCAATGCATTATGTATTGAGGGGACCTTCAATATAGGCTATGGGGTTTCAGTGTTGCTACCTTGAAAGTACTTCTAGTCTGAACTTTGAGACTGTAAACAGGGACGTCATTTCACCAAAATGCCACGGGTAGCGGAAGTGACATCACAATGTCATGCCCCAAGAGTGACATCATAGGAAGTGATGTAATTTGAGCATGTCCCTGTGTAACATCATAGGAAGTTATGTAATTTGCCCCCAACCCCACGTGACATCACAGGAAGTGGCATCATAAATCATTATCCCTCAGTACACTAAGAAAAATATGGTTACAATATCACTGTATTGTGACATTTCATACAAGAATGAATCATCATCTGTAGCAGTGTGTCAAGGCCCATGTTGCCATGGGAAGTGTATCAATCCAAATCCTCTTTTTATTTGGATCCGCCCTGTTATTTCAACAGGACTACAGAGCAAAGTCACATTCTGGTGGGACAGGCGCAGAGAGGCGGTTATATGGATAGGGGAAAGCCAGGATAAAAGGGGAGAGGGAGAATATTTCACCAGAGAACATGTATTCTTGTAGTCAATGACATCCACAGTCTTCAATGATTTTGGCACTTACCCCATTTTCTTCTGATTCGACAAGTTCAGGGTTGTGTTTTACTGTTTGCAGTTGTTTCATGGACTTCATTACACCTGCACAAAACAGCCAGACTTCTCCGATTTTTATCTCTTTCGGAACCTAGAGCTAAGTATAAAATGGGTTTGATTAGTGCATTGGCAAATACTGCTACCTGATCATCTTCTTGTATCTCTTCAAAGTGCTTCCATAACTCAAGAGGAAAAAACATTTTAAGTTCTTGTTTCTATACATTACTACCATCACACTCTCACACGTTGAAAACAAGTATAATTTGTTTGTTTCAGGTACACATCCTACCATAGAAGCACTGCAAAGATTAGGAGGATAGATCAGAGCCATTGTGCATGGCTTGAGAACATGACACCGGAGCACGACATGGGTTGGTTTAAGAGATGGAGGAGTTTGGCATGAATTGCTATATACACACCACTAATAATCATGATAAAGGCAACAGCTTTGGCTTCTGTGTAGGCATGAAGTAGCCATTTTCCAGGCACTGCCTTAATGGTACGATGTGGCCAAAAGATGACAATAGCTGTCAATGGGTGTTATACCTGGGCATATTAAGGCAGTGCCTGCCAAATGCCTATTCAGGTGTCAAGGCTATTGACTTCTCCAAAGCTTGTTTTTAACAGGAAATCACTGTGAGGAACAGTTGCATGGACACACAATGCTCATAAGTAAAGTGACTAAAGGAGCACTTGTTTAAAACGTTTTTATCATACCATGCACTGGTTTACAGCTGTACTTTAGCCATTACATTCAGAAGACTGCATAGAAAGAAAATTGTCATCATCTTGAAAGCACAGCGCTAGCTCAAAGAGATCCTGGGTTGGAGTTTTAGGCACGGAGGGACAAATAGTGGGTCAGAAAGGCCACAGGAACTAGCATGACAATGGTTGATCAAATAGTACATAAAGTAAAACAACACCCAGGTACTTTGTCGCGCCTCACATCCCATCTCTCTCCTATTGTTAACTTACTTCCTATGCCAAAAATGTTGGCTTCTTGGTAGTGCTTACAGTGGCATTGAAAAACAAAACTAAAAATATGCTTTGCTTAGAGAGGGGTGAGAAAGAATAAATGTTACAGCATAATCGATTTGACGCATTATAATGTGGCGCACTCTTGTTTTGATGGCAAGACACTGAACGAAAAGCAGCTCTGGCAAAAATATACTAGCCCTTTGGGGCTGCGAGAAAGATCAGGGTGTTTCTTAAAAAAATACATGCATATTTTTATGTGCAGTTTTTAGGGCTGTAAAACATCTCGCATCACCGACAAACACCAATGACTCCATCCAGAACGTTCCAATGTTTGATGATGTCTGGTTGTCACGTATAGGGGTACCATTCACTGAGGTGACTGACCACTTAGGTTGCCACTCTCTCTTACTGTCCAATGTACTGAATAGCACCACTGAACGCCCCCTTGTCCATCCTCCCTCTGTGACCAAGCAGGGCAGTTGTCCTCTACTAACAGGGATGCTTGTGTGCTTTGTAACCATGAGAATGTCGGAGTGGGTCCCGACTGAACGATTGATCTTGCAACCTGAGAACTTCAACTGGAACCGAGACAGTAGTGTCCTCTCATTAAATAAACAGCAGTGTGTGTGTGTGTGTGTGTGTATTATATTGTTAGTCAGCACACTGAGCAGGCAGTTGAGGTAAGGCCTCCCAGAGGGTTTCCCAGATCTAAAGTGTTTGCTTGAAAACACTACGTGAACATCAATGTAAGAAGTTGTTCAATATTTAAGAGCCTCTAATGTGTCTGCAAATCACGGGGCTTAAACATATATGTTCATAAGGAATATGGGTTTTCCACCCGAGCATAGCAAGCAGTCCCAATCACAACTTAGTGGAAACATTGGTCATTGAATGTATGTACTGCTTGCAGTTTTCTTGCCAGAGGGGAACATGCTGTCCCATGCACTGCACCTCATCAGACAAAAATGCCCACGATAAATCGGAATTGTACGAAATTACCGAACCTAAAGTTCCGGCCTATACAAAAAGGTCGTAAATGCATGCCACCAAAGGTTCGAACAGCAAAAGTTATTAGATTATAGTGAGTGGGTGTTGCGGGGAACAACCCTGCAGCACAACGAGAAAAAAATAAAAAAAACTAAAATAAATGTGGGCTGCAGGGGTGTCCCCCGCAACACCCTGATCACTTTACTACACATTGTAGTGAGCGGGGGTTGCCGGGGGAAACCCCTGCAGCTGGCCAAAAAAAAAAACAAAAAGAAAAGGACCCTGCAGTGCCGGTTCCCAATCACGGAAGTGAAAGGGAACTGGCGCTGCAGGGACACAGCACGTCTTCAAAGGTAAGTAGGGTGTGCGTTGGGGTATGTTGGGGGTGTGGGTGGGGTGTGTTGTGGGTGGGGGTGTGGGTTTATAGGGTTTTCAAATGTATGTTTGCATGGGAAATGTACAAACCTTTTGCAGTGCGTACATTTCTCATGCAAACTTTTCCATCGCAGACTTTTCCGCGACGTATAAATCACGTAGATCCAATAAATCGTGTAGGTAAAAAGAGCATATGTTTTGGAAATTTAGAACGAAAACTCTTCAATATTCCAATGTTTCAAGATCTGTCAGGAAACACAGGAGCATTATTTCCAATTTAAGTTTATGTGTTTTTCAGAAAACCTATACCCCCTAGAAATGCAGGATGGCACAGAGACCTCTCAAAAACACTACCATTATTGGTGGCCCACTGTTCCACCCGAACATTCTGAAATGAAACAACAGACCATGGGGCCAGTCATGGGCCACTCGCCACTCTCCAAAAACACCTTTCTTCTTATGCAGTTACCCACCCATGCTGAGTCACACAAGTCAGCCTGTGTCTACGGCGCAACTGCAGGCCCAGGCTGACCTGTGTGCTTTGCTTCACCAAAGGAGGCTGTTCAAATCTTCATATTCGTTTCAAGACCATGAAGACCGATCATGCGTAAAAATAAAAACGAATTAGGCAAAACGTTAATGGTGGGAAGATGGATATAAATAGGGGTTGTCTTCTAATTCCTGGCCAACCTCGTGAGACAGCGCTTACCCTTCTGCTCCGCACCCAGTTCACAGTGTGTCGACTTCTCTGAGCTGCATACCATGAAAGTATCATTAAAAAAGGGGGGGGGATGGGAGGGTTTGGTTTATTCACTGCTGGTAACCAAACCAGTGGGTCAGGTCCGAGGGGAGGCAGGTGGGGCGCACAAAATCAGAAGGTATTCAGACTTATTGACGGACACATTACCCGGGTGCAACGCGGCGGTTAGGTTTCGCTGTGTCCGGAGATGACCAGGCTGTTTATTGCTATGTACACGTGCTGCAACAAAACAGATATGCTGTTTCGGGTCGGGTGCCTTGTTAAGGCACCTGTGAATTGACATCCGTGAGATACATGCGTGTGTTTTTGTTAAACTACTCTGGCCGCGAACAGAGTCAGGGATTCTGTGTTTTGAAGCCCTCAGGAAGCTGTTTTAGCAAAACAGAAGCTTTTCTTTAAACTAGCCAAGCAGAACTGAACTCACCTGCAGCAGGTGGTGAAGTGAAGGCAGCACACAAGTCAGCCTGAGCCTGGGTTTGTAGCAGTGCCGCGCCCGCAGGCCCAGGCTCACTTGTGTGCTTCACTTCACCAACTGAACTCGCCTGTGGCAGGCGAGTTCAGTTGGTGGAGTGAAGGTAGCACACAAGTCAGCTTGAGCTTGGGTCTGCGGCAGCGCCGTGGCCACAGGCAAATGAAGCACAAACCTGACCTCAACCTGGGCCTGCGGTAGCATCGCGGCTGCAGGCGAGTTGGGCTGGGCCCCACCACGGCAACTTAAACATTAGCAACACCAACCCAGCAGCACACACGACCCACGACCCCAGTCACACTAAATTACTTACCGTGTTTTTACAGCCTTGGAAGTTGGCTTTAAACAGGTGACAGGGGCGACGCCATGAAAGAGAAACCACATGGGCTGCTGACAACATGGAGGAACCAAGCACGTGGCACCGCTTGATACCTGTGGCCACGCCCCCTCCTCTGATTAGAGGAAATGCCAGAGGTCGCAAGAGATTGACAGAGGTTGATGGCCAATCAGCAGAGGTCGCTCTTGCGACCTCTGGCGACCCCTGAATGATGTCCCCGACTGTAAATCTTTCACAAGATTGGAGTTACATACACAAAATGGTTGCATGTGAACACAATAGAGGCTTAGTGACACCTTCTGCAGCTCTATTTCGAACCACTTGGAGTCAGTGAAGTAACGGTTTGTAGGCAGACATATAGTTGTCGTATAGTTGTCGTAATCCCCTTCAGCTTCAACTATAGCTCAGGCAATGTAACTTAGGTGAGATTATGACAAAGGAGGATGAATACATTTAAATAGCCTGATCTAATAGCTGCTTTTAGAAACCACTATAGAATTCACTTGTAAATCCATGTTCAGCTGACAGGTAGGATTGTCAGAGTTTTCACATGGAGCAGGATGTGAAGAGCCGTATAGTTGATGGATAGAGCATGTACCTGGAGGATTAATTTCTCGTGATTAGATTTTCATCCTAAAAATAGCAAATTTAGTCACATTACTATTAGGGCTTAGCCCGTTAGCTTGTATCTCTTTATTGAAGAAAAAATCTCTAAGTTGGATGCTGTCTTAGGCTCAAAGAAAAGCTGCAAATCATGGGTGTAGCAATGGTACCCTAGGCTTAGTGTGTGAAGGAGCAGTGAGCACATGGAGTATGTTGTGTATATGTTGAGCAGCTGACGGGACAAAGCCGACTGTGGTGGAACACTACACTGCATCTGGGTAAGCAGTGAACATTGACAATCAATCGTTCACAGGAATGGCACAACATTTTTGAAATGTTTCTCACGTCCATTTTGCTAGAGAAATTCTTGATGGATTTCGTGTAGTTTTCCATAACCCCGTAAATGATTTAAGTTGATCTTCATCCGGTGGTACTGGCGCATCTCTGATAGCTCTTACCAAGTCCTCTTCTGAATTGATGCCTTCCCCTGAGATCGTGTCTCCCAGTGGGGACTCCGAAACAGCATTTTCCTCTTCTTAGGCGCACCCCGGCTTTGCTCAATTTTGCTAGTACTTAATGGAATGTGAAGTGGTGATCCTCCAGATTTTAGACAAACGGCAGGACGTCATCTTGAAAGTATGCCACATTTTGTACTTTTCTAAGTATCCTGTCCTTGAGGCGTTGCAAGGCTCATAATGCAGATGGAAGGCCAAAGGGCATGAGGGTGGACTGGCACACCCACAACAGCATAATGAATGCTGTGTGTTGCTTGGATTTATCGTGGTGGGGAACCTGATGGTATGCATTTCCCATGTCAAGCTTCGAGACTCCTATATTGATGCCTTCCTAAAATAGGGTCTCCAATATCTCTGACATATACCCATGCTCTTGTACTTATCCCTTTGAATGTCAACAACCAGGTCAGAGTGATCTTGTTCCTGCCAAATGTACTCGACTCTACATCAGAAGGCTGGACTTTTTTTGTGTCCGAACCATTGCACCTTTTCAGGAGATCTATGGCAAGCATGGAAACTTTCATGTAGTTAACCAACACATCACAGTATGGCTTGGATTTGGGTTTCCTTCTTCGGTCCCTCATAACTACTATGGTCGGACCTTCTGATACTTGTTTCTATATTCAGTCGACGACACTGCTACTGCATAGTCTTCCCACTTTTTCTTGAAGGTGGAGCATTTTGTGAAATGTCCTACTTTTTTGCAAATCATGCACATTTCTTGCCTTGCTAGGCACTTCTCTTGTTCGCTAGATGTCGATCATCAGGTCATCTGTAAAATTGAAACGTTTTTGCGTCATGTCATATTTCGTGTTACTTTTCAGCTCTGTAGTTTTACTTGACTTGTGTGATCTCGATATGAGCTTAACTTCTGCATGTTCTTGTTTTGCCATAATCTTTTGCTTGAACACTGGTTCTTCAGCTGCTTGTGCTATCGCAATCGCCTCTTCGCGAATTCGATTTGTTGCGTTAACAATTTTCTCTTTTAACATGTGGTCTCTACAGTTTGTTATAAACATGTCCATGATCCTTTCTTCGTCTTTATTTCTGAAGTTGCAGGGACTCACCATTTCTCTCAAGACAACCACACAATATTTAATAGATTCTGGTATACCTTGTAGAACCTGATTCTGAGTATTAGTTTATTGGGTGCTTCCGAAAATCCATTGTTCAGTTGCCATGTGTCTTCCGCGCAGACAGCCAGGGCAGCATCAGCTGTTGGCGATCTGTGTACCGGCAAGCTTTCAAATATTCTGTGACCATTGACACCCAAGTTGTTCAAGAGCATTGCTGTCGTTCTTGCATCAATATATTCTGCTCCATCTAGTGCTTCAAGATATATGTTGAATAGTTTCAACCATCTGTTCCATGCGATTGAGGGAGTGCCTGAGTAGGAATGCTGGTAGGGGTTGTACACCATGCATTTTCCCCCATTTGTTGCATCTGTCTTCTGTGGGTTTGAGAATTCCATATTCATCGTCAATGTGGTGATTAGATCTGTCCCACCCTGTAGAGTGCAATATACACCCACCTTCAAATGAGGACCACACAACACAGGAAGATTTTCTTTGTATGTTCTTTATTCAATAACCTTGCAACAGAACAAATTAAGCTCATTCAATAGGAGTAGACAGCTGTGTTCTTCTTGGACGGTGTGAGGTGGGAACCTCCTTACTCTCCGCATTGCGTTCTTGTCCGTCACTGCTGGCTTATGCCTCACACCACTTAGTCCCGCCCTCATGCTTCTGTGATGACATTGGGAATGTCCCTCTGAGTGCAGTGTGAGAGAGAAGCCACGTGCCACAGCTACCTACCCGTGGGTGCATTAATGGGTGTGTTATAAGTGTCTACTTGCTTAGATGGATATTTTAAAATATTACTGACTGGAACATATCTTATATCATGGGTTTAAAGGTTTTTGCTTAATACAATTTAGCAGAACGGTTGAAAGAGCCACATTAAGAATAGCGATGACTGATTATTGATTATTTAAACAAATAAATATGGGTGAATAGTGAGTGCAAACAAGTCTACTGATGGTGGTATTAGAGATGTGTATAGGTGTGGCCAGAGTCCTCTAGCAGTCCCCCAATTATCAGCAGAGAACACTTGGGCCAATCAAAGACACCATGCCACATGAAAGGAAGACTCAGCCATGGGGCAAAGTTACTCTTTTTTATTTAGCAAACAAAATGACAGGGATCACACCAGAAAAACAAGTATCCTCCGGAGCTCTTGTCTTCTAAGCATTTGTCACCCGGTTTTATCCCAATGTGGCGTCACAAATCCAGGTTCCATCCCAGAAACCTATCACACATTTACATTGATCTGATTGGGTAGGATACATATAGACGATATATGGGTTTGTTCTACAATTTGATAGCCAGATCTAGGGGCCCCTTCTAGGACCAGCTCTACTAGTATCGATCTACAATGTTAAAGGGCAGCAGAGAGACCATTGGCCCTTGCAACAAATTCTATCCCCACGTGAAAGGTGAATCTGGATTGGTCAGAATGTGTCCTCCCATCCCTGGGACCCTGGACAGTTACCAGACTGAGTGTACATTTTCAAGGCAATGGGAATGAACATGGAGGTGTGAAATGTTCCCTAATATTGCCATTTCTGATCACCTAAGCCTGGGAGAGTGTATTCAGTTAGCAGCTTGTGAGAAACACTTGTAGCTTTTTCCTTTCTGGTTCGATGGAAACAGTCCCCTTCCTCTACCTTGGTTGAATGGGCATTTTCCTGTTGGGCTGGGTCACAGATGTGGAGACCACCAAATTAAGCTGCCCTGCTTGTAATTATGAGGGGTTTAGCCTGATTTTCTGCAGGTGGCTCATTGTCTTGGTAACTGGAACTTTACGTCTCCACTTGTCCTTGGCTGAGTGCCTCATTTCTGCTCGCCTCTGGCTGCGGCCATCATGTCAGATTTCCATGTATTCGAAGCATGTATCTCCTTGGTCACTCGTTTCAGAGACCTATAACTTCTATATCTTTCCTTATGGCTTCTCCATGTTAGTAGCAATCAAGCCTGTGCAAGCTAAATATATGAATACTTTGTGTCTTGCAGTTTCTGCGAACAATATGAATATTAAGAGATATGTATGTGTGTCCGTCCTCTACCTACGTGGTTCATAAGCATGTGCTTCGAGCCAATATGCAATAAACTAGTGCATGTTTGTGTAACTTCATGAAAGGATGAATATGTACTTCATGTATAATGCGGCTATGTCATGATGTCAGTGATGACGTCATTAATGTCTGATTCTGCAGTTAGTCGACTTGCTCGATCAATGTCATTTCCATGTCGTCCAAGTCATTGATTGGGTATGGTCTAAACGGCTATCTGAAAGAATAACACTTCTCACACCTGTGATACATTGAAGTTCGTGGTGATGGGCCTAAAAGTGAGGGACATCTGTTGTTTCTCTGGCTTTGTGTTGAGAGTTGTGTGGGGGGTATTAGGGTCGTATTTGGCCCCCATTTACAGATGCATATGACCCCTCTTTTTTTCTCCATGTGCAGTCAGCATCAAAATTGGGAAGCCACTATTTATTTGCCTAGCCTCAGGCCAGCGAATGGCACAACAATGTGAAACTCTAAAACTGGAGAGTGCAACCAACATCCCTTGACGATAGAGAAAAAAGACTATGCACAGCAACCGAACTTCATTCAAACTTGGCAGGCATTAGGAAACACATGTATTCCCTGTTCTGACAACATTGATGGCAAAACTATTGATAAAAAGAAACTTTTTTTACTTTTGTTTGATGTTCAGGATTAGCTTTATCATGTGCCATTGAGTTGTCAAATAATGAATTATAGATGGCACCGACTTTTCTAGTTTTCATATGTTGTCACAGGTGTGATCACCTCTAACCAACAGATGACATTGTTGGTCATAGTTTCCTTTCTCCTTCTTGAAATTCCAACTAAATCAATCAAATCAATCAATGAAAGCTTAAGGATATATAGCTCATAAGAGCACTAATTTAAACATATAAGACATATACAAAAAATGTATAACTGCACAGTTAGGTACAGAAGACCCTTACAATATGCATCTCTGCATATACATGATACATGATACATAATACACTGTACATTTTAGCAATAAGCCTCGAGCAGGGGGGCATTACCACTCAGGTAATGACCTTGGTTCCATAGTTCGCTCGGGTCTTACCGAAGGTCCTGGGGAATTACCTGAAGTGGTAATGCCCCCCTTTCAAGGGGCTTATTGCTATAAGTGAATGGAGGGTTTGGAGCACATTGCCAAATAAATAAACAAACAAACAAGTGCCCCAGCCTGTAAGACCGGGGTACTAAAAGTGTTTTTGTTTGTGTTCCGAACGGTGTTGCAGAAAAAAATGTAACAAAATGCACTGGGGAAGAGAAAACGAAGTCTGTTTTCCCTTTCCCTGGCGGCCATTGAAAAAAGTAAACAAAAAGAATGACCGCCACGGAAACAGGAGAAAGGGCTACATGTAGTGCCCTCTCTCTTTGCATGGCGCCCAATAAAAAAGTAAACAAAAAAATGGCCGCCATGGAACGGAGAGAAGGGACTACACATAGTCCCTTCTTCCTTTCCATGATGGCCTGTCACAGATCAGGAGCGGACATGATGGGGACAGAAGTGTTCCCAGCGTGTCTGCCCCCAAAATGGACTGAAAAGAAGGTAAGTGACACCCCCCCCCCCGTAAGGGTACTAATATGCATAAAACACTTACTAAACTTCTATTAACACAATCAGAATTGACAACAATGTAATTAATTAATGGTCAAGGATAACATGATACGCTTGGAGACTTGGTAATAAAGTGCATTAGTAATAAAGGAAACATATGAATCAAAGTTTCCAACTACACATTATTAGTGTTAAAGTGGTAAGAAAAAGCAAGCACTGGCAAAGCCAATAGTTTCTGCTTTCATGTAGGCATGGAAGAGGCATTTTCCAGACACTTTCTTGATGTTACCAACTGGCCATAAGTTGGCAAAAGCTGGCCAATGGTGTTCGCACCTGTGCATATTATGACAGTGCCTGTAAAATGCCTATACATGATCCAAAACTATTAACTTCGCAATTGCTTCTTGTTAACCATCTTTCAGTGCAAAGAACAAATGAAAGGGCAAAAGTATTGATTTTTAAAAAAGTGCTCGTAGATACTCTTGGTTGAGATATTTTTATTACACCAGGAGATGGTCTATAGTTGCCAATGCTCCATTACCTTACATAGGAATGCTTAGACATAGCATAGACCTCCCTTTCAAAACACAGAGCTGGCTCAAAACGATCCTGGGTGAAAGGTGTTTTAAGTTGGGTGGAGCAAGTAGTGGTTGAGAATGGCCATATGAACTATCATTACCATGAGTGGTCAATGGGTGGATAAATATCCAAACAATACCCGCACCATGGGTATCCTCCATGACATCTCATCTCTCTCGTAGCCTCACTTCCTATGCCAATGATTGAGGCTTATAGGCAATGCTTAAAGTGCTACTTAATTGTCAACTTCTGATTTAAGAGCTCTCAACTTTTAAGTGGCCATACCTGAGAAACTGTTTGTTGCCTTTTATTATTTATATATTTTTTTGTTTTATTATTTATGTTTTTCCCTTTGCTCCGCACTTTCCACTTCTCCTCCCTTCCATGCACTTTTCCCCTTTCCTTCCCCCATGCACTTGCACATTCTCAATGTCACGGGCCTACTAAGATCGTTGTTTTTGTTCTCCCTTGTTCCCCTCCCTTGCCTTGTCGCCTCAGAAACGCTTGTGTATGAGCACGATATCTATAAACATCAATTCAATTCAATTGAGAAGGCCATCCAGTCCTGTTTTTTACCTTTGAATCTTGGGGCTTGCAGTTTTTTTCTTTCTGATGTATATTAAGGTAAATCACAACTCCCAGAATTCCAAGCAAAAACTAGGACTCGGAGGCCTTCTCACACCGCGAACATGGCCATGGGAAACATGAGAGCAATGTGATTTCTACCATCCTGACACTTTAAAAGAGTTAAAGATTTGAACTTGAAAAGCAGTATCACTGAGCTCAACCGTACTTCGAGACAGCATTTTGATCTGCCTCCTTCTGCAAACCAATGCTTAGTGTGCTGGAAGCACAGCTATATTGTGATTAGACCTTAGCTACTCTTCCCCTCGATCCTCTGACTCTAGTCTTTAAAACAGGACTAACTGAAAATAGAAAGAGTCACTGTCAATATTTTAGCAAAGATTATGCTAAATTGAAGGATATTGCACATGGCCACTCAAAAAGCAGTCACAGATAAATGTGTGTGTAGGCTTAGACAAATTGGAAACTGCGCAAACAACATGCTGAAAACACCTTAGCATTAATTTGTGACATAATCATGGATGTGGAAGAATTTACTTTTTTTAAAGCAACCACTCTGCAAATGTCTCAGTCAGTATCAACACTGGTTACTACTAAATACATCTCTTCGGAAAATCAATATTGTGGCTTTTCTTGCCGATCATCCAGAAAACGTTTGGACCAAAAATTACCAAAAATATTCAGGTGACGTAGGTCAGGCATGAATAAGGTATTCTGATATTTCACTAGATACAGCTTATTTATTGAGAAACAAAGTGATGGCACTTTGATGGCACAATTAATGGTTAGATGTAAAGAACACATTCACTCAATAACATGTAATGATGGTGTCTAATGCTCACGAGCGGGTTAAAGCTGCTCATCAGCATTCACAAATCGAAACATGTTCTTGTACCCAGAAAGCATTTCTGAATCTGCACAGTTTTGTGGTGGTGAATCTGCCTTGTATTGTAGTGTTGGATTTATATTGTACAAACCTTGCAAGAGGACATCACAGTAAACCAGTTTCTGGGCACAGCTGGAACAGAAAAAGACTCGCCGGAAGAGCTAGGTTGTTAGGTACTTCCTAAACATGATACAATAGTCAAATAAAATCCCTTTACTTTATAGCTCTCATGCTGCCCTTTGTCAGGAGTGAGTAATATTGGAAAGTCAGATACAAATGCAGTTTTTCAGTGTTTCTTTTTAACAGAACTTCAGTGCATGGAATATATGTAAATCAGGGCACTGCAGGCATATTCGGTTAAGACATTCTTATTACACCGGTAGCACATTTTATAGCTACATTTAAGCCATTAACTCTCGGCAGACAACTTAGAAACAATATTGGCAGCCAATGATTGAGGTTACTGTTTAATAAGGTTATCTCAAAGATATCCCAGGGAAGGGGGGTGTTTTGGACAGGCAGGTGCAGACACACAATGGAAATGATTATAGGAATTAGTATGGACATAGACAGTCAATGGGTTGGTAAATAAACAAACAGTACTTACAAGCTGTGTGTCCCTCCTCACATGCCATCACCCTTCTAACTGTACTCAAATGCAATACCTTTGGCTTACAGGTGGTGCCAAAGCGCCACCTTATAACTAATATCATGCTATCATTACATTGTTGCCAATAAAGTGCTATTGGTACAGTACAGATATCTAGTGATTTCATGTTAATTAATCAAGCTGCTTATAAAGAAATATAATTTTGTGCAATATGAATATATTGAAAACGGGACCAACTCGAGAGCATAATACATGCTGACCGCCCTCAGCAGAAGGGATATTAATGACATTTTCTTAAAGCCCAAGCTTTAGTAACAGAAGAGTGCACTTCTCAAAATGCTGTCAGGTCTGGTACAAGTAAGAGATGCAGTAGTACTGGATGGCACTGGTTTCTCTTTTCGAGACATTAGGAAGGGTAAAAGAGCACTTGAAAGAAAAGGCAGATCTATGGCAAACAATTTAAAAATACATTGTAGTTTCAATCATATCTGGGCAAAAAGGGCAGTAACTGCGAAGGACATCCTTATGGCAAGGGTGTAGAATCCCTGGCTTTTTTAATGTTAGATGCTAAAACGATGAGCCATCACTGATCAGATTTCCCTGTCTTAAGCTCCATGCTAAAAGCATAGTGTACATCGGTGCCCTGCTGCATCAGTACCCTAATCCGAAGCACATGCACTCCAGTGGCACAGAGAAGGTTCTGAGGTCACAGGTGCCCATCTGACAGCTGCAGTGACAGCCAAGTCTCTGCAGTGCGGGGGCTGCATTTACGCCATGTCCTCCTGTACCAGCACCCCATAAATATGAGTTTACTGTCCTGGTGGCAGATTTATATACAGAAATAAGCCATATCTGAGTTATGGTATGGTGGATGGTATTTCTCATAAGTATTACAGCCACAGAAATTTGTCATCACACATGTTTCAGCGCTGTGAGCCCAGCTCAGCTGTGAAAGGATTCTGTGGTTGCCCTGGCTACTGCTAGTAGGCCTATTACCATGGGGATTGCTTCTCTTTGTTCCTTTGTGAGGGCTGGTGATACACTCCCCAAAGAGTCAGCCACTCCACAGGAAGCTGTCCTGGGAGCACCCATTTGCAATGAGAGTACCCTCACCTCAGGATGCTGCATTCTAAACGGGCCTTGGACCCTATTGAGAAAGTCAGGGGTGGGGTTAGTGTAGACTGAGGGAGGTCCACCTGCTCCAAGAACAGGGATTGAATCCCTAACACAGGCTAGCATTAGTCCAATTACTTGCATGCTTTTATCTTTAAAAGATGGTTTCTCCCACTTCTTCTCAGATTCATTTTGGAACAAACACTTAAGGAACAATTGCAATGGATGTGTTTTCGGAGAGCTGAATTTCAAAGCCTTCCACCAGTTAAGTGAAGACTGAGTGGCCAAGGCCGAGACAAGTTCTGTTTAACACCCATCCCCAGGCACCATTGGGGGTGAACCTGCTGCCAGAAGTAGACCTGCACCTTGGCCAATCACACTGCCGCCCAGACCCTCATAGTGGTGATGGACTCTTGGAAGCATGCACCAGCCTCTCTTGCATTCAGAACCTGAGAACAAGGACAACACTTGTCCCTGAGATCCCAGAGAGGGACTTGCATCACCTGAGAGCAAATACAGCCAGGATCCCCGCATTCCTGCCGTTGAACCACCACTCACCGTTATTCAAGCCTGTTTGAACACATCAAACCAATTCAAAACAAGCTACTCTATGATAAATTGGATTCAAATAAATAAAGCTAATTAACATTAAGTGCATACAAGGTCACAATAACAAGCAACAAATTAAGTCAGAAAGTAGTAGGGTCTGAACACACTGCGATTAAATAATGTACATCTATGATTAAAAAATCTTCTGTCAAACACGATGTGCTGTAAAATACATTGCATGTTTCTCCACCAACATGAGGACAGAAAGACACCCATCACCTCATTTACATATTGATACAACATTCTGAAACATGTCTTAGTTCATTGTCTGCCCATACAGTTAAGAGGTAAACGATTTCACAGGAGACTAAAAGGACCAATAGCCACCTGTACAAATGAGAGGATAGAAGATCACAAAGAAGAATGAAAAGGAACCGCTAGTTTTGGTGCTAGCCTAGAAATATAATCGCCTTCATTAGGATCATAGATAGTGCATATACCTGCCCAAACAAAATACTGTAGAACAGGTATCTTTGTCTGGGAAACATATTCAGAATGCCTCACATTACTCCATAGGGTAAACACCACACAGAGACTGTCTGAATTCTCTTTGCTGCATACAACAACATATCTCGGAGCCTGAATAAATAATGCTGGGCCTCATAAATTGAATGTTAGGCAAATCATGGAATCCACGCATTAAAGAGGCTAACCACAGCTAAATAATGAGACGATTTCAAATTCACTGTAAAGCATACAAAGACATATGTTGAGGCTGCACAATCGTGCCTCCATCTTAAAGCATTGTATTCATTGCATGCTTGCACGTCATAAACGTTAATTGAGGCCCAGATGAACACCTCGAACCAATAGGACATGCTCATTCGCTCACCCGTTCCTCAATCCACTGATCTGCATGTACAAACTTGTTCACCCCTGCACCATGCTAGCTGAGCCTGTCATTGTCTCTGCTCTAACTGCAAGATCTTCATTGTATCTACTGCTTTGAACTGCTCCTTGCCCCACCAGCATCTTCGCTGCTGAACTCCCCTGCCAGTCGAACTGACTCTGGTGAACCATCGAGCCACGTCCATCAGACGCTGCATCAAAATGCATCTAGTCTCCATCATCTTCGACAAGATAGACCATCAAAAAGACACTAGGAACTCACATGATCTGTAATCCCTCAAGCACTTCATCAAACCAATCCCAAAGAAAGAGCACATCCAGTCAACAGCATCTCCGTCCTTGATCCAACCTTCGAAATAACCCTGGCATCTCTCACAATCTGCATTTCTTCAGACATCACCTCCTAATTGCAATCAGCTCCTGCATGGTCCCTGTTTCACACCACTCCCTGTCTAGACCAATGCGACGGCTGCACTTGAACTGCATCGAACCACATGAGCAGCACCTAACAACCTAGTTTGCCCTTGCCAAACCTTGAAGAAGTTACTATTGACCCATAACTGCCCCCTGGTCCATTTTGTGCCCTAGAGACTAGTTGGGTCACTTGCGTGCCTTTTTCCATGAGGCATATTCTTTTAAAAGAACATTGTGGTAATTGAAATTGCCTTTTGCCCCTCTATTTTTCGCCAAGAGTGATGCATTGTCTCTTTTCTTTCCTATTCTCTGTTCTTTCCACAGAGGTGGCTTTTGTCTAGTTAAAGTGTATATATTTTTTATAGAGCCTTGAGTGTTCATTCCCTTTATTTTGGATTGTTGTCCTCTTGTTGTTCGGGCGGAAAATGGATCACAATCAGAGCCCTGTTTCAGAGTATAGCCTTCCTTCTTTTCACGTTACCACAAAGGACAAAAGAGATATCTCTCTTAACGGTGCCTGTTTTACCTTATTGATTTGGGATTCCCCTTGTTATGTAGCAGTTTGGAAGGTAAGTTGCCACTTTAGCCGCGACTCACCCATGTACTTGCGTGGGACAGAAGCCATTTTCTCACAGTAACAGTCACTAAAATCTTGCCCAATTCATATCCCTGGTACAACAGCAGTACGAAAGAGATTACAGCTCACATTTGCAATTAGACTATGCTGTAATAAGTTGACCATCTACAATAGATATTTAGTTGGTCCAAGACATTCTGACAGTATAAAATGTACCCACTATGTTTACTCATTTCCCTAGCTGTAAGAGGATTCAATTCAACACTACAGCTAAGTCAATGCCTAGTCTGGGATACTGAATGGAAACCCTTATTGAGATATCTTTATGTCCAGTTCATGCGTTCTGGATGACTACCCCTATATAACACCCCTCTCTTAGAATCCCCCTGACCCCACTGAGCCAAGAAGTAGTTCTGTTTTGCAAGTTTAAAGGTTTATTTGATAATTTAAACAATATATATATATATATCACGCTTTATAATAAATTAATAATTGAATATCACACTGAATCTGAGCAGTAATCAATAATGGATAGTCTGGCACTAGCACACTTGTGAATAGGAACAGAAGAATAAGGTGGTAGAGAATGCTTTATATAAGTTCAGATGGATGTAATGTTGAATGAAAATGCAATACAGAAAATACTCAATATGATTTCAACAAAACAATGTAATCACTTTTCTCTGGCAATCCCCTCCCCCCTTTTATGCAATGCAAGGAAATGGAAGGAAAGCACACAGTTCTCAGAAATGCAATCAAATGTAATTCAGTTCACCCCAGCAAGCTTAGACTACAGAAGTTTGAAACACAGGCCCAAAATGCTTTTATATGTGCTGGCAATGAAGTGAAAAATATGCTAAAATGCTTTTAATTCCCTCTAGAGGTTCAGGGTGAGTGGTGTCAAGTTAATATTAGTCCAGGCTCACTCTAGCAATGATTCAGGGATGGTTCTTAAGAGGCAAACAAATTTTTAGCAAGGAAATTAAGGAAGCTGCTGTTTTCACACGTGGAGAAATTTGCAAATCGCGGTAAAATTCGCGAGTGCGTTTTTCGCGATTGCGGCAAAAATATAGGGAATAGGAATGCGGTTCTAGGTTCGTTGAAAAGCCAAGATTCCCAGCTTTCAGAGGAAAGTTACTGCAAGTCACGGTCACGGAGATATGAGCGATATGGTAAAGGTCGTTTTTCAGATTTGAAATTTTAAAAGTTCAAAGTGACAGTTACAGCTAGCAATTAGAAAATGACAGGTGACAGCTTTGCAAATGACAGGTGACAGTTAGGAGACAGTTCTGGTTAGATTAAAATAGATTGAATTATATTATTTTAACTAAGAGATTGGTTCTGCACAGTTCTGCTAGGTACTCACAATATATTTTTGAAATAAATGGGCCTCGCCACGGATCTGGTCAGGTTTTCTTCACTCGCCACGGACGGTCTCTGCGCACAGCGTCTGGGTCAGCTCTACTCTGCTGGTTCTGCTAACAGTGGTCTGGGTCAGCTCTGCTCTCTCTGGGTACAGCACTGCTTCTGGATCTTTCTGCACAGCTTTCTCTGGAGATTGATGGATTTGAAGTCTGGATCTCTGGATGTGGTATGGTCCGGCAGCATGCTCCGCAGCAAATGGAATTGAATGTCTCTATCTGTCCTGACTGTCTGCTTTTATGTGTTTTGAAAATGGGTGGAGAGGCTAGCTTCCTAGGCCCTACCCCTCTCCACTTGTCATTGGCCACTTCATCCTCTTCCCCTTGATTGGGGGAATGAAATGAAGTGTTATTATGATGAGGTCTGTTTATGGTAGAGAGAACCCACCCCTGTCAACTTTACACACAATCTATATTTGCTCCCAAAAGACATATTTGCACAGGTACACATTTGTTTAAAATTACATGCACCCATCACATATCACAGGAGGCATACCCTGTCCAAATCTGCTCTTCCTGGGAGCTTGCATTCAGAAATGGCAACATTTGCACTTTTTAACTGGTTTCGTAATATCGGACATTTCCCCATATTTATACACATGTGTGCAAGGAGTATGGACATTACTTGATGAAGTGTCAGATTTTTAACATGCATACATTTTAAGTAATACCCTCTTAACTGCTAGTTTGCCCCCAGATCATGCCACCGGTTCTAAAAACCTCTTAAAATGTGGGCAGAAAAATCACAAGAATTATGGTATCATTTAAATAATTTTCACAAGTCCGCTCTATGAATGATCCATCTTTTTAGAGTTATGTTCTGGCCCCAAAGGGGTGTGGTTCCCCCCAGCACAAGGTTGAATTTCTGGTTTTTCCAGTTCTGCCAAGCCAGCTTGCTCTCACAGGCAGTGCTCCTCCCCTTTCCTTCCAGGAGGAAGCCACTTTTACGGCCCCCATAATAAAACCTTTGCTTGAGTCAGGACAGGGCTTTGTTCAATTTCCTGCAGAGCCCAGGTAATTCAATCAGAGAAGTGTCATATCCCTTTTGGTGGGAGCAGCAAAAGGCAGCTAGGCCTGGGAACACAGCTGTTGTGCAAGTCTCATCTCCTGTCGGGGGTAGCTGGTGGGCAGAATTCAGTTCCTTAAGCCAGGCCCCAGCTAATGTCACTTTTAGTTACCCAGTTTTCTGCATTCAAATAAAATTAACCATTTTTACATATGCAGCTAGAATACTGATTCTAAGTTTAAAACTATGACATTTAAACAATTGCAACCTATGTGACACTCAAAAGTAGGTCACTCATTTCTTTTAAACATTTAGATTTTTAGTGTCTTTCAGTCCAAATTTACTTAAACTGCTGAAATCCACAGCTCAGCCAGTCTTGTTATAAACCTTCAAGTCACTTCAGAATATAACTTTACATTGTATCCACCTCTCAGTAAGTCTTTCTTTGGCCTGCTTTGGGTTCATTTATTCAGTTTTACACAAAGTCTGGTGGTTTTAAAACGCCGGCTTTCTGATAGTGGTGAGTACTGGTAATGCAACCATTTTGGGGATTTTTCTTGGATTAATGCATTCCAAACAGGAATGGTTCTTACATGGTAGTAAATCCTTGCTTAACATTGTTTTGATGGGGCTCCTTACAGTAAAATGGTTATGTGGAACCCCACAAAAGGGTTGAATCTTTAAAGTGGTCTGGTGAGCCACGATTTCAGCAACTTTTTGACATCAGTAACAGTGGATTTTGTTAACAAAGATCTTTCTTTACACTGGTGGGTGGCAAGTTAGGTAACCATTTTGGTGTGCGCACAAACTGCGTGGTTCTCCTGGATTCTGGCGCACTTGTGGGCTTTTTGGCCATCTTGGATTTTCTAAGCCCACAGCACCAAATGTTTCAGCATGATAGCTCAAACGTGGGTCCGGACACCCAACAAGTCCCCCCACGTGACTGCCCTTTGAATTTGAGTCGATGGGGAGTCGGATGCACAAGGGTTTTGACCCACGCACTGGTCTGTCCGCATAATCTTCTTCCAATTCTGCAAATGGCACAGTTCAGCATCTTTTCCTCCATCCGGTACTGATCAATCGGTTCTCCTCGCCGGTCCTGATGAGAATATTGGGCGGTACCCCGGGCCCCTCGCGTCTCTGCTCCCGGTCTCCGGATCGTCCTCCTTGGCCAGTCTCGAGGTTTTCTTTCTCCTAGGACGACAAAGGAAGAGCGGCAATACCTATTCATAGACATTTTTCCCCCACCATTGATATAGTGGGGTGGCATATAAATTTATAGTCAAAACATATGGACATGCACATTTCTTTTTGCATTCAAAAACGAAAACACCCACATTGAGAAACTCAGAATTTGATAGGCGATATGTAGGATATTTTAAGTTAGAACTGTATTAATCTGAGACAGCACCCTCTAGGATTCCAGAGGATTCCTCCAGTTGTTGCAGAGTGTGCCTGGGATGGCAACACTTCAACTGATTAATGTGGACCCACTTGTCTTCCCCCTCTGCCAAACCGCCTTTGGGGATGCGGATCTTGTAGGCCACAGGGGAGATTTTGTCTATAACCTCAAAGGGTCCCTTCCATGTAGGCAAACATTTTCGCTGTTTGGCCTGGTTCCTTTGGAAATTGTATAGATAGACCCAGTCCCCCACATGATATTCCTTCCTGGAAGTCTTCAGGTCATAGTGGGTCTTCATGCTATCAGCTGATCTTTCTAGATTCCGCTGAGCATAAGCAAAAGCATGTTGAAGGTGTTTCCTTAAATTCTCCACATACTCGTGAGTTGTGGAGGCATTTATTAGGGTCTGCTCTTGGGTCCTGTAGAGCAAATGCTGAGGAAGCACCATCTTGCGCCCAGTCATCAACTCAAATGGCGACATTTTGGTTGCAGATGAAGGGGTAGATCTGATGGCCATTAGGACCAGAGGTAATCGGATATCCCAACTTGGCCCAGAATCTGCCACAAACTTTTTTAGTATGCTCACAATGGTTCGGTTATATCTCTCTACTGCCCCAGAGGAAGCTGGCCGGTAAGCAATATGCAACTTCCTTTTGACCCCCAGTATCTCCCACATCTTTGTCATTACTTCACTGGTGAAGTGGCTACCCCTGTCTGACTCAATCCTTTGAGGTAGACCAAAACGGGAAAAGATGTGGTTAATCATCAAGGCAGCTGCGGTTTCTGCCTTGCAATTTGGGGCTGGGAGACATTCCACCCACTTGGTAAACAAGCATGTCACAGTCAACATGTACTTATTCCCCCTAGCAGAGCGAATGACGGGGCCTACAAAGTCGATTTGCAAATCTGACCATGGCAGTGTCATCCCCCGCTTTTGGAGAGGCGCACGGTGCGTGAGGGATGATGGCTGAAATTGTGCACACACAAGACACCCCTTCAAGTATTGGTCAAGGTCCTGCCCCATGTGTGGCCAGTATGCAACCTCTCTTAAGATTTCCAATGTTGTGTGAAACCCCCTATGACCGGCGGTGGCCGCATCATGGGCGTGACTTAACATCAGGCTTCAGAATGAGGTAGGAACCACCCACTGATCGTGGCCAGCTTTGGATTTCCTTACCAACAAACCGTCTTGGATCCGGAACATTTTTGGACATTTCATCAACACTCTTAGGTCCTCTTTCCCAGTGTAATCGGTATCCGTCAGGGGAAAGTTCTCAGGGTCCTCAAGGTGCTGGTAAAATTTACCAATTATTGGATCCCCCTTCTGAGCGGTAATCAAATCAGCATCAGGGGTCTCCTTACTCCATTGTGCAATTGAAAGGTCGTTGTGAGCATTTGTCTGGGACCTAGTGATAGCAGTGACTTGGATTTCCCCCAACAGGGACTCAATCTCAATTAGATCCCCTTGGATGGCCCCGGTTTTGGCCAGCTGATCAGCTAAGTCATTTCCAGTTTTGTCTGGTCCCTCTACTTTGGAATGACCCTTGATCTTTTTCCAATAGATGGTCATCTCATTCGAGGTGACCAGATCATCAATGTTTTGGATCAACTTCCCATGTTTCAAGGGTTTGTTGTTAGCACATAACATGCCTCTGGTTTTCCAATTAACCAGGTGCTCCACGAACCCGTTCCGTACATAATCCGAATCTGTGATTATGACCAGTTCGTGGAGTTGATGCTGGACAGCAGTGAGGATGGCCTGATGCACAGCCATCAATTCTGCCACCTGACTACTTCGGGGACCAATTTTGTATCCAGCGGAGGGTTCTGGGGACTCATTCACCCATGCATTCCCTACGCCGGCCACCAGTTCTTTCTCCCCGTTGTTGTCAACATGGTAAGAGCATCCATCCACATACACAGTGGGCATTCCCTCACACTTGTCTTCTTCAAAGACTTTGTGGGGGGACTTAAGGTATGCATCCATGTTGTCCTTTATTTTTAGACTTTCGTCCTCGAGACAGTTTTCTCTGGCACAATCATGCAAGTCAGCCAGACCTTGTGCGAGGGGACTCTTCTTGTTTTGGCCATATCTGACCTCCACAGGAAAGCCTTGCATTGACAGAATCCAGGAAGTAATTCGGGAATTACTCACATTTCCTGCCCGGATTCTGTCACTTTGCAGATATTGCAGAGGCTGGTGTGGAGTCTCCACTATGATGTGTTCCCCCTGGATAAACGGGCGGTAATTCTTCAATGCCCACACCGTTGCCAGGAGTGCCTTCTCACAATCGTTGAATTTTTCCTCCACAGAGGATAAAATTTTGCTCGCATAGGAGATTACTTTATTGACCTTGTCATGCTTTTGGTATAATACTGCCGTCAAGCACGTATTAGAGAACCCCGTCTCCAGGAAGAATTCCTTGTTTCTGACAGGGTAAGCTAGGCAGGGCGCTTGTGAGAGGCTTCTTTTGAGTTGTCTTACTGCCTCGGCTTGTTCTGGACCCCATTCCCACTTGACCCCCCCCTTCAAGAGATGAATCAGGGGTCTGGTGATCTCTGCGTAGCCCTCAATGAACTTTCTGCTGTAATTAGTCAGTCCAAGGAGGCTCCTTAGTTCCCGCAGAGTTGTGGGGTCTTTCAGTTTTTGAAGTGCTTCCACTTTCTTTTCCTGGGGACAGAGACCCTGAGGAGTAATCTCATGCCCCAAGAAATTAACACGGGTTCTACACCACTGTGCTTTCTGAAAGGAAAGTTTTGCTCCGGCGGCCCTCAACTGCGTCAGAACATAACGGATCTCCGCTATGTGTTCCTCCACAGATGAACTTTTGATGAGGACATCATCTACATAAGCCAGGTTACTTCTCGCACCCAGGTCGGGCATGGCCTTATGTAGGAAAATGTTGAATTCATTGCCGGAGTTGAGGTATCCGAAGGGAGTCCGGGTCCATGTGTATTGCTGGCCCCCAAAGGTAAAAGCCAGCTTGTATTGGTCCTCCCTACTGACAGGCACAGTCCAGTATCCATTGGTCAGGTCTATTGCAGTGAATACCTGTGACCCCTGGATCTGGGCCAGCCCTTGGTCAATGTAGGGAAGAGGCCATCGGGAAGTAAGGACCCGTTTGTTGAGCTCCCTGAGGTCGGCGCAGAGTCTCCACTGGCCGTTTGGCTTCAATATTCCCAGCACCGAATTATTGAAGGTGCTGTGGACTGGACGGATTATTCCCCGGGACTCAAGGTTCTTAATTATTTCAGTAAGGGACTCCATTGATGCGAGAGGCAAGCGATATTGCTTCACAAACACCAGAGTCATGCCAGGGTCCGTGGGGATTGTTGTTGTGTGGATGTCGGTGCGACCACAGTCATATGAGTCTACCGCAAAGAGATCTTGGAAATCCAAGAAAACTTGTTTCAACTTTTGCTTTTGTTCCAGAGTCACACAGGCATCAGCTAGGTTGACTCTCTCTTCCACCATCTGCCTGAAGCCTGGAAAGACTTCTTGTTTGGCTATTTCAGCGGCCTCCTCCAGCTGGGTGGAGAAGTCCCTGGTCAGAGTGCTGATTTGGACTGGAGGCTTCAGGTGGGAAAGGCAGCCCTCATGGACCTGGAAAATCACCTCATCCCTCCTGAAGTCACAAGTCACATCTTCCTTACCATAAGGGCAAGAAGTGTACACCAGGAAGTTCCCCCCATGCCGGGTAAAAATCCTGTCTGGTGTTGTATTGTCATCACTGTCACTGTCAAAGCAGTCCTTGGGGATTGGCCCTAACAGTTCATTACCTAAATCTATGGAAAAATGTCGGTCATCAACCGCCATTCCAATAATGGTGCCTGCGGCTAGAGTAATACTCTTTAAGTCGCTGTTATCCACCTCTATTGGAATGGTGTCATGTTCTATGTTGACTAATGGAGTTGGGTTTACCCCCAACCCTTGCTGTTGGAGAGAAGCGTTTAGATGTATGTAAGCATCAGGGTTTTGCAGATATTGTCCTCTTTTAACTTTCACTTCCAGGGAGAATTGTCGGGTCCTTTCTGGGATGTTGACTTCCTCTTTGATCTGAATTTCAACTGCATAAGGTAGCAATTGAGCTGACCTAAATGCTTTTTCTGGATCATCAAAGCCCATGGGATTATCCGCTAATCGGGACCAAGCTTTGAAGTTTATTAGGTCCAAACTAATGGCAAAGCGATTGAGAATGTCACTGCCTAAGTAAAAGGCGGCAGTGACGTCTCGCACGACCCAACAATTATGGACTATGCTCTTGTTGCCAATGGAGATTTTGAGCATACACCTGCTTGGCAGGAGCTGTTTGGAATTAGGTGCTTCCAGGTCCATTTCCCATTTGTCTATCAGTTGGAATGTGGGAATGGCTGGATCTTTTGGGAGTTGGCGGAACATGGCTTCGCTGATGAAGCTCTTACCGTTGTTCACACACACTCGAGCGAGAACAGAGTCCTTCCCATCATTTAATTGGACAGGGATGAACAACTGCTCTCCAATTTGCTGAATATCAGCCAGGCTCTGAGCTGATTTCACATCTTTCTGGACTATAGGAGTGGGAGTTTCTGATTGTGGATTAGTATAGACTCTCAGAGTGTTTCCTTCCAGCGTGGAGTACCACTTTAGATTGGAAGGAAGGTTGATTTTCAGAAATAGAGAGGACCCTCCATCACCAGTCTGTTGTCCTACTGCTATTACTGTCACGTCTGGAATTTGGCTATTCTGGAAGTGAAATTCTACTTGGTCAGATTTTTGTTCAACCATGTGGCAGGTGCCGTTTAAACTAACATGGTTGACACTCTGTTTTAATTTTATTGGTCGGCTAGTCTGGGTCCAGAGGACCTTGTTTACGCAATCTATTAAGGGTGACAACCTCCTCAGGAGGTCATTCCCCAGTAAACAAGGGGTGCCCTCTGGAGTCACTACTATGACCGGGTGTTTCACCTTGTGTCGCCCGATCTTAATGTCCAAGTCTGCAGTCCCCTCAACGGGAATTTCCTTCCCGTCAAAGTTCTGCAGTTGTCCAGGAAGAGAGGTGAGAGGAATTTGGTAATTCTCTCCCCTTCCTGCATTCAGTTCGTCAAAGGCCCTTCTGGACAGAAGGGTAGCTTGAGATCCAGTGTCCACCAGTGCCAAAATTGTACCCTGCCCCTGTCCTTGTACCGGGGCATAGTATCTTCCCTCCTTCTCCTCAAGGGGGCACAGATAATGCACATTTTTGGACAACTGGTGGGCTAACTTTCTGGTTTTGGACATCGCTAGCGAAGAGATTTGGGCAGAATTCTGTGGAGAGCCTTGGGAATCTGAAAGAAAAAGTTGGCAACTGGAGATCAGAGCCATTGTGGGTTCCCCTGGCTCCGGTTCTGGGCCACCCCCCCCTTTTTGGAGGCAGTCACCAGGATGGGTTTGAACCAGGGGATTTCGGCATTGTTGGTTCTGGGATAAGATAGTGGGCGGCGGTAGCTCAGTCTCCACATCTCCCCAGTCTATATTGAAATCTTTTGGGACCCATTTTTCTTTGGGAGGAGTTCCCCCATCTCTGAAGGAGAAGATCCTTTCCCCAGGATCCTCTGGGGATCCCTCTCCTCCAAATTGGAAGATCTGTATTTCTTCCACAAAATGGGTCTGTTTGGGTCCTTTGTTTCTCCTACCCCCCCTCTGCTCCTTGGGAGGTAGGCTTTCAGGGGCAGGAGATTTTGTTTCCGGTTCCTGGTTTTCCAGGGGCTGTTTACAAGTCGGGAAGGAAGCTTCCTCCAAGGCTTTACACCCCCCTTCCCCTTGTGCCTCCTCCCTGGGAACCGGTGGGTTGTTGGGGTGCTGCCCCCGTCATTGCTCTGGAGCACCAGGCCCAGAGTTTGGTGCATTCTGTGCCGGCATGCCCATCGGAGGGTTCTGCTGAGCCCTTAGCACGCGACCCAGCTCCTGTGCCATGTTCTGAACCTGGCGCTCTAACTGGAAAACCCGCTCAGGCTGATACGGGGCCCTGTTTTCTCCCCTGGGCTGATCCCGGGAAGGGTAGCTATCCCTTCTTTGGTAGTACCCCTGGTTGGGAAGATTTGGATACCCCTCCGCCCTTGGCCTCCCCTCTCCCGGATTCGGTTGTCTGGGCTCAGGGAATTGGGGAAAGAAGGGTGGAGGATTTTGGGGCTGGAAGTTGGGTGGATACCTGGGAAAGAAGTTCTGCCCAGGGTTTGGTGAGTTTCTGCCCTCCTGTGAAAAGTTGGGAGGGAAGTTCTCTGGGTTAGGTGCTTGGCTGGATCCCCCCCTTGGGCTGGAGGAGTCCACACATAACCCAGGATGGGTCTGTTTCCCTTGTAACGGGGGCTTACATAATCAGGAGAGCGAGGGACCCCATTTGTGGGGATGCCTCCCTGGCTCCCTGTCTGTGACTGGCCCGAGGACCTTCTGGGCCTAGCATTATTAGGTGCAGGTTGGTTTTTAGGCCCCCCCATCTCCAAATCTAAAACGGGGGTGACCTTTACCTCTGCCACCTTGGCAGCAGCAGGGGTGTTGTTGGCTTTGGGGTTTTTGGGCGCATTATTTTTATTTTCTATTGGCTTCTGCACCTCATAGGTCCGGGTCGCCTGTTCAATGACCCAGTCTAAAGATCTTTTCTCGTGAAAATCCCTCACGAGCTGGGTCATTATGTATTTGGGCAAGGCATGGAAAAACGTATTAATAAATTCTCTGCTATCCGTGCGCACCCTTCTTGTGGTCTGTGCAAAAGCATGCTTTAACTCCTGCACAAATTCTTGTGGGGCCTGATCCTCCCCACATTGTAAATTGTAGGCTGCCTTGCGAGCCTCTTGAGGATTTCTATGAGTAGAAAAATATTTCAAGATGGCCGCCTTATAGGTGGACCATCTTAAATGATTTTGGTCCTCCAGCCCCGCAAAGAAACTGGAGTATTCCGGGGAGAAGGTCCACTTTACATATTGAATACAGCTTTGGCTGTCCTTCAAATGGAAAGTCTCCATCATTTGCTCAAACAACTCTAAGTGCTCCCAAACAGAATACTTGGCGTTCTTATGATAAGGCGTGATGACGCTCCTGATTGCCTTAATCTGCTTTAAGGGGTCCTTAAGCAAGGCCCTTTTTGTCTTATTGGCCCTTTTGGTCCGGGTAACCCTGGTCCATTCATCTTCTGACTCAGAGGCACTGCTCCCAGAGGTTCCCGTCTGTTCTTCCAGGTTTTCCCGGATTCTGCGAGCCTGGGAATGGCTGGCAGAATGTGGGGACCTGGTCTCCTGTGTCCTGTACCGCTCAGAGGAGTCTTCAGATCCCTCCTTGCTGCCAGGATTTGAAGGGTACCCCCCCCCACTGACCTAACTGGGAAGAGGTTTTCAGGATGCCCTTAATGGGCCTACTCTCCTGGGGTTCCCCATCAAATTGCACTGTGCTTGGGTGCCCATACCCGGATGCCCGCCCCTCCATTCCTGGGTGGTACTGGCCTATGAGCCCCATGCTTCTGACTGGATAGTAATCTGCCATCCCTGTGGCCCTGTGCTCATGGGCGCCAGGGGACATGGGGGTGGCAGAGTCCAGGGACTGAGAGAGATAAAGGCCTCTGGTACTAGGGCTCCTGGAGTTATGCTCAGGAGTTTCTCTTTCCCAGCGAACCTCATCTCTATCCGCCCCTGCTCCCTGTTGCAATGCAAGAGCCTGCGCCTTCAGTTCCTCAGTTAAGGCCTTACTAGACTCTATCAGTCTCTCCTGCATCGCTACCTGTTGTTGGAGTCTATCATTGTGCTGGCAGAGAGCCTCATTCTCTCTCTTTGCCTCCTGATTGGTCCTGGAGCACTGGGCCAGTCTTTGCTGCAGGAGGGTTACCTCCTTAGCTGTGTCCCTATTGGCCTGCTCCTTTCTTGCCAGAGCATCCTCCACCCTCCTGGTGTGTTCTAACAAGTTCTGGTGTTCTTTTTGGAGGTCACCCAGCCCCTGGAGGGCCAAGTGATTTTCTTCTGTTTTTCTTTTTAAATGGCAGACTTCCTGGCCTAAGGCGTCTCTTTCCTGACTAAGAGCCTGCATTTGTGTCGCCAGGTCGTCCCTCTGCCTTTGAAAGGCACCAGCTTTCTGGCGTTCTTCATCAAACTCTGCCTGGGTATCCAGGTCTTTCAAAATCAGCTTGTTGCTCTCTGCCTTCACTCTATCTAGATGACTTTGCAGGGTGGCTACTTGCTCCGTGCATGCCCTGTTAAAGTCTAATTGTTGCTCCAGCTTTTTCTGGCTCTGCAGTAAGGAGTCCAAACTGTCTTGGTGCTCCTTCTGCAGGGCCAGAAATCTAGTATCCTGGTCAGCCTTTTCATGTTGCAGTATATCCATGTCCTCTTTTATTTTAATGATATACTGCCTACTATCATTTTCTGACTCCTGGCTCCTCTGCAGCCTCTGCTCAGAAGAGTCCAGATCAGATTGGGCCTTCTGTAATGCCAGCAGTTGCCTACTCGCCAGATCTTGGCCTTCAGCACATTTGTCCTGCATGGCTCCCATATGTAAATATAAATATGCCGCTACCCTGGCAATCTTGTTGTGCTCATCCTTGGCCTTAGAGGACATATATAGTTCACTCAGGGCCACATGTAAGGGACCCTGGTCTCTCCATGTATCTGACCCTGTTTCCGTGATCTGGGGTGCGATTGCTTGCAACCAGACCGTCTGGTCCTGATGAGTCCACTCACCTCTCACAAATAACTTATGTAAGAAGTGCTCTCTGGCTATTTTCATGTCTACTAAGGTCGTCATTCTAGAGATTTGAGTTCCTTCCTGACTTACAGAAGTTTGTATTTTATTTTTGCAAAACAGACCTTTTCCTTAGAGCGTTCCTTTGAGGAGTGCTTTACAGCGTAACACAGCGTGGTGATCCGACCGGATATGTGTATCTGGTCAGCTGGCACGCTGTATTAATCTGCACAAATGGTAGATCTAACCCAAACGTCCCGCTCGAGCCCCCAATTTGTAAGAGGATTCAATTCAACACTACAGCTAAGTCAATGCCTAGTCTGGGATACTGAATGGAAACCCTTATTGATATATCTTTATGTCCAGTTCATGCGTTCTGGATGACTACCCCTATATAACACCCCTCTCTTGGAATCCCCCTGACCCCACTGAGCCAAGAAGTAGTTCTGTTTTGCAAGTTTAAAGGTTTATTTGATAATTTAAACAATATATATATATATATATATATCACGCTTTATAATAAATTAATAATTGAATATCACACTGAATCTGAGCAGTAATCAATAATGAATAGTCTGGCACTAGCACACTTGTGAATAGGAACAGAAGAATAAGGTGGTAGAGAATGCTTTATATAAGTTCAGATGGATGTAATGTTGAATGAAAATGCAAATCAGAAAATACTCAATATGATTTCAACAAAACAATGTAATCACTTTTCTCTGGCAATCCCCTCCCCCCTTTTATGCAATGCAAGGAAATGGAAGGAAAGCACACAGTTCTCAGAAATGCAATCAAATGTAATTCAGTTCACCCCAGCAAGCTTAGACTGCAGAAGTTTGAAACACAGGCCCAAAATGCTTTTATATGTGCTGGCAATGAAGTGAAAAATATGCTAAAATGCTTTTAATTCCCTCTAGAGGTTCAGGGTGAGTGGTGTCAAGTTAATATTAGTCCAGGCTCACTCTAGCAATGATTCAGGGATGGTTCTTAAGAGGCAAACGAATTTTTAGCAAGGAAAGCAAGGAAGCTGCTGTTTTCACACATGGAGAAATTTGCAAATCGCGGTAAAATTCGCGAGTGCGTTTTTCGCGATTGCGGCAAAAATATAGGGAATAGGAATGCGGTTCTAGGTTCGTTGAAAAGCCAAGATTCCCAGCTTTCAGAGGAAAGTTACTGCAAGTCTCTAAGACAAACGGTCACGGAGATATGAGCGATATGGTAAAGGTCGTTTTTCAGATTTGAAATTTTAAAAGTTCAAAGTGACAGTTACAGCTAGCAACTAGAAAATGACAGGTGACAGCTTTGCAAATGACAGGTGACAGTTAGGAGACAGTTCTGGTTAGATTAAAATAGATTGAATTATATTATTTTAACTAAGAGATTGGTTCTGCACAGTTCTGCTAGGTACTCATAATATATTTTTGAAATAAATGGGCCTCGCCACGGATCTGGTCAGGTTTTCTTCACTCGCCACGGACAGTCTCTGCGCACAGCGTCTGGGTCAGCTCTACTCTGCTGGTTCTGCTAACAGTGGTCTGGGTCAGCTCTGCTCTCTCTGGGTACAGCACTGCTTCTGGATCTTTCTGCACAGCTTTCTCTGGAGATTGATGGATTTGAAGTCTGGATCTCTGGATGTGGTATGGTCCGACAGCATGCTCCGCAGCAAATGGAATTGAATGTCTCTATCTGTCCTGACTGTCTGCTTTTATGTGTTTTGAAAATGGGTGGAGAGGCTAGCTTCCTAGGCCCTACCCCTCTCCACTTGTCATTGGCCACTTCATCCTCTTCCCCTTGATTGGGGGAATGAAATGAAGTGTCATCATGACGAGGTCTGTTTATGGTACAGAGAACCCACCCCTGTCAACTTTACACACAATCTATATTTGCTCCCAAAAGACATATTTGCACAGGTACACATTTGTTTAAAATTACATGCACCCATCACATATCACAGGAGGCATACCCTGTCCAAATCTGCTCTTCCTGGGAGCTTGCATTCAGAAATGGCAACATTTGCACTTTTTAACTGGTTTCGTAATATCGGACATTACCCCAAATTTATACACATGTGCGCAAGGAGTATGGACATTACTTGATGAAGTGTCAGATTTTTAACATGCATACATTTTAAGTAATACCCTCTTAGCTGCTAGTTTGCCCCCAGATCATGCCACCGGTTCTAAAAACCTCTTAAAATGTGGGCAGAAAAATCACATGAATTATGGTATCATTTAAATAATTTTCACAAGTCCGCTCTATGAATGATCCATCTTTTTAGAGTTATGTTCTGGCCCCAAAGGGGAGTGGTTTCCCCCCGGCACAAGGTTGAATTTCTGGTTTTTCCAGTTCTGCCAAGCCAGCTTGCTCTCACAGGCAGTGCTCCTCCCCTTTCCTTCCAGGAGGAAGCCACTTTTACGGCCCCCATAATAAAACCTTTGCCTGAGTCAGGACAGGGCTTTGTTCAATTTCCTGCAGAGCCCAGGTAATTCAATCAGAGAAGTGTCATATCCCTTTTGGTGGGAGCAGCAAAAGGCAGCTAGGCCTGGGAACACAGCTGTTGTGCAAGTCTCATCTCCTGTCGGGGGTAGCTGGTGGGCAGAATTCAGTTCCTTAAGCCAGGCCCCAGCTAATGTCACTTTTAGTTACCCAGTTTTCTGCATTCAAATAAAATTAACCATTTTTACATATGCAGCTAGAATACTGATTCTAAGTTTAAAACTATGACATTTAAACAATTGCAACCTATGTGACACTCAAAAGTAGGTCACTCATTTCTTTTAAACATTTAGATTTTTAGTGTCTTTCAGTCCAAATTTACTTAAACTGCTGAAATCCACAGCTCAGCCAGTCTTGTTATAAACCTTCAAGTCACTTCAGAATATAACTTTACATTGTATCCACCTCTCAGTAAGTCTTTCTTTGGCCTGCTTTGGGTTCATTTATTCAGTTTTACACAAAGTCTGGTGGTTTTAAAACGCCGGCTTTCTGATAGTGGTGAGTACTGGTAATGCAACCATTTTGGGGATTTTTCTTGGATTAATGCATTCCAAACAGGAATGGTTCTTACATGGTAGTAAATCCTTGCTTAACATTGTTTTGATGGGGCTCCTTACAGTAAAATGGTTATGTGGAACCCCACAAAAGGGTTGAATCTTTAAAGTGGTCTGGTGAGCCACGATTTCAGCAACTTTTTGACATCAGTAACAGTGGATTTTGTTAACAAAGATCTTTCTTTACACTGGTGGGCGGCAAGTTAGGTAACCATTTTGGTGTGCGCACAAACTGCGTGGTTCTCCTGGATTCTGGCGCACTTGTGGGCTTTTTGGCCATCTTGGATTTTCTAAGCCCACAGCACCAAATGTTGCAGCATGATAGCTCAAACGTGGGTCAGGACACCCAACATAGCCACCCAACTGACACTTAGTAAATCCTGTTTTGCCAAAACAATAATTTAGTAGTAAAAGGGGGTGAATACACTTAAAATGGTTGTTAGAGAAAAAAAAAATCTTTACATGAGATAACCGAGGAATGTGATGTGCTACATCACTCTGCTTCACATCACTTAAAGTGCGTTGTCTCTGGGGCAAAGCATTGTTAGACCAAACCTTGGACTACTGCACATTTACCATAATACTCTTAAGGATGTCCATGAGATAAATAAGGTCGATTTCTTCATGCAAGCAAGGTTGTGGTTGTAGACCTAGGAGATGTCTGAGAAATGTATTTTCTGCTGATTGTAACATGATAGAATCAGATTAATCCCAAACCTAAAATGACATGCAGATTTTTTTTAAAGCATCAATAGATTGGATCATTAAAAGGGATTGGAAATGAATATGTGTGACCCATTTTAAAGATTCAGAGCTCTGTACACTCAAATATGCACAATCCTACACTTGCTGTAGTATGATCCAAACTATTACTGTTTCTTGGAAATCCCCATACTCATGATTTTAGAACCAGCAACATTTGCTGACAGAACTCTAGCATCATAGTTTCTCGATATGAAATGTAATTGTCCACATTAGACACCCCCATAATATGTTGTCTAGCTGTTCCTCGGGTATCTTCAGTGGCACATTTGGAAAAGAAACGTAAATGGTTAACATACACATTAAAATGAACAGGGGCCAATACACTACCTTATTTTCCACCCTGATTTATTGGGAAGGCTGTTGTGCGTTCTCCTTTTAGGCCACATTTGACTACAGCAGAGATATCAAGCTTAGGAGCTGTCAGTAGTATACTTATGTCTCTGTTTTGTTTAAATACTCTAGGATCCTTCAAAACCAACGTGTTATAAGGTTGAATGTCATAGAGAGGCCTATAAAGGCAGGGCCAGTTTCTCAACATGCAGCATTTTTTTAAAATCGTCCCTCTCCCTTAGTGTGGGACATACAACTCAGTTTCTAACTTACAGCAATCTCTACGTACAAATGTCTGATTCTGCAAAGGAACGCATGTATCAGTTTCCCAGCACGCAGCATTGCGTTAATAGAAATATCCCTCAATTCTTTATGGAATCTATTACTCCGTTTTCTGACATGCAGTCCTTTCTGTGAACATCATATTTTCGGGCGAGGGCCTCAGATCCTTTTGAAGTATTTTCTGGGTACAAAAATCAAGACAGCTTTTTATTGAACCAAATTAACACTTGCTATGGAAATGTCACACACACCCTTTGTATTGCATCTACCTTTTGCTTGTGGCTTGGTGCTACCTGTGCAGTGTCCAGTATTGCTAGGAGTGGGGATCTATTTAGGTCCTTGCTATAGCCTAGGACAGCATGTTTGGCTTGACAGCAACAGCTACCAGCAGGCATTTGACTCCCCCTGCTTACTTTTGCCTTACACATATATCTATGTGACATTAATTCCTTTGGCTAGTGAATATGTACAAAAGAGCATTAGAACACATCTAGAAGGCATTCAAGCATATTAGAAAAGTTATAGTTTGCATCTCGCAGCAGAGTTACTTTTAATGCACACTATTGGTTAATTCCAAGTTCCCCAGATGTAGCTCCTGCAATCTGAATGATGCGTAATACCCAGGAGCTGCTCCTAGCTCTTGCTCACTACATTCTTATTTCCTCTTTTATACATGTTTTAATATATACTATATTGTACAATTGTTTATGTTTCAATACCTGGCGTTCGTGATTTGTGTGACAAGTATACATTCTCTTATTTTGGTGTCATAGTAATCATACAAATTATTACAATACATTCCTGCATGGTTAGACAAGAGTTGGCGTGTAGGTTTGAATGCCAGCCTACGTTTTTCAGCAAGCCTACTCTAAAGGCCATTGTGGATATCATCTGATGTGCCTCAATTGATCTTCTATGCACTACAGTGCCTACAAACTGAGCTGACTGAGACTATCTTAAGGGTCACCAGTCGCGTAGAAATCTCCCCATTACATATAAAATACATGTGTGTGCAATACCAACTATATTGATGTTTTTATACTGACGTTTTTTACATTGAGGTGTTTTTAAGATCCCAATAATGAAATGAGTAGTGATTTTATGATATGTTAAGATTTCTTTTATGCATTGCTATTTTTATATATACACAAAGCTATGTTTTGCTGAATGTATACTGATTAATTAAATAAATACATAAATAAAATACCAACTAAATGAAACCTATATCTGAACCAAATTAACACTTGCTAAGCAGATATAACACACGCCGTTTGTATTTCTTCTACCTTTTGCTTGTTCTGCAGTTACTTAACATGCCATATTTCTACCACCCTACGCTATTCATACTGTACATGTTATATTATATACTCTGTGGACTCGGTTCATGGAATAATCTGTGCAATAAAAACGGTACTTGCACGCAAAATCGCACACCAGCCCCTGTTCGTCGATTCATGATATGATATGATATGGCATTTATAACGTGCCTATACACAAGTCTTTCAAGGCGCGAACACAATGCACAGGGCTTACCCGGGACTTGCAAGGTATCTGCGCTGGTCCACCAATTCACTGTGATCCAACGAATGCCCTGTGCAAGACTCCAATAGAATGGCTGGGCGGGCCTGCCACAGCCAGATAAAAAGGGGGCGGAACAAGTGGCATGTGGCAGAACAAGCGAAAATGTGGGCCTTACGAGGGACGTTTCACCGTCAAACAATCGTACTGCCCATACGCGCACAAAACAAACGTATTCATGGAATTGAACAGGAAATGCCGGCACGCAAAAAAACACTCGCAAATCCAGAAACACCTACAACACGCGATAGCAGGTGTAAATGTCAATGTGCAGACTAACAAATGCATAAAAAGCAAGCGTGATCAACAAACGCACAAATACAACCACGATGAATGCACAATTTGTTACAGCAGTTATCCTGGGACACTGCAGGAGGAGGACGATGGCCAGGGCCTGGATCTTCCACCCAAGGGCCAGCCTTTTTGGGATGCCTGACGAACAGGTCTATGGCAGGTATAATCCCCCCCATATCATACTTGACCTGGTCACGGAGTGGGAAGATGACCTCACATCACCCAGCATGTGCTCCCAATCACTGAGCCCCTTGCAAAAGGTGCTCACTGTTATGCATTTTCTGGCCACTGGCTGATTCCAGTGTATCACCACCATAGTAGGTGGCATCTCCCAGGCCACACAGTCACACTGCTTACACCAGGGGTTGGCAATCATAACTGCACTGCCTTCTGTCCACCTGCATATCCATATGCCCAGAACACCAGCAGAAAGGCAAGCAGTGGTCCAGGATTGTTATGGGGCGGCACACTTCCCAAAAGTGCGAGGTGCCATTGATTGCACATATGTTGCTCAACGTCCACCTTGAGCAACAGAGCACATTTACCACAACCGGAAACATGGGCATTCCATCAATGTTCAGGTTGTGTGTGATGCCAAGGGCATCATTCCTGAAATGTATGCCAACTATCCTGGCAGCACACATGGTAGTTACATTTTTAGGATGTCCCCGCTACACCGGGCCCTGGAATCTGGGAAGCATGACAACACATGGCTCATTGGTGAGTATGGATGGCCATGCACATGCATGCATGTTGCGTACAGACCAATAGACACTGTCAACAAATGACAATGACGTTTCCGCTACCTTGACCACTCTGGTGATGTGTTGCTATATGCACCACCAGTAGTCTGTAGGATCATTGTGTCAGCATGTGTCCTGCACAATGTTGCACCCACACCCACAGGCACACCTCTTGCGTATGGCTGGGCAAAGGGCATGTGGAGAGGCTGCATGTACCCAACTTGTGCAATCTTATTTCACCTAAAATCCCTCCACTCATGGAGTGCACACGCTCCCGCAAAATCCCAGCTGCCATTTAATGATGACAATTGGCCAATCCACTGTGCCTACAAAACCTCCCTGAGAAAGTGCCCTTGGAAGTGCACATTTTTGTGCATCCCTTAGAACTAAAAGACATTTCATTTTGTGTTTCCAAAAGAAACACATTAAAGAGGGAGGACACCACTACCACCGTGCCAGCCATTTAATTAAATCACCTCTTTGGCATCAAAACCATCCCATATGTACTGTTAAACAATATTTATACTGTGCACTATCCTCACCGCAGTGATGCCCTTGCGCTCTGGCGGATCTGACTAACTAACATACCTGTAAAATGTGTAACGGCAATAAATCCTGAAACATCATGTCTGAGCTGCAAACCATAAATGGCCTCACAAATGTACATGTACACAAAATACAACAAGCACAATTGCATATAGCTGCACACATGTCCTAGAATGTGCATGATGTGCACAAACATGTCCATATTGTGGGGTGTAGAAACGCAGTGCAGTATTGACCCACATGTTACTCAACACGGCAACATGAACACAATAAACCCCATCCCCAAAAAAAGAATAACAAGAGGTAAAAGACAGTTGTGGCAAAGAGGGTGACCCACCAGAATTACCACACCCAGACATGCAGCGACTAAAGTAGCCATTCCATAACGATCAAGATAAATGCACATCTTACCTGTCCCCATGGTATGCAGTGGACAGTCAAATTTCATCCCATGACATAGCCATCATTCCCTGACAGAGGGATCTGCAGACAATGAACAACATTAAATAGAGTGCAGCTAACACATCCATGCACCCAAAAATTCAAGAGCCACGGGCACCCCTCAGTGACATACAACACATGCAAACAACAACTCTCAAGACAACCATCAACATGTGTCCAGCACACATGCAGCAACACCTGCACACTGCATGTAAATCAAACACACAAAACACACACGCTGACAAACAACAATATCCCCCACACAGCCTGTCCCCTTCAATGACATGCAGCAAATGTACATGTCACATATCCCCATTCACTAGACGATGGCACATACACAAAACATGCATCAGTGAATATGCTGCATGAAAATGAGAAGACATCACGTATGCAGATAGTTGAGCGCACAAACAAAAGCAGGGACACCCCAGGAAGACTACCCATGACATTACAAGGCATGCAATCACCTGTGTAGTATTGGGACAGTACACTGAACACAGACATGGGAGCACATTTATTTATTAATTTCTTTATTGGTCACTTGTTATGAGCTTATATAATTAGCAAAACTGTTTAAAAGCGCCCACAGGGAAACAGGTTGGGGAAAGGGGAAGGCAGACAATGAATTACAACATAGATAAATAATAAAAATTAATAGTACAAACAAATCATGAGAATAACTGGGTGGGGAGACAAACCTAAAATGCCTTATGAGTGTTCAGAATGTGCAGGTGTAGTGGGGAGGGGGATAAAGGAAAAGGTGCTGAGGTGCAACCTCCCATGTTGAGGCTGAGACTGAGCAAGTGCATTATATAGGCAGCGGCTTGGATGAGAGATGTGGGGTGTCAGGGTCCTGAGGATACTTAAGGGCCTTACATATCAGTCATGCTACTGTATGATTAGCAGAGAAGAGAAGAGGACAAGGAAGAGCGGAAGAGAAAGGTCTTGAGGCTTTTTCAGAATTTAAGGAGGTCCTGCTCAAGACGCAGAGGGAGAGGAAGGCTATTCCACAGAAGGGAGCCCGCCGAGGAAACTGATCGACCAACAGCTCTCTGTTTAGCAAACCGCTTCACACACAAGGAGTTGGTGCCAGAGCAATGCAGGGTTCTAGTAGGGGAGTATTTGGTCAGGAAGCATTGAAGATAGAGTGGTCCCCGGCCTCAGATAGCCTTGTGGATGATACACAGGGATTTGAATTTAATCTGTGCTGAGACCGTGAGCCAGTGAAGGCTTTGTAGGGCAGGAGAGATGAGGTCCCTGGGCCTGAGGACAAGGATAAGTCTTGCTGTCTTATTCTGGGTAAGCTGGAGCGGTCGCAGAGTGGACGAAAGAAGATTAAAGAGCAGGATGTTGCAGTAGTCTAGCCTGGAGAAAACCAGAGCACGGGCAACATTGAGTCTCTGTGGGAAGGTGTGGAAGGGTACAGTTGCTTTGAGAAGCAAGAGCTGAAAGTGGGGCTTCTTGAATATGAGGGATGAAGGAAAGGGAGGAGTCAAAGATAACTCCAAGATTCCTGGCCTGAGGGGAGGGGTCAGGGTGCAGCCCCTGGAGAAAGGCCAGAGTGAAGGTAAGAAGTAGGGTGCAGGGATCCAATAGGGAGACTCTCTGTTTTGCTGACGTAGAAGCAGAGTTTGTTAGCACTGCACCAGGCTTGGATGGCGGAGAGGCAGTCAGGGATGAAGGAAGGTGCATGAAGAATTACTGGTGCCCCACAAAACAAGTCCATCTCAAGCGATCACATACAGTGCAAGACTCCCAGCCAAACACCACACAAGCATCTGCAAATGCCCTTCAGTTACTTGCTCAGGGTACCCACCTGCCTTGCATACGATGCACCCCATCGGGGGAGACACATCCCCTAAATGCAATGGCATGCATAGTAACAACAGACAGAACATGCACTTACATGACAACATATGAATTGATCCTGGAAATATGCAGAGAGCACCCACTGCAGAAGCACCACAGGGTGCAAGAGGGTGACAGGGCATATCCTGTGATCTGCCCATGAGGGCAGCGTACCACAACAGAGAGGGGGAGAGAGAGTGACACTGAGAGGGAAGGCCAAGTAAAAGCCACACCAAGGAGTACACTGCATGGATTTCAGATGGCCAATGGCATACAATACACCACAGTAGCTGCAGCCATAGATGAATGGACAGAGGGAGGTAACACAGTGACATGAGTACCACTTAAATAACCATCCTGGCATGGTAGCATGCAAAGCACATATATGTTCAGTTACACATAAAGTAAACATGGTGACCAATAACGCACACTCAACATGCAAGACAGTGCTCATGCTTACTGTCAGACTGCACCGGCATGGTATGAATCCTGCATCATTTTACTGCAAAATTTAACTCCTGACTTCGAATGTAGTCCTAATCTTCCTTGCCCTTCAACCACTCTGAGCTCAATCCTTGTGTATTACTATCCCTATGTTGCGCTGATTGCTCGACTCATCTAGGGTGAGGGGATAATAAAGAGAGGACTTGCCCTAACGCTAAACTATTATAATCTGTTGGATATTTTGACCCACTCAGCTGTGCTATGCTACATCACTTTGCTGCATTGGTGCAAGATATAGCACACAATGGCCGCGCTGACTCCTGTGCATGCCAAGATCTCTAAACTGCATTTTGGTAACCACCGGAAAATGGCTGCACTACCCTGCCACACACATTTCAGGTGGGGTGAAACAGAGTACTCACTGCAGGAATATGTCAGTGTGCTCTGCAGCATTAAACATGAAGTGAAGTGAAAGAGGCAGCATTATTTTGCTGAAAACCCAAAATGCCTCTTTAAATTGACACTTTCCCAACCTTAAAAGTAAGCCAATTAAAAACCGACTTAGAGGGAAGAAAGCTGGCCCTACAGGAGCTCAATGAATTAAAGACAGAGTATGGGAAGCTACTAGAGCACACCAGATGGGTAGAAGGTGCTCTGGCAGAGAACACCCAGACCAAAGATGCTAAAACTCAGGAGGCGAGTCTCCTGCAGCAGAAATTGATCCAATATTCCCAGACCATGCAGGAAGCACGGAGAGACAATGAGGCTCTCTGTGAAAAGAATGATGGGCTCCACCAACAAGTAGCAATGCAAGAGCGAATCATTGAGACCAGTAAGGCCTTGATAGAGGAACAAAAGGCTCAAATTTTTGCTTATCACCAGGAGAAAGGGGCTGAAAAAGAAAAGGTAGAGAGGGACAGAGCAACCCCTGATCATAACATAAGGACCCCTGTACTCAGGGACTCAACCCCTTTCAATACCATGACCTCTGCCAGCTTCATGTCTCCTGGATCATATGAACCAGGGGCCATGAGGATGGTAGAATTCAATAGAGTTGGTAAGACGGGACTGACAGATCAGCGCCCCCCAGAAATTGATGGACGGGCGTCCCTGTACAGATGCCCAAATATTAGGGCTGATATCTCTGACCAGGAAGACTCCTATGAGGGGAGAGTCAGGGGCCTGGATCCACAAAAATACTGCCTCCCAAACGATCAGTGTGTTCAATTTGGTGGGGAACTCCAGGAAATAAAGCTGAAAACGAGTATCCTGAAGACCTCTACCCAGTTAGGGCAGTGGGGGGTTTACTCCGGCAATACTGGGAGCAGGGGAAAGTCAGAAGACTCTTCTGAGCACCACAGGAGTAGGGAAACTAGGCCCCAACATTCTTCAAGCCCTTCTCAAGTTTGCAGAATCAGGGAGTGCCTAGAGGATCAAGAAGCCACCTCCAGTAGCAGTGCCTCTGAGTCTGATGACGAGTGGACTCGAGTGACTAAAACGAAAAAGGCAAACAAAATTAAGAGGGCTATGCAAAAAGATCCCCTGAAGCAGGTCAAGGCCATTAGGAGTGTTATAACTCCATATCAAAAAAATGCACAGTATTCTGTCTGTGAATACCTAGAATTATATGAACAGATGATGGACACTTTTCATCTGAAGGACAGCCAGAATTGCATACGGTATGTGAAGTGGACATTCTCTCCTGAATACTCCAGTTTCTTTGCAGGACTGGAGGATCAAAACCACTCAAGAAGGTCCACCTACAGGGGGGCCATCTTAAAACATTTCTCTCACATAGGAACCCCCCAGAGTCCCGCAAGGCGGCCTACAATCTGCAGTGCGGGGAAGATCAGGCCCCACAATAATTTGTGCAGGAGCTCAAACGTGCCTTTGCGCAGACCACCAGGAGGGTGCGCACAGATAGTCGGGAGTTCATCACCACCTTTTTCCATGCACTCCCCAAATATATAATGACCCAGCTGGTGAGGGACTTTCATGAGAAGAGATCACTGGACTGGGTCATAGAACAGGCGACCCCCATTTATGAGGTACAAAAACTGGCAGATAACAAAAACCCCAAACCAGCCAACACCCCTGCTGCTGCTAAGGTGGGAGAAGTGAAGGTTGCCCCCATTTTAGATCTGGAGATGGGGGGGGCCTAAAAATATACCTTTACAAAATATGTCCAATCAGAGAACCAGAAGGCCCTTGGGCCAATCCCAGACAGGTGGTAGTCAGGGTGGTAATCCCACAAATGGGACCCCTAACTCCCCTGATTACATTAGCCCACGATACAAGGGTAACAAACCCATCCTGGGGTATGTGTGGACTCCCCCAGCCCAAGGGGGGATCCAACCAGATAGGTACCACCCCAGGAAACTTGCCTCCTAACTTTCCCCAGGAGGGCAGTAATCCCCCAAATGCCGGGTTGAGTTTCTTTCCCCGGTACCCTCAAAACTTCAACCTACAGATCAACCCTCCTTTCTTTCCCCACTTTCTAGAGCCCAGAAAGCCAAATCCGGGAGAGGGGAGGTCAAGGGTGGAGGGTTACCCACATTTTCCAAACCCAAGGTACTATGGGAGAAGGGATAGTTACCCTTCCAGTGACTCACCTAGGATGGACCAGAGACTGCCATACCATCCAGGATGGGTGTCACAACTAGAGCGCCAGGTCCAGAACCTGTCCCAGGATCTGGGTCGCATGTTGAGGGCTCAACAGAATCCTCAGATGAACATGGCAGCTCAGAACCCCACAAACCAAGGGTCTGGTACTCCAGAACAATGACGGGGAGAGAGTACCCCAACAACCCACCGGTTCCAGAGGAGGAGACACGGGGTAGGGAGGTATAAAGCCTTAGAGCAAGCTTCCTTCCCCATCTGTGAAAAGCCCCTGGACACCCAGGAACGTGAACCAAAATGTCCTGCCCCCGAAAGTCTGCAACCCAAGGAACAGAGGGCAGGTAGGAGAAATAAAGAACCCAAAAAGACACATTTTGTGGAGGAGGTTAGTGTTCTCCAATTTGAAGGGGGAGGATCCTTAGAGGATTCTGGGAAAAAGATCTTCTCCTTCAGGGATGGGGGAACTCCTCCCAAGAAAAATGGGTCCCAAGAGATCCTAATGAAGACTGGGTGAATGTGGGGACTGAGTTAGAATCGCCAATCATTGAACCCCAGAATGAGCATCAAGGAAACCACGCTGTCCAAACCAAGTCTGGGGACTGCCTCCAAAAAGGGGGGTGTGACCCAGAATCAGAAAAAGAGGATTCCCAAGCTCCCCAAAGTCATTCTGGTGACGGTCTCCAAAAAGGGGGGGGCATCCCAAAATCAGAAAAGGAGGAGCCTGAGGCTCCTCGAATCCCTGAGTGCGAAAGTTTCTTTTCAGATTCCCAAACTACCCAACTCGGTTCTGGGAACTGCCCCCTAGAAGGGGGGGCAGACCAGAACCAGCACAAGAGGATTCCCAAACTACCCCACTCCATTCTGGAGACCGCCTCCTAGAAGGGGAGGGCAGCCCAGAACGAGCACAAGAGAAACCCCAAACCTCACCAACCTATTCTGGTGACTGCCTCCAAAAAGGGGGGGCGGCCCAAAATCAGAACCAGGGGAGCCCAAAACTCCCCCAATATCCAATTGTCATATTATTATTGCAGAGCCACAAGCTCCCATACAGAATCATGCCCAAACTACCCCGCTATCAGAATAAAGATTCAAGAAATTGAACAGCCATCTGGCCCAAAATGCACATTATCTCTGCCCCCTTGAGGAGAAGGAGGGAAGATTGTTTGCCCCGGTCCAAGTACAAGGGCAGTGTACAGTGTCAGCACTGGTGGACACTGGATCCCAAGCAACTCTGCTGTCAAAGAGGGCCTTTGATCAGCTGAATTCAGGAAGGGGGAAAGATACCAGATCCATCTCACCCCTCTTCCTGGACAACTTCAGAACTTCAACGGGAATGAAATTCCTGTCGAGGGGAATGCAGAGCTGGAAATTAAAATAGGGTGACACAAGATGAAGCACCCGGTCATAGTCGGGGTGCCGGCGGGAACCCCCTGTCTATTAGGGAATGGCATCCTCCGTAGGTTGTCTCTCCTAATAGAATGTGTGAGTAAGCTACTCTGGACCCAGACTCACAGACCAATCAAATTAAAACAGAGTGTCAACCATGTTAGTTTAAATGGCATATGCCACATGGTTGAACAAAAACAAGATCAAATTAAGTTTCATCTTCAAAATAACGAGATACCCGATGTTAGCATAATTTCTGTGGGACAACGAACTGGTGATGGGAATTCCTCTCCATTTCTGCAAATCAACCTTCCTTTCAGTTTCAAGTGGCATTCCACACTGGAAGGAAATACTCTGAAATTCTATACCAATTCACAATCTGAAAATCCCAATTCTATAGCCAAATTGATAGCCAACCAGCACAAAGTGTAGCTGGCGTTCAGAAGAAGGGCGAACAGCTCTTCTTTCCGATTCAGATTAATGACAGGAAGAAGTCTGTCCTCGTCCGAGTGTACTTGAATAGCGAAGAAAGCTTCATCAGTGAAGTATTATTCAAGAAACTCCCAAAATACCACACCTTACCAGCTGTAGAGACAATGTATCAATGGGTATGGGGTCTGGAAATCCCCCGTTCCAAACATCTTCTGCTTAGCAGTTGTATGATAAAAATGTCTAGAGGTTATAAAAGCATTGAACACAATTGTTGGGTCGTGCAAGGTGTTCCTTCTGCCTTTTACATGGGCAGTCACATCCTCAACCGACTCAAGATTAATTTGGATCCCAGGTATTGCCAAGTCCGGCCCCAATTGGAGAGTAAATCTCAGCGTCCTGGCAATCCTAAAGAAAGCCTTCCGGACAGCCACAGTGCTACGGTAGGAAATGGAAGTTCAGAAATGGAGGAGAGGACACCATCCCAGACCTCACCTACAGAATCCGTATCCACAAGGGCGACTTGACAGAAGAAAAGTGGGTCTACATCAGGGGTGCACAACTGATTTTCACAGAGGGCCGAAAGTACCCTACATGATGGCTATAGTGGGCTGAAAAGTAAATGTGGGTGGGGCGGTAGGCGTGGTGTGGCGTGGCAGGAGGCTTTTTCAACCCCTAATTTTTATTAAACACTATGCCCCATAGCCCACACCCCTCAAGCAAACACTATGCCCCAAGGCCCCACCCCTCAAGCAAACACTATGTCCCATGGCCCCCACTCCCCAACCAAACACTATGCCCCATAGCCCCCACCCCTCATGCAAACACTATGCCCCAAGACACCCCCCCTCAAGCAAACACTATGCCCCATGACACCCCCCCTCATGCAAACACTATGCCCCAAGGCCCCTGCCCCTCAAGCAAACACTATGCCCCATGGCCCCCACTCCCCAACCAAACACTATGCCTCATGGCCCCCACCCCTCATGCAAACACTAGACCCTAAGACACCTCCCCTCAAGCAAACACTATGCCCCATGACACCCCCCTCATGCAAACACTATGCCCCAAGTCCCCCACCCCTCAAACAAACACTATGCCCCATGGCCCCCACTCCCCAACCAAACACTATGCCCCATGGCCCCCACCCCTCATGCAAACACTATGCCCCAAGACACCCCCTCAAGCAAACACTATGCCCCATGACACCCCCCCTCATGCAAACACTATGCCCCAAGGCCCCCCTCAAGCAAACACTATGCCCCATGACACCCCCCCATGCAAACACTATGCCCCAAGTCCCCCACCCCTCAAGCAAACACTATGCCCCATGGCCCCCACTCCCCAACCAAACACTATGCCCCATGGCCCCCACCCCTCATGCAAACACTAGGCCCCAAGACACCCACCCCTCATGCAACCACTATGTCCCATGGCCCCCACTCCCCAACCAAACACTATGCCCCATGACACCCACCCCTCATTCAAACACTATGCCCCAAGACACCCACCCCTCAAGCAAACACTATGCCCCATGACACCCACCCATCATGCAAACACTATGCCCCAAGACACCCACCCCTCATGCAAACACTATGCCCCAAGACACCCACCCCTCATGCAAACACTATGCCCCATGACACCCACCCCTCATGCAAACACTATGCCCCAAGACACCCACCCCTCAAGCAAACACTATGCCCCATGCCACCAAGCATACACCATGCACCCATACAGACCCCACCCTCAACTCACCATACAAACTCACAAGTATACACCATGCACCCATACAGACCCAACCCCCACCCCCAACCCCCAACTCAGCACACAAACTCACAAGCATACACTATGCACCCATACAGACCCCACCCCCAACTCACCATACAAACTCACAAGTATACACCATGCACCCATACAGACCCGAACCCCGCACCCCCAACTCAGCACACAAACCCACAAGCATACACCATGCACCCATACAGACCTGAACCCCCCACCCCCAACTCAGCACACAAACCCACAAGCATACACCATGCACCCATACAGACCCGAACCCCCACCCCCAACTCAGCACACAAGCCCACAAGCATACACCATGCACCCATACAGACCCGAACCCCCACCCCCAACTCAGCACACAAACTCACAAGCATACACCATGCACCCATACAGACCCCACCCCCAACTCCCCATACAAACTCACATGCATACACCATGCATCCATACAGACCTGAACCCCCCACCCCCCAACTCACCAAACAAACTCACAAGCATGCACGCATACAGACCCGGACCCCCCACCCCCACATCTCAACATACACTTCACTTGCACACAAACACATTCAGGCAGACCTGACACACACCCCACGCCCACATCTCAACACACACTGCACTTGCACACCAACACATTCAAGCAGACCCGACACACACCCCATCCCTGTATCTCAACATACACTGAACTTGCACACAAACACATTCAGGCAGACCCGACCCCCACACCCCCTCCGCATCTCAACACACACTGCACTTGCACACAAACACATTCAAGCAGACCCGACACACACCCCACCCCCGCATCTCAACATACACTGAACTTGCACACAAACACATTCAGGCAGACCCGAACCCCCCCTCCCTCCGCATCTCAACATACAATCCACTTGCACACAAACACATTCAGGCAGACCCGACACACACCCCACCCCTGCATCTCAGCATACACTGAACTTGCACACGAACACATTCAGGCAGACCCGACCCCCACACCCCCTCTGCATCTCAACACACACTGCACTTGCACACAAACACATTCAAGCAGACCCGACACACACCCCACCCCCGCATCTCAGCATACACTGAACTTGCACACAAACACATTCAGGCAGACCCGACCCCCCCCTCCGCATCTCAACATACAATCCACTTGCACACAAACACATTCAGGCAGACCCGACACACACCCCACCCCCGCATCTCAGCATACACTGAACTTGCACACAAACACATTGAGGCAGACCCGACACACACCCCACCCCCGCATCTCAACATACACTGAACTTGCACACAAACACATTGAGGCAGACCCGACAAACACACCCCCCTCTGCATCTCAACATACAATCCACTTGCACACAAACACATTCAGGCAGACCCGACACACACCCCACCCCTGCATCTCAACATACACTGAACTTGCACACAAACACATTCAGGCAGACCCGATACACACACCCCCCTCCGCATCTCAACATACAATCCACTTGCACACAAACACATTCAGGCAGACCCGACACACACACCCCCTCGCATCTCAACATACACTGCAGACATACAAATACAAACACACCCATACACACCCGACACACCGCCCCACCTCCGCATCTCAACATACATACAAAAACAAAAAACACAGTCAGGACGGACCCGAGACAGACACACACACACACACACACAAACATACAGCACCCCCCCCCAATGTACTTACCCAGACGTGCTGGAACGCTGGCGAGGCTGCTGGCACGACGGCTGGCGTGGCAAGTAAGGCTGAAATGCCTTCTGGCATCAAGCCTTTCTGGCCACGCCAGCCGTAGTGCTGGCACTCCATTGGTGCAGCACACACGCACTACGTGGCTCGTAGGAGCTGCGTGGTTCGTGTGCACTGAACCAATGAGGGCCAGTGTTTTGTCCGGCCCGAAAGACAACAAAGACTTTCCTAATGGAGGGCGGCCGATGCTGCTTGCGGGCCCCCCTCCATTAGTAAAGTCTTTGTGCCTCGCGGGCCGGACAAAACGGCATGGCGGGCCACAACTGGCCCACGGCCGTATGTTGTGCACCCATAGTCTACATCAATCAGCTAAAGAGTTGCCACCCCACGCACACTTTGCAGCAAATAGAGGAGTCCATAGAAAACTCAGTGGGATATACTTCTGAAGCATAGGAATATTTCAAATTGTCACTGAATGCATGCTTATATCCCACTGCTGTCATCCCGATTGGAGGGCAGTTAGTGGGAAAATTGTCATACCCGGGTTGTGTTCTATTTTATAGATTTGCACTGATTACACCGACCTTACCAAGGAGGACCTCCTCAGGGACCAGGAAGGAGAAACCGAAGGAAATTCGGAGTGTCGCTCCACACCAGAAAAGAAAACCTGAGAGAAGGCTGAGCGTATCGTTCCACATTCCAACCAGAGGCAGCGAGGAGAGTGTGTCTCATCATTTGCTGTTGGAAGAAGGACTCATACCCGACTGAACCTGCTTTTTCAAGAAAAGAAAAAAAATCCCACTTGCCCGACTCCCCCACGACTGGAAGTTCAGACAAAGTCGGGGCGGGGGGAATATGTGGGATATTTTGACCCAGTCAGATGAGCTATGCTACATCACTTTGCTGCATTGGTGCAAGAAATAGCACAAAATGGCCGCGCTGACTCCTCTGCGTGCCAAGATCTCTAAACTGCGTTTTGGTAACAACCAGAAAAAGGCTGTTCTACCCTGCCACACACATTTCAGGTGGTGTAAAACAGAGTACTCAGTGCAGGATTATGCTAGTGTGCTCTGCAGCATTAAACATGGAGTGAAGTGAAAGAGGCAGCATTATTTTGCTGAAAACCCAAATTGCCTCTTTAAAATCACACTTTCCCATTCTTAAAAGTGCTGCTTGGCGCTAAATTCATCAATTTCCAATATGATTAAAAAGGCCCTGCAATGCCCAGGATCATTCATTATGTCTCAGAGGAACTGGGCCTCATTTGAATGGCAGCTCCTGTCAAATGTATTTTTGAAGAATTAACCAGGGGCTTTGTTTTCATTTTACACAGGAAACACATCTATTTTCTATGCAACAGTATCAAGAATCAGCTGTCCAGAGAAAGACTCTAAATAGATGCTTGTAACTGTATGCATGCTGCAAAACAACTCCAGTACTCAAGACAAGAACTATAGCTGCAGACAATGTATATTTGCTGGAGATCAAAGCCGGATTTAAAGAAATAGTAAAATGTGCTTTTTCCTGACTGAAGAGGGGAAATCGCCTATTTAAAACTACATTATCGTGTAAAGGCCTGATTACTTAGAAATATAAAAGAATTTGTTACTGTTAAAAAGACACTTATAAACTGTTTTAATTCTATAGGTTTAAAATCAAGATTTAAAAGGAGAAAATCAAAGCTAAAACCCAGGCTGAGTTAGCAAACTATATAAAAAGGAACAAAACTTGCTCTGCCAGTTGCTAGCCCTGAGAAAGGGTGACACCTCATAAACTTCTGGAACAGGAAAGTGGCTAGCTTGGAGGCTTTGAATACCCAGGACAAAGGGACTTCCCAAGTCATCATCTGTCAGCTTCCGATGATTCCTTCGCCCCTTCCGATTCACTCCAATTCCCCTCCTCCTCACCTGTGAGTTCCGAATGTAGGGTTCCCCCGAACCGTTTCTTCCACAGCTCTTCTTTCCTCTTTCCTTTTTTTTGTGGAAAGGATCTGCCCCAAAGGGAAGCCACCCTGACTTCTGAATAGAAGATCTGGGGGGGGCCCCTCCTCCGGTTCAGACCAGCGGGGAAAAAGCCGTAGGCATAAAAAACCCCTAGGTGAAGTACTGAGATGAGATCGGCAGAAGGTGAGTCCTTGTCTGATAAGCCGGATGGAAGAGGCAGGCAGAGAATACGAGGGCTGGCGAACCTGAGATCAGAACGCAAGAAATACTGAAGTGAGAAAGGGAGTGAAAATCGGAGGAGAGGGGGGGAAAATGCTGCGCTCCCTGCTAAACCTGACGCGAGCCTGCGGGAACAAGGGCAGAAGGAAAATTCCAAAGGAAGGGGAAAGCAGAAGGGAGAAATTCCGGCACCGAGAAAAGGCGCCGAGTTACACACAGAGGGAGAGAAAACTTACTAGCGCTTCAACCCGAAAGCCTGACGCGAATAGGTTGCAACGCGCAGACTTCCGGGTAGGAGCGGCTAATAAGCGGTCACCTCCCGGCAGCCGGCCGGAAGACTAGACCGTGACCGTGCGTTGCACGGAGACGTGGCGGAACCGCTAATGGCCGCTCCAACGCCATTGGCTCCATGCACGCCAGTCGCAGCGGATCATGACAGTATGCCCCCCTCCACGGCCCACACCCCCCGGCTTACCCGGGTGGAGTCGGTGAAACCGCCGAGTCAGCCTGGGTGCATGTACATGAGAACCAGGCTCCCAAGAGTCCTCAGAATGGGGGAACCCTTTCCAGGCGACCAAATACTCCAGCCGCCCTCGTCGATACCTGGAATCTAGAATACTTGAAACTTCGTATTCCTCGGGGAGAGGTGGTTGGGCTGCAGGTAAGGTTAGCTTTCGTTTGCAAGGAGTACCAGAATCCACCGGTCGGAGTAAGGAAGAGTGAAATACAGGATGAATCCGGTGCATATTTCTGGGGAGTTGTAGTCTAAAGGCCACCGGATTTATCTGCTTGACGATCTTAAATGGACCCAGGAATCGGGGAGTAAGTTTGTTCGGATGAACCCATCGTGGTAAATATTTGGTGGACAGCCATACTCTGTCTCCTACCTTCCACTCGGGACAAGGAAGGCGAGATCGATCTGACTGCTCCTTATACCTACTGCGGGATTGCAGCAGACTTTGATGAGCAGCCTTGTGTGCGGTGGTTATCTCAGCTAAATGGGATTCAAGCGTAGGTATATTGGAAAAGGATTTGAAAGAGGGAAGCAGTCCTCGTGGGTGTATACCATAAGTGCAAAAGAAAGGACTAAAACCTGTGGCTGAGTGCAAGGAGTTATTATATGCGAATTCCGCAGTAGGTAGGAGGGATACCCAGTTATCTTGTACCCTGTTAACATAACATCTGAGATATTGTTCGAGTGAGGCATTAAGTCTCTCAGTCTGCCCATTTGTCTGCGGATGAAACCCCGAGGAAAGGGCACGTTCGATTCCCAAACGCTGACATAGTGCCGCCCAAAATCGAGAGGTATACTGACTTCCTCTATCACTGGTAATCTTCTCAGGTAACCCATGTAACTTGAAAATATCCCTAAGAAAAACTTCCGCCATGACCGAGGCAGATGGCACTCCGGTTAGAGGGGAGAAATGAGCCATTTTGGTAAAAGAATCTATAGTAACCATCAGACAGGTACAACCCTGAGACGGAGGTAGATCTACAATAAAATCTGTAGAAATATGGGACCACGGTTGTACAGGGGTCTCCGATTGTTCGAGGAGGCCATAAGGTTTATGAGTTGGATTTTTGTTCTTGGCACAGGTCAAACAAGCTCTACAATGTCTCTTGACATCTTGGGCAAGAGTGGGCCAGAAAAAGGATCGGGAAATAAGATCTAGGGTACCCTTGATCCCTCTATGACCTGCAGTCACATGGTCGTGGCCCCAACGTAGGATCCCAGATTGTAGGGTCTTGGTGGGGATGAACACTTTCTGACCCACCAGCAATAGACCATCTGACCATCGGACCTGGTGTTGTTGGTTCCGAGGTATCAGAGTCTCTGTTTCAGACGTAGTAACCATTCTGACCTCTTGAAGAAAGGCGGAGATCATACCCACGAGACGGTTCCTAGGAAACATAAACTCAGGTGTGGGTTCTGGTAGTAGATCGGGGACGTTGCGCCTAGATAACGCATCTGCCAAACCATTCAAGGTTCCAGGTATGTAGGTAATGATGAAATCGTATTGACTAAAGAAATGAGCCCAACGTGCTTGTCGAGAGTTCACACATTCCATGTTCCTGAGGATCCGTAGGTTTTTATGATCCGTGCGTAAAGTGAAAGGATGCAGACTTCCTTGCAGTAGGTGTCTCCATTCCTCGCAAGCAGCCTTCAATGCCAATAATTCCTTCTCGATCACCGAATAATTCTTCTGACTGATAGTGAGGGTTTTTGAGAGGTAAGCCACAGGATGTTCCTTCCCGTCTTTAGTCTGTAGAAGAACCGCTCCTAGGGCTCTCGCTGATGCGTCTGCTTCTACGATGAAAGGTTTGGTTTGATCTGGCTGACTTAAGATCGGAGCAGTACAGAACCTCTCTTTGAGTGTAATAAAGGCTTGGTCCGCTTGTTCTGTCCAGAGAAAAGGTCGTGATTCCTTCTTGAGAAGGGCGGTGATGGGTAGAACAATTTGTGAGAACTGACCTATGAACTTCCTATAAAAGTTCGCCAAACCTAGGAAGCGCTGAACCTCCTTAAGGGAAGTAGGAGCTGGCCAGTCCAGGATAGCCGACACCTTCCTGGGATCCATCGTGATGCCTTCAGAGGAAAGGATGTACCCTAAATATGGCACGGACGAGACTTTAAAGAGACATTTCTCTGTTTTGACCTTCAAGTGTTGAGAACGAAGACGGTTGAGTACTGTCTTCAAGTGCTGAGTATGTTCTTGATGAGAGGTCGAGAACACTAGGATGTCATCCAGGTAAACAATGGTATTCAGAAAGAGTAAATCCGAGAATATACGGTCCATAAAGCGCTGGAAAACGGCTGGTGCATTAACGAGTCCGAAGGGCATAACCCTATACTCATACAGACCAAAAGGTGTTCGGAACGCCGTCTTCCATTCATCCCCTTCTTTGATACGGAGGAGATGGTAGGCGCTTCGTAAATCCAATTTGGAGAAGACCGAGGCGTTTTGTACGGCCTCAAGAATGTCTGAAATAAGCGGCATAGGGTAGCGATCCCGGATAGTGACTTTATTAAGGCCACGGTAGTCTATACACGGTCTTAGTTCCTGAGAATCCCGTTTGGGTATGAAAAATAACGAGGCTCCCGCAGGAGACCGTGAAGGTTGAATGAGCCTATTAGTCAAATGGGTGTCCAAATAGGTACGAAGGGCCCTCTTCTCTGTCATGGATAACGAAAACATGCGCCCAAAGGGTACTAGAGCATCTGGGATCAGCTCTATGGCGCAATCTTCTGGCCGGTGAGGAGGCAGGTCCAGGACCGGAGTTTCCTTGAACACTTCTTGGTATTCCGACAATTCTGGGGGGATCCGACACACGGTGCAAATGTTCTTATCTTCAGTAGTAATGATTTGCACAGTGTCGGCCTGCGGCTGAACGAGACATTTCTGTCTACAAAAGTCTGACTCGAAAGCCATAGTGTTACGGTTCCAGTCTATAGTTGGATTGTGTCTCCTGAACCATGGAATCCCGAGAATAATAGGGAAATGAGCCGCTCTGATGAGATCGAATTGTATCAGTTCGGAATGCTGAAGGATGGTTGCAGTTAGGAATTCCGTGGACTGAGTAATTGGTCCGGAGGAGAGTGGGGTACCATCCACCCCTTCCACCTTCTGAGCGTCTTCACGTTGCAAGAGGATGAGACCTTGCTGGTTGGCCCATACAGTGTCCATGAACACCCCCGCGGCCCCGCAATCAAGCAAAGCCATAGTGGTAAGGTCTACGTGTCTTATCTTCAACTGGATAGCTACTACCATGAGACGCGCATCCGTTGCTGGGACTTGGGGCGATACGGTAACAGAAACATAGGGACTAAAGTTTAGACCTCGGACACTGGTCCCCTTTAGGTCCGAGGTTGATCGTTTCCCGCCCGTCTAGGTGGTACAGCTGGGCAATTTCTTAATAGATGGGTATTAGAACCGCAGTACATGCATAGGCCAGATTCTCTCCGTCGTCTTCTTTCCTCTGGTGTCAACGGAGGCCGAGCTGTTCCGATCTGCATTGGTTCTTCCTTATGGCACAAGTATGGGACGGAAGGTAGAGAGGAGGCTCCAGCGGAATGGGTGACTGGGGTCCTTTGCTTCCTCCTTTCAGCCTTTCGTTCAGTGAGTCTATATTCTATCTGCAGAACTATCGACATGAGGTCTGATAAGGTTGTGGGTCGAGCTATGCGAGCCAGCTCATCCTTGAGTTCTTCCCTAAGACCTCGACGAAAGAGGGTATACTGAACCCATTCCGGCCACCCTGCTTCTGTAGACAACCGTTTAAACGAGGAAATGTAGGAAAGCAGGTCGCTGGATCCCTGCTGTAGTTCGAGTAGCTGTTCAGCCGCTACAAGTGTTATGTCGGGCTGTTCGAATGTCTGTTTCAGCACAGTCAAGAAGGCATCATAATTCCGAAGAACTGGGTCGTTGGATGTGACAAGAGGTGTAGCCCAAGCCAGGGCATTGCTTGTCATATTAGACACCATAAATCCCACTTTTATGTGGTCTGTGGAATAGGTCTGTGGACGAAAGGCAAAGTGGACAGAGCATGCTTCCAAAAATTCCTTCAAATGTTTAGGGGCTCCATCGAACTTGCCGGAGGACAAGACCATGGGAGGCAAATCAAACTCCCGTGTTTCTCGGTGAGTAAACAATTGCTTCAGGGTGGCATTCTCAGATTTGACGTTCTGTAGTTCTGTGTTCATAGCCTGAACCGCGGCTACCAACTCTTGTAACTGTTCCGGGGTAGCCATCTGAATCTTTTGTCGTTGCAATCTGTCAGCTTCCGATGATTCCTTCGCCCCTTCCGATTCACTCCAATCCCCCTCCTCCTCACCTGTGAGTTCCGAATGTAGGGTTCCCCCGAACCGTTTCTTCCACAGCTCTTCTTTCCTCTTTCCTTTTTTTTGTGGAAAGGATCTGCCCCGAAGGGAAGCCACCCTGACTTCTGAATAGAAGATCTGGGGGGGGCCCCTCCTCCGGTTCAGACCAGCGGGGAAAAAGCCGTAGGCATAAAAAACCCCTAGGTGAAGTACTGAGATGAGATCGGCAGAAGGTGAGTCCTTGTCTGATAAGCCGGATGGAAGAGGCAGGCAGAGAATACGAGGGCTGGCGAACCTGAGATCAGAACGCAAGAAATACTGAAGTGAGAAAGGGAGTGAAAATCGGAGGAGAGGGGGGAAAATGCTGCGCTCCCTGCTAAACCTGACGCGAGCCTGCGGGAACAAGGGCAGAAGGAAAATTCCAAAGGAAGGGGAAAGCAGAAGGGAGAAATTCCGGCACAGAGAAAAGGCGCCGAGTTACACACAGTGAGAGAGAAAACTTACTAGCGCTTCAACCCGAAAGCCTGACGCGAATAGGTTGCAACGCGCAGACTTCCGGGTAGGAGCGGCTAATAAGCGGTCACCTCCCGGCAGCCGGCCGAAAGACTAGACCGTGACCGTGCGTTGCACGGAGACGGGGCGGAACCGCTAATGGCCGCTCCAACGCCATCGGCTCCATGCACGCCAGTCGCGGCGGATCATGACATCATCAGACATTCGTCTTTGCTCCAGGCTGAGACAATAGCAGGCTACGACTCTGACCTGTCAAGAGTGAGGGGCAGAAAACTTCAATCAAGGGAGAGGCCCCTCATCCTACTTCAAAGGAATTGACATTTGTTTGCAGTTGGGGAAAAGAAAAAAAACGGATTAAGTGCCAATAGACTTTCTTTTGGTTTTAAAAAGCCTATTTTGTGATTGAACTTTAAAGACATTTAACTGTGCAGCAACAATGAGGAAAAATATGAAAAGTTTGTAGTTTTAAATCTAATGTTATGCTCTTTCTGTCGAAACCTGGTAGAACTCATTACTGCATAAGGAACAGAAGTTATAAAGAATGACAGCTATGGGGAAAGTATTGATATTGCGAACATAACATTTTGTACACTCATCCCAGGGGTGAATGCGCATCTGTGTACAAAGTTGGGAAATTGTAGATCAAATTTTTCATGGATAAAATTGCCAAAATGTAGCAGAAAGGCTAAACCAGGTCCCACAGACGTGGGGTTTGGTTTGAAATATGACCCACAAAATATGAAACTTGTGTATCTGATTTTCTCAGAGTTTATAACTGTATAAGTATGTATTTATGCAAAAATGAGATTTTGGTTCCAGTAGCTAGGGGAGGTTTACAGCCATTGTAAAAATCATCCCATAACATGACATCCTTTTCTGTGATCCATTCAGCTGAAGAGCAAGGTGGAAACTATGCTCTTGCCCAATCCTAGCATTATGGGTGTGGGTAGGAAGCCTGCCTCTACCATATACTGTAGTGGTGTCATTTGGCATGATAAATAAGGCAACCTGACAGCACAGACAGAGATTCCTGATTTCCTACGTGGTGTCCTGTTCCTGATGTCTTTAGCCTGCTTGATCCTGATTCCAGATTTCATTGCAAAGCCAAGGCCTATGCATTGCTGAACCCCGTTTCAGCTAGGCCTCAAATTCTAAAAATCCCAAAAAACCCAAGGGAAGCATCCTGATCCAACCTGGCTTTCTACTACTAGATGCATACCTGCAAACTCGCCATTCCACTGATCTCCAGTCTCCAGTAACCAGAAGGGCCAGTCCAGTGCAGTCCGGTTACCAGAACAACCTAGATGATCCTGCTCCGCTAGGTTTGCCCAGATGTCCTTGGTTAGACCCGATCCGCGTGATGACCATAACCCTTGATGGTCCAAAATCCAAAATTAAAGTGGACTGTAAGTATTAATAGGAATCATAGAAAACCATAGCATACCTTGTCTTGCCTTGTCTCATCCCAATCTCTAAACCATCCCATCGTTACCTTAATACCTTGTAACATTGTCAGAATCTTTATTGCAATCCTGTCTTTGATGTATCTTGCTAATCACCATTTCTTTAGTCATTTTTATCTTGTGTAAATCTTAAACCATCAATCCTACTTCGAGTGATCAGACTGGTTAAGCCGGAACGGATGCTGGGGATCTGGTGTTGAAGTCATGAATCAACTCTAGAGCTTACTGTGTTCCTCCTTGGTATTCTGGCCAGAATACTCTAGCATAGAGTAAAACTATAGTAAATATTTCCTTGTCCAAACTGAGTTTCTTTTCTGTTTTCACTACCTGATTTTTCTAAAAATGCCTCTCATTCAACCTTGCATATCTTCCTCAGTTTAATAGCTAGAGACTTCATTTCAACTCTGGATTATACCTAAGACCTATAGCTACATCCCAACCCAAAAAACCGCACTCCACCATGTGGATAATTTTAGGCGGGAATCCACAATTTTGCAAAGTTTTACATGTGTGATTTTTATTTTAAATTATTTGCAACCTTCCATTCAGAGTCAAAGGCTTTACTTTTGCTCAAACTATAGCTCATGATTGTGAGCATCTTTACAAGTTTGCCCCCATAGAGATTTGTACTGATTTAGGGATTTTTGCACACATTCCTTGTTTTACCCAGCCATTTCCGAATGTCATTTTAAAGTGTAAGATTTCAAATCCGTTTTTCTCTTTTGTTTGGGGAGGGAAGGTTGGATCCGAGTTCTGTCTTCCATTCCTTATTCATGATTACCTGCTGCTTCCTTATATCTATTTAGAATTGTTTGTTTGTGGGTTGAGGAATATTGCAGGGGGGAAATCCTAACTCAAGTGCTACCTTTCCAAACAAGCCAAAAGTGTTCTTTTCTCTGGTGTTTTATATTGGTGTTGCTAAGGAGTGAATTTAAGTGCTTACATACCTTCTTATCTGTTATTGGCACCACATTGGTGATTGCTGCTCCCTATTTAAAGTATATGTTTGATTTGAATTTTAAATAAATAAATAAATATTACCTTTAATAACCAGCCTGATTCCTGGTCCATCATGACCTGGGGTATTTGAGAAGGGGTGTGACATGAGTGGTATGGTACTCAGAATATTGAACTTATGGATATAATAAAATAAGCATTTAAACTGTGCGCTGCATACTAGGCTGAGACCAGGGTGTATCGCCTGATTGAAATACTTAACAACACACTGTGAGCTATGACTCATATGGTTTTTCTAAAAGGCACATGACATAACTATCGTAGCATGTGTCGTCTGCCTTCCAAATGAATTCATATATTTTTTATTAGCTTCTTTGTTTGGCAGAAATTCTAAAAACATGATTCAATAAAAGTCTTGTCAGTTTTGTGTATTATTGGTGGAACAACACAACAACTGAGAAAATGTACTGTCAGAGAAATCTGGACAGAATATCTCTACATATATCGGATGCAACCCCAACTATTGCACAGTAAGCGTTCCTTTCACTCAGCTTAATCTGTGTTTAGTTCGCAGAAGCTACAATCTATATTCTTCCTAAAGATTTTGGAAGAATCTTTAGTTATTACCCACCTCTCGCCATCTCAATGGTCAGATTTATAGCGAAGTCTGGTAAAGCATCCAATTCATCTCTGTGACTCATGCACTCTGACTGCCCTCCCATCACCCATGCATCGCCCTGTCATGTTATTTTTCCCTGTCGGGTAATTTAATGCACCTTCCGCCCAGGTCACTGATGCTCAGGCGGTGACGCACATGGGCATTGTTAGTGTATTTTTATTTTGTATTAGTATGTTTACTTCAGTCGTGGGCACATATTCAGTTAGTGTGCTTTGATGCCTTGCCAATGTGCCATGGCCAACATGCACATACCATTGCATTCACTTGTCACATGTGTATGGGGTGGGCTGCTTAATGTCTTGAGGGGTGTTCCAGCAGATGTTCCAGTCCTGTATGGCTATCCGGTGGTTTCAGTTGATTATCTTTGTGGCTGACATATTTGTGTTACACTTCATGTAACTGGCAGACCACAGAGGTTCAGGTAAGCTGCAGGCATGCATTGCACTGGTATTGTGAAAGACTGTCAGGGGTCTGCCGGGGGGGGGTCCAGTCTGGAGGGGGCTGCGTGTGGGGAATGCCCAGTCTGGACAGGAGCTGCCTGGGAGCAGGGAGGGGGGTCACAGGTGAGGGGAGCTGTGGGGTAGTGCCCAGTCTGGAGGGGTCTCCCCTCCCTGTGGGGTGTATCCAGTCTTGGGTGCACTGCCTGTGGGGGGTGTCACAGGTGAGGGGGCTGGGGGTGGTATCCAGTCTGGAGTGGGCTGCATGGAGGTGGTGTCCAGTCTGGAGTTTGGCATAGGTGAGGGGGCTGGGGTACAGTCTGGAGTGGACTGCCTAGAGGCTGTCCCGTCTGGGGACGGCTGCCACCAGTGGGGGGTGTCATAGGTGAGGGGCTGGTGTCCAGTCTGGAGTGGGCTGCCTGGGCGGTGTCCAATCTTAGGTGGGCTGCCTGTGGTGGGTGTCACAGGTGAGGGGGGCTGGGTGGTGGTGTCCAGTCTGGAGTGGGCTGCCTGCAGGGGGTCCAGACTGGAGGGGGCTGCCTGGGGGGTGTTCAGTCTGGAGTGTGCTGCCTGTTGGGGGGGGTCACAGGTGATGGGGGCTGGGGGGTGGTGCCCAGTCTGGAGTGGGCTGCCTAGGGTGGTGTCCAGTCCAGAATGGGCTGCTTGGAGTGGTGTCTAGTCTGGAGTGTGCTGCCTTGGGGGGTGTCACAGGTGAGGGGGGTCTAGTCTGGAGTGGGCTGCCCTGGGGGGGTGTCACAGGTGAGGGGGGTGGGGTCTAGTCTGGAGTGGGCTGCCTGGGGGGATTTCCAGCCTTGAGTGGGCTGCCTGGGGGTGTCACAGGTGAGAGGGGTTTGGGGTGGTGTCCAGTCTGGAGTGGGCTGCCTGGGGATTTCACAGGTGAGGGGGGCTGGGATGTGGTGTCCAGTCTGTTGTGGGCTGCCTGGGGGGTTGTCACGGGTGGAGGGCTCTTGGGTGGTGTCCAGTCTGGAGCTGGCTGCCTGTAGGGGGTATCACAGGTGAGGGGAGATGGGCATGGTGTCCAGTCTGGAGTGGGCTGCCTGGATGGGTGTCCAGTCTGGAGTGAGCTGCCTGTGGGGGTGACACATGTGAGGGGGATGGGGGTGGTGCCCAGCCTGGAGTGGGCTGCATAGGGGGGGTGTCCAGTTTAGTGCGGGCTGTCTGTGGGGGGTCACAGGTGACAGGGACTGGGGGGCAGTGTTCAGTCTGGAATGGGCTGCCTGTGGGGGTGTCAGAGATGAGGGGGGCTGGGCGTGGTGTCCAGTCTGGAGTGGGCAGCCTGGGGGTATCCAGTCTGAAGTGGGCTGCCTGTGAGGGTGTCCAGTCTGGAGAGGGCTGCCTGTGGGGGGTGTCACAGGTGAGGGGGGCGGGGTCCAGTCTGAAGAGGGCTGCCTGGTTGGGGTTGTCACAGGTGAGGGCGCTGGGGGTGGTGTCCAGTCTGGAGGGGGCTGCCTGGTTGGGGGAGTCACAGGTGAGGGGGGCTATGGGGTGGTGTCCAGTCTGGAGTGGGCTGACTGGGGGCATCCAGTCTGGAGTGGGCTGCCTGTGGGAGATGTCACAGGTGAGTGGGGCAGGGGGGTGTCCATTCTGAAGTGGGCTGCCTAGGGGGGTGCCCAGTTTGGAGTGGGCTGCCTGTTGGGGGTGTCCAGTCTGGAGTGGGCTGCCTGTGGGGGGTGTCACAGGTATGGGGGGCTGGCGTCCAGCCTGGAGTGGGCTGCCTGGGGGTCTGTCCAGCCTGGAGTAGGTGGCCTGGATGGGTGTCACAGCTGAGATGGCCTGGGGGTGGTGTCCAGTCAGTAGAGGGCTGCCTTGGGGGGATGTCCAGTCTGGAGTGGGCTGCCTCTGGGTGGTGTCACAGGTGAGAGGGTAGGGGTGAGGTGTCCGGTCTGGATTGGGCTGCCTGGGGGGGGGGTCCAGTCTGGAGTGGGCAAGCTGGGGTGGGTTTCCAGTCTGAAGTGGGGTGCCTGGGGGGGTGTCACAGATGAGGTGGGCTGGGGGTGGTGTCCAGTCTGGAGAGGGCTGCCTTGGGGGGGTGAGGGTGTCCAGTCTGGAGTGGGCTGCCTGTGGGGGGTTTCACAGGTGAGAAGGGCTGGGGAGTGGTGTCCAGTCTGGAGGGTGCGGCTGTGCTTGTGACTTGATGCTCGGATTTCACTGGGGTGCAGTCTGAGCTTGCGAGGGAGGATCTGCGTTTTTGCTGAGGTACAGCCTGGGCTTGCTAGGTGAGGCGCGTGATTTTGCTGGGGTGCAATCTGGCCTTGCGAGGGAGGACCCACATTTTCTCTCTGGTGCAGCCTGGGCTTGCGGGGTGAGGTGTGCAATTTCACTGGGGTGCAGTCTGGCCTTGTGAGGGAGCTTCAGTGTTTTCGCTGGGGGGCAGCCTGGCTTGCGAGGTGAGGCGCGCAATTTCACAGGGGTGCTAACTGGGCTTGCAAGGGAGGATCTGCATTTTTGTTGGAGTGCAGCCTGAGCTTGCAAGGTGAGGCACACAATTTTGCTGGGGTGCAGCCTGATATCATATGATATTTTATTTGTATCGCTCTCGTACACAAGTGTTTCAGAGCGCGACTAGGCAAGGGAGGGGAACAGGGGAGAACACAGCACAACATAAAAACAATCTTACTAGGCGCAGTGACATTGAGAACGCGCAAGTGCATGGGAAAGGGAAAGGGGGAAAAAGTGCATGGAAGGGGAAGAGTGAAAAGTGCGGATCCGAGGAGCGCAAATAAATAAAATAAATTAAAATAAATAGAAAATGGACGCAAACTGCGGTAGTGCAGCCAGCAAGTGGCAAGTGCTGTGTTTAAGGCAGTAGACTGGGTAAGTCTGAATACGTGCAGAAAAAGAAGAAAAAAGGTGGGGTGCTGTATGGGTACATGTACAGTACCCAGTGCAAGGGGGGGGCAGGAGGCAGTGCAGGAAGGTGGCAGGGTGAACAGGTACCTGGGCCCCGGGGACAGAGGGTGGCCAGGGGCACAGTGGCAAGAGAGAGCAGATCAGCAGGGGAGAAGGGGAGCAAAGGCAGAAGCAAAGAGGAAGGTTTTGAGGTGCTTCCGGAACCAGAGATGTTTCTCGTCAAGTTTTAGAGTGGCAGGGAGGATGTTCCAGAGGGAGGCCCCAGCCGAAGATAGAGATCCACCCCCAGCTTGTTTCTTTGAAAAACGATTGACCCGGAGCGAGTTAGAGGTAGAGGAGCGAAGAGCTCGAGAGGAGAGGTATTTGCGGGGGGATAGCTGAAGGTATTTTGGACCCAGGACCCAGAAAGCCTTGTGGACAATGCAGAGGGTTTTGAATTTAATCCTTTCATCCACTGGGAGCCAATGGAGAGATTTCAGAGCTGGAGAGATACGATCCCAGGGCTTGAGGGCAAGGACAGGTCTTGCAGTCCTGATCTGGATAAGTTGTAGAGGGCGGAGAGTAGAGGCAGGTAGATTTAGAAAGAGGCTGTTACAATAGTCCAACCTAGAGAGAACCAGAGATTGGGAGACAATGAGCTTCTGACGGAAGGAGAGGAAAGGAAGAATACCTCTGAGGAGGTGCAGTAGGAAGTTTGACTTTTTAGAGACCTCAGAGATATGGGCCAAGAAGGAAAGTGTGGAGTAAAAGATGACCCCAAGGTTCTTAGCCTCGCAGGTAGGGGTAGGAGGAGGGCGAAAGGAGGCCGGTCAGAGAGTGAGGGAAAAGGATGGAGATGGTGTGCCGATGAGGAGGATCTCTGTCTTGCTGGCATTCAAACAAAGATGATTGGTGGCACACCAATCTTGAATGGCAGTTAGGCAGTCAGAGATGAGAGATGGAGAGGAGGTGGCCGAGGGCAGCCGGAAAATGAGTTGAGTGTCATCAGCATAGCACTGGAAATTTGAGCAGAAAATGGCAATGCCGTGAGCGAGAGTTGCCAGGTATTGGTTGAAAAGCCAGGGTGAGAGGTTAGACCCCTGGGGAATCCCACAGGTGGAAAGGAAGGTAGATGATAGGAAAGACCCCAGTTGGACCTGGGAGGGTCGATCAGAGAGGAAAGAGGTCAGCCAGGCCAGAGCCTGATCAGTGATACCCAGGTTATCACGGACACGGTTGAGCAGGATGGTGTGGTTGACCGTGTCGAAGGCAGAAGAGAGATCAAGAAGGATGAGGACAGATGGAATGTTAGAATCAAGGTTGGAGAGCAGAGCTTCACAGATATTGACAAGAGCAGTTTCCGTGCTTCTGCCCGCTCTGAAGCCAGACTGGTGGTCATGTAGATAACCAACAGAATCAGAATGAAGGTTAAGCTGAGAGATGGCCAGCTTTTCCAGGAGTTTGCCCAGAAACAGGGTAATGGAAATTGGGCGATAGTTAGCCGGACAGGAAGGATCAGCTGCGGGTTTCTTGAGAAGAGGATGCACAAGGGAGTGCTTCAGAGGAGAGGGGAAGGATCCTGAGGCAAACGAGTGCTTGCAAAAATCAGCAAGGGCCGGAGCGAGGGTGTCAATGTGGTCCTTGATGGTTTTTGAGGAACAGGGATGAACCTGTTTTGACGAGTCTTTCATAGATCGGATTTGTCTAGCGACCTCATCAGGGGAGAAAATAGGAAAGGAAGAGAAGGACGGTGGGGGGGCGGTTAAAGGGGGGTCTGCAAGCACAGACTGAGAGGGAATAGGAGGGGGAGGGGAGGCGAGGGTGGACACGATGTCCTTGGTTTTAGAGATAAAGTGCGAGGCAAGGGCATTGCAGAGAGCCTGGGAGGCAAGAGGAGGGGTGGAGACTGCTGCAGGGTTGGCAAGCTCCTTGCAGATTTTAAAGAGTTCGGCCGAGTTGTTGGATGCCGCAGAGACACGGGCTTGAATGTGGGCTCTCTTCTTTGCGTGGACAGAGCATCGGTATTGCCTTTGGAGCAGGCAACAGGCCAGTTTGTCAGAGGATGAGCTCCATTTCCTCTCAGCCACCCTACACTTACGTTTAAGTGTAGCTAGGTCGGAGTTATACCAGGAATTGCACTTGGCTTTGGACTTCAAGCGGATCCTCATGACAGGGGCAAGAGCATCAAGAGTATCAGAGATGGAAGCATAGAGAAGGGACAGGGTTGTGTCGGGGTGTGAGTCAGCCAGAGGAGGAGGAGGGGGAGAGAAGGTGGCAGCCAAAACTTCAACTGACAAACGCTTCATAGGTCGGATGTCTGAGAAAGTAAGTGGCAGTGCTGGGGTGTGGTTGTCTTGGGGGAAGAGAGTGAGAGATGGGAGGGGAGGAGGCAATGGTCACTCCAGGAGAGAGGAGTGGTTAGAGGAATAGAGAGGGGGAGGGCAAGGGAGATCAAGACATCAAGTGTGTGTCCTGCAGAGTGTGTCAGGCCAGAGGGGAGGATAGAGAGGGAGAGGGAATCGCAGAGGTTGCGAAAGAGCAGCAATGAGGGACAGTGAGAATCGAGGTGAATGTTGAAGTCACCAAGGAGGACGAGTTGAGTGGTTGAGGCCAGGAGGGAGGAGGAGAGGTTGGCCCACTCAGAGACAAAAGAGGTGATTTGCCCGGGGGCCGGTAGAGAGTAGCAACAGTAAGAGAGTGGCTAGGAGAGATTGAGAGCCTGCAGACAAGGCATTCAAAAGAGGAGTAATTCTGAATGGGAATGATAGTGGCAGGAATCCACTCAGGAGAGATCAGGGCTAGCCTGGCCTTGCGAGGTGAGGCATGCTTTCTCACAGGGGTACTGGATGGTGGTCCAGGGGTGGCATGCAGGCTTGCGCCAGGTTTTTCCTTTTGCTAGCTTTTCGGTGTGCTTGGGGGCATGTTGTGGGCATTCCTTGTGCAGCTTGTTTTAACTTGCGCGATGGCTAGTAATGCGTCTTTAATTGCATGAATACTTGTGCCGTGCAAAAATAATTCTTTACCACGGCTCCTTGTCGGGGCGCAGACTTTTTCTCCATTTTTGTGCCCCCTTCCATGAATCAGGCACTACATCTCTGTGAGATCATATTTATTTCCAAAACATAATTCGTTGGCCAAAAAGAATAATAGAGTCTCAAGCATCATTCTTAAATCATAGGAAATGTTCTCTAAGGTCGGGAAAGGAAACCAGATGGAAGAGATCGTTGAGCACAGAGCAAGGTAAACTGTCAAAAGTAAGATGGGGAAAGGCTCGGTTGCATCCATATCCATGTCAAAGGCCAACAGACTTACTAAGGTGGGTCCTAGCAGGACATTTATATTTGTATTCTAACTGGTTGTAGTCCAGTCATTTATTAGCATGCCTTCCTTTGGTGCCTATGTCTCAACAAAGGCTCTGCCAGGATTACCTCTGCCGTGCTCTCTCTTGAGTAGATTTTCAGATGGGGTAGATGTATGCTTTCGATTAATTAATGTGGAAGCAAAGAGTAGGGGCCCCTCCTAGACTAGCACTGAGGGAGCCTGTAGCACTCATTAAGAAGGAGGTTCTTGTCAATAACTGCATGGTCTACTACCTGAAAAACTACTAATGTCTGACTAGGAAATGAGCTGCTGTGCACAGTCTCGCTCCTTCCCCAGCCCACTCTACCCAAATCTGGTCTCTCCCTACGCTTTGCCCACTTTTAAATAATCCCTTTTGTTTTCCATGGTCTGATCCTCCCTTTGATTGGGCCACAACACCCACATTCTGGAACTCTCAGATCTGACCTGCTATCTATCACTCTGCTAAGACATCCATACTCCCCAGGATTGTATCATGGGAATTGTGTAGTAATTGCTATTGAGAGCAGAAACCACATGGCCAACACAGTTTGCCATATACCTGACAGCAGTCCCTAAATTCCTTTTGTTTTACTTGTTTCTTCAGTGGAATAATCTGATTAAAAATAGTAGCAACCCAAACAGGAATAGCACAAAGACTCCAATATAAATAGATCTCCTATCAAGGTTCCACAAACATATTTAAACAATAACATGTGAAAAACCTATCCTTGCAAAGATACACAGATCATGAGATGAGCATGGGTGTTCAGATGATCAATTGGCAATAATCATTTGGATTTAGATCAGAGGTGCAGATAGTTAAAATGCCACATCTGCCTGCAAAGACTTGCGGCCTCAGCAGCTGTCAGGGGGCGGCAAAGGTAACCTTTTTTTACCTTTCATGCACCACTTCAGAGCTAGTGCTGTAGAAATCAGGAGAGTGGTTACATCAAGGCACATGTCTGCAGTGAGGCATGGAGCATGATGAAAGGTGGGTCTGATTAGCAAACCACCCTTTCAGTCAGAGAATCACCTGCATCATTTTAACTGGCTAAGAATTTCAAACGTTGGCAGTTGTCATCCCATCACAAACACAAAACATCACCATCATGGTCAGGTGAGCATCTTCTCCATCCTGATATGGTAGTGATGATTCATAAATCATTTTCACATCTCCTTGGGATAGCAAATGTCAGGTGCAAGCTACCAACTGTTAGGTAGGTGGCCATGACACACATCAACCATCTGGCAATTTCACTTGTTGCTTGAATATGCACAAATATATTCTTGGCTTAAACACTGAACATCTGGTTTCCAAATTCTGAAATCTCTCCTGCCCATGGCGAGGGGATGATTGATGCAGCTGCCAAGAGGTGCATGCAACAGTAGGTGTTGGCTGTGCTGGTTCAATATGTTGATTCATACTTTATCCCACACCCAAATGTCTATTCAGTTTCTTGGATACTCATGCACAATTCTGACACACCAAGGATATCACAACACTCAGTGTTCACTCACAAATGGCAACCCATCTTCTCTGGTCTGTAGATAGTCATGAGGAAAGATCGCTGCACCAGGGTGTCACACTCACTGGTATCTACCTAACAGCGATGGTCTTCATGGGAGCCAAGTAGTTCTTCCCTTATCTCCTTCTGGTCTGTGGGTGATTTAAGATAATTGGGCCAGGATCTAAAACCACTCACTGACTCCAGTCCAGAATACATATATTCATGGTGCACATGAAAGCTTCCTGCAACACCAAAAGGGTGTACACCCAATTCTCTCAGGTAAAGAAATGAGTCAGATACGACGTGGGGTGATGCAGATGACCAGCCTAAAACGGAAAGGACAACAAAGCACAACCAAAGCTCTGTCTGTAGTAGTCGCCTTTGAGGGTCTAATTACTGCATCTCCCTCCACTCCCTCCAAAACTACATGTCACAGACCAACATGACCTTGCTAGCATATCCGTTTGTCTGGTCAGCGAAATTGTCAGGGTGTTTATTGGTTAAGCAGCTACAGAATTTAAAGTCCAGAACACAAACTGTACTCACGGTCGTGGTCTTCGCAATTCTTTTCAATCGTGTGCCTTAACGCTCACTTACGAGGCGCTCTGGATGCATGCCCAACAACGCTTAACATCTCAGAATGTCTGGACAATCTATACCTCCCTGCTCTAGCCTCGCCAAGGTGCGCAGGGCAACCCAGAAAGGTGGACGAAGCCATGACATCTCTTACGGGTGGCGCGGCACCTGCAGGAAAACTGTACAGTGCTATAGGTGAGGTGCCTGTGCAATGGCACCTGCCATAGTCTTAATCGGGTAAACGCATCATGACTTCTACCATTAACACCAATTCATGATGCAAAACGGGTTTGGACTGCGTTTGACCCTGGTTTGGCATATGATGAAGGGGGGCAGTTTAAAGTCATGTGGGGCCATGGTGGCACAGCTGCATAGTAAACCAGGCAGGGACGCAGGAACAAATATCCCAGCAGAGACATCAAACGTGAACATCAGTTTTCTTTGTGTCGTGGTCCTTCCTTTGTCATTAACCTAGAGATGGGTTGCAGGTGTAAAGCTCCGATTCCTTTTTGGCTTACTGCACAAAAACCCAGACTCATTTAAAAGTGGAAAAGGTCGCTTTAATGTGACAGGCCAAAGCTTACAATCAAAAACGCTTAACTGGCTCCATGGCCTAACAAACTAAATAGCTATTTGAACAGTCAAATAAATAACTTAAACATTTCCCATTTTCCCCCAACAATTAAATAATTAAATAACCCATTTCCTCCCTAATGATCCCTTGGATCCTACCGTATCCTTGCCCCTTTTCCAGGCGTCCCGCTTTCTCCCCAGAGGCCATGCCCCTCCAGGCTCAATACCTGATCCCCTGGGGTGACCTGCTTGTGCAAACAGCGCCACCCCCTTCTTTCCCGTGTCATTCCCCCATTGTGCTTCCCTCCCCCCACATCAAAAGGGGCCATGCCCCCGGCGCCCCCACCAACTTTGACCCCCTGAAACTCCCTTCTACACCAAACTCCTCTTACCTTTGACCTGCAGCCAGCCTGACCTGCCACATCAGCAACAATATTACACACACCTTTCCCGATGCCCTGACCTGTCACACCAAACACCCTCCCTACCCTCTTAACCGACCCCTAAACCATACACCCCCCCCTCATAATCCTGTGACGAACGTCGACCCCCTATTCCATAACTAACTTCCTTAAACAAAATGAAGGGGTGGGAGGGCGGGCCAATCGCCAAGTCCTAACCGTCGCCTGCCTCCCGAACCTTCCCTGAGCCCTTAAATACCCCGGGAGGGGCGCTCTGCACCCCACGGCCACTCGCTGGCCGTGTGCAGCGCCAAAAAACTCCCCGGGGGGAAACGCTTCGCGTTCCCCCCGGGCCCCCCCTTTTGGTTTACTGCACAAAAACCCAGACTCATTTAAAAGTGGAAAAGGTCGCTTTAATGTGACAGGCCAAAGCTTACAATCAAAAACGCTTAACTGGCTCCATGGCCTAACAAACTAAATAGCTATTTGAACAGTCAAATAAATAACTTAAACATTTCCCATTTTCCCCCAACAATTAAATAATTAAATAACCCATTTCCTCCCTAATGATCCCTTGGATCCTACCGTATCCTTGCCCCTTTTCCAGGCGTCCCGCTTTCTCCCCAGGGGCCATGCCCCTCCAGGCTCAATACCTGATCCCCCGGGGTGACTTGCTTGTGCAAACAGCGCCACCCCCTCCTTTCCCGTGTCATTCCCCCATTGTGCTTCCCTCCCTCCACATCAAAAGGGGCCATGCCCCCGGCACCAGAAAAACCCTCCCCCGAGGAGTTCTTTCTGCCCCACCCCCCCAAACTTTTCTACCTCAAACTTTTTACCCAGTCTCCCCGCCCAGAAACTAAGAAGAGCCATCCGTATCCCTCACCAGATCATTTTCCCCAGCAAAACTAATCCCCCCCCCATCTGAAGGCCCATAGCTTCCCTCACCCCAGCCAACCTAGGAAGCAACTAATCCCAGCCCAGCCTCCCAAACCCGGACATCTTACCACAACATCCTTATAGTTGCACCCCGGTTGCCCGCCAACAACCCTTTTTTCAGCTACTTTCCCCGCCCACTTAAACCTATAATGTCCCAAAAACCAGATTTTGACATCTGACCGGACCTCTTAGCAGCATCTGAAAAAGAAATTACAAAATCACTTACAAATCAACAACATCCTAATAAATGCAACACTCTTGCTACCTACTGAAAGAATTCTATAAAGACATTCCGTTTGCCCCGGTCCCTGACATACCCTTTGTATCTCCCTTACTCCCAGCGTCCCAACCTTTTCACCTATTCCTCTTAATAGCCCACCCTGCTACTTTCAGATGCTGCACCCCTCCTGAATGAATGAGTTCCAACCTCCTAACCTTTCCCACATCACTAGTAACACCTCCTCAGTACCCTATCCTCTCTGGCCATCTCCTTAACCTACTCCGCACACACCTCAGATCTTCTCCTACCGTCCCCCGATATTTCGCCCCTTTCCCTAACCTTTATACCATACACCTAAACCTACTTAGACCCCCTCTTTCCTCTAAACTATTACCCCCCTGCTCCCCCCTTTCCCCCCCACCTTCCATCACCTTATTAGTATTGGCCCTGCGTTGCCCCCCCCTGCACCAGGGGCCCACGTGCACCCCCGTCCATGCAGGCCCTTTGCTTTATTGTTCCTCCCGCCCCTGCACCAGGGGCCAAACCTGCACCCCCGTCCATGCAGTCCCTTCCTTATCACTCATTTCCAAGATCCTCGCGTCCATTACCACCTGTTTCCCCCTGCACCAGGGGCCCTAGTGCACCCCCGTCCATGCAGGCCCCTTTTTCTTCCTTACTCCTCTCCACCGCTGCACCAGGGGCCAAACCTGTGCCCCCGTCCATGCAGTCCATTCCACATAAATTCCTCTTCCAGCACCTTGCTTCGTTGCTCCACGTCTTTCCCCCAGCTGCACCAGGGGCCCTAGTGCACCCCCGTCCATGCAGACCCAGCTCATCACTTCCCCTAGCTGCACCAGAGGTGCTCCCGCACCTCCGTCCATGCAGCCTGAAGCTTACTCACCTTGTCGTGCGGCAAGCGTGAGAGCTTCGCCACCGTTGTCCCTGCCCTCTAAACGACGGCCCCCGCCCCTTAACAAATTCCACAGATACATCCCTCCTGCGGCCCTCCTCTACCTACTCTTCTTCCTCCTCACCCTTCTCCTACCCCCTTTACGTCACCCCCAAAAACCTTTCAACAAACCTTGTGCCCCCCCTCCTTTTACGTTAACTGAGCCCGAACTACCAGCCCGCCACAATTTACCTATCCTGCGGTCCTTCCCCCCACCTCCTTGCCCCGCTCCTCGCCCTGCCCCACTGTCCCCTGCCTGAAAACAAACCGTAACTGGATGCCGACCCGCACACTTGCTGCACTCGTGTTTAAATTTGCACATCCACCTCGTGCAGCCTTCCTTATTGAACGCCCAACATGCTGTCGAAAGCTGTCCTCCGCCCCCTCCCCCGCCACCTCATGGGCGGGGCAACCAAGAAAGGGCCGGTAAGGCACAGGCAGCCCACTTGCTGTGTGCAATGTCGGGGCAGGCCTCGTTGGGGCCATCCATTGCAGCCAAAGATCCATATCTATCTCCCCCCAGACCGCCTGCCTGTCCTCTGCCATTCTTGCTCTAAATTCCTCATCATACCTTACCCAGGCAAAGCCCCCAAAACTCGTAAAAGCCTTCCTTATTACATCCATATATTTAAACAGGGCCACGCAACGCTCCGGGAATTTTTCGCAATACACACTGGCATAAATGATAAACGCCGACGTCCAATTCTCAATGGTCACCGGGACCCTCGGTCGTGAAGCCAGCTCTCTCTCTTCCTCCTTAGACCCCTCACCCAGCCAATAATTTCCTTGACCCCTTTCACCCCGACCCCCTTGTACTTCCCTTTCCTTGTCCCACCTTGAACTTCGTCTCTCCTCCGCCCTTTCCCTTTCCGCCCTGTAATCCTCAAATTCCCATTGCCCCCCGTATTCCTCCCAACCAACTTCATCACCCCTTAAATACCATTGAGGATGCGGGCTCCTGCCCGAGATGATTTGCTGATCTTCTTCCGAGCCCGGGGCGTCCGCCCCGCCACTCCTCTGACGTCTTCTCGGCGGGGCTGTGGGAACCTCTGCCTGGTCCTCTTCTCTTGGGCGAGGCGTTCCGACCTCCACCCTGACATCCTCGTTGCTAGGGGCTGCGCTGCGCCCTCTAGGCTCTCCTTGCGCTAACCGAGGAGGGGCCGTACCGAAACCCTCTCCCTCCATCTGCACAGCGGGGGCTGCGCAGCGCCCTCCGCCCCCACTCCTCCTATCCGGGGGGGCCGTTCCGCGCCCCACCCTACCCTCCTCAATTGACCGGGACCTCTCCCTCCTTCTCCCACCTGCGCTCTTCTGCAGGTATTTACCCCCTCTTCCTCTCTGCCCCGCCACCCCCACCTTCCCCCCACCCCTGCCCCCACTGGTGTTCCCTTGGTCCCTACCCTCTTCCCTAGCGCTATCATACCCTTCCTCCCTCCCTGGCTGCCCCCCTGATCTCCTTAATCCCCCATCCGCCCTCCTGTCTATCTCCCTCCTCATCTTCCTGCCCCTAGCTTCCCAATTCTCCCCTCTCCCTGCCGTAGGGGTGCAAGCCACCACAGCCGCCAATGCACCGTCTGCCGCCGCTCTGCGCTGCGGCCGGCCCCCACCGCTCTCCTCCTCTCCCGTAACTTCCCCTACCGCCCCTTCCAATTGGGCTTTAGTTGCCCTGCTAATGATTTCCAGGGCCTTCTTCAAGGCCCCGGTATCCACCAGCCCCTTCTTGCTCGCCCCCCGGCCTGTCATTGTGCACACGAAAATGTGTGTGCCCAGAAAATACAACCCTCAGAAATTGCCCTAAATAATCTATGCCCCCGAGCCGGGACCTACCCGTGGACTAGCCCTTTAGGCCCTGTAACCTCAAAAACTCAAAAGGAGCAAAGCGCCCCCAAAAAAAAAACCCAAACCACACACACACCTAGTGTGAAACCTTGAAAATAGCCTCCCTAATAGTGCCAATCAATAAAGGCCACAAATTTAAACTAACCTACTTTAACTGTATTTTTTTTTTTATTTTTTTTTATTTTACTTCCCTACTGCTAAATTGAAAATTGTAAATTAGCCAAAAATGTTTTATTTTTTTTTTATTTTTATTTTTCCCCCCTGCCCAACTACCACCTATCACCTTACCCTCCCCTTCCCCACCCCTATTCCAGAAGCGGGAGCCCTGCAAAAAAAACCCAGAAGCAAGCCCTAGTTAGCACTTGCTAACAGGCAGCACACTGCCACCTGGCCGTGTCCAGAGCGCACCGCACTCTACACTAACAATCGGGCGCGGCTCCTTTAAACCCGCCGCCCAATCCCCTTTATGTGCGAGCGTTGGGCAAAACACGCCCTTGCACACGGAACGACGCTCGGAGCGGAGCGGGAGTAGCTCACAGGGGCCCCGCCTACAATACGCTGCAGATCAACTGAAGCTCCGCTCCCCCTTTAGCCCCAACGCCCCCACGAACCGCGTACTGAGAGGATGACTAATCCTCCAAAACCGACGAAAAAACACGGAGCCCCAAGCCCCTCCCCCGCTCGCGGGCCGCCCACCTAACGGCGCGGAACCTGGATAGACCGGTAAGCCGCAAGGGGTGTCTTATTTACGGCACCCCTCCTACCCTGCTAACCAAACCAAACTTTTACTTTTTTTTTTTTTTTTATTACCTTCCCGCCCTCCCGCTAACTAAATCCCCTATCTCACCTGCGCTAACCGCCAGCTAGGCCCAGGGAACACAGGGAAGGCTCGGGAGCAGGCAACGGGACCTGTACAATCGCCAAGTCCTAACCGTCGCCATAATTAAAACATTTTAAGTTGATTTCTAAGCACACATAAAATAAAATATCATGAGGAAGAGTGGTCCACATTTGGGAGCATTCAGTTGAAAAGTACGAAACCGAGAAGAGACAAAAGGAGAATGTGAAGCAGAAAGAAGAACGTGAAGGTTGTGACGTGAAACAGGACTGGACTACCTTAAGGGGAGAACCACCTTAAAGAAAGGAAAGGAAGTTAAGTACACAGGGAAAAGAGGGAGGGAGAGAAGGGGCTACTAGCACCCACGACACAAAACCTGGAGAGGGCAATAAAAAGAGGTTCTCTGATGCAATGGCTCTGTGTCTTCGTGGGTATGGTGAGGGAACCTATAGGAGACGTGTCGCCGAGGGATAGCCTCCTCAGGTGCGACACCATACACAACAACTGGTGACAAAACAATCTCTATGTAAGCGAGAGAGACCTGGAGACCCCAGGAGAAGGGCACGCTGGAGAAGGCGAAAGGGAAGGGAACGGAACGGAATGCAGAAGAGGAAGCCCAAGATACGAAGGCCACAGGAAAAACTGCCCAGGACACGAGAGCCACAGGAAAGAATGCACTGGACACAAGTGCCACAGGACACTCTGACATCAAGGTAGCACTGAGACACACAAAGAGAACACAAAAAAAGGGACCCGAAGCAATTCACGTGAAAGAAACGGTTCTATGCGAGAGAAAGGGAAGCATAACTGAGCCGGTCATGGTGTGCATCAGGAATGGAGGTGGTGATGCCACCCAGCGGACCACTCCGATCTGCACAAGGAAAGAGGGCAGTTCGCCCAAGGAATGGGAAAGCATACAACCCAAAAGGAACAGCAATCTGCCTCACACTGCTGCAGTGAAGGGGACAGGATCGGCAGCCAGCCACACAGTGAATGTGAGGAAAGGCAGGGAACGGCAGTCCGCCGTGCATACTGGTGAAGGGTGGAGGAAAGGAAGTGGCAGTCCACCGCGTGAACAAACGTGTGGGGAAAGGAACTGAACAGCAGTTCATTGCATGTACTGGAGAAAAAGAAGGTGAAAGAATAGGCAGTCTGCCCTTAGCAATCTAACAGAACAATTCGACCTGTGGTTCGGGAGTACACAGCAGCCCACAGCATTGGCGGTGGGAAGCGAGAATGAAGGTGATGACGGAGAAAACCCAGAAAATGGAGGAGGCACCCCGATAACTCGGGCAGGGTCCTCCTCACCTCCCTCCCCCCTTGGTAAGGGGAGGAACAATGGGAAGCGCAACATGCACTGGAAAAAGCCTGCAAAGGGGTGAACAAAGAAAGGGGGCGGGATAAGCCCCATATAAGCAGTGGGCAGCCAGGGCAGAAAGTATCCAACCCCTCCGGCAGAAGAGCGTCGCCCGCCGCAGCAGAAAGGAGTATTTCGTTTTGGTTGCTGTTCGAGTCCGGAGGTTTTGTTCCAGCTCCAGCTTGTTGCTGCTCGAGTCTGGATGGTGAAGGAAGCCGTCTGGGGCTTGCGTTAGAGGAAGGCGAGGTGGGAAATACAAGATTGTATGTTTTCATTAGAAGAAGACAAAGAAAATGATTAGGCACCAGGAATTATCAGAAGGAAGACAAGCTGATAGTCCCAGAAGTAAACACATGAAAATAAAATGTTGGTATCAATAAATGTGGTCAGGGAACCCAAACTGAGTAATTAGAGAGGCAAGAGGTGTGGTATATAGAGAAAACATGAGAGGACCTAAACTGGAACCCTGCTATCGATTGAATGGACGTGGTCTCGAAGAGGAACACTGCCCCTTCTTAGAAACTACAAATTAGCCAATAGAGAAATAAGAATACAACAGTGAAGGGACAGAAACAGCAATACCAAAAGAAAAAGACTATAAAGAACAGTGAAGTGATCAGCAGCAATCAAGTCTAGTAGAACTAAGATAGAAGAGAGCTTAAGACAACGAGCAGCCAAATATGAATTAGAGACAGTCAAAGGATAAGTCTCAGTAGAGTGCCCCAGGCAGAAATCTGATTGAAACGGAGAAAGCAACGGGTGCTAGTTAAGATAACAGAATATTATTTTATAAACCAATCTGTCAAAATTCTTGTAGATATAGAGAAGAAGAGAGATAGGCTGATAGTTAGAAAGATCAGAGTTTGGGCTTCTTTGGGAGAAGAATAACTGTAGACTTTTGAAAGGCAGCAGCAACGATTGCAGATTGAAGACAGGCATTGAAGATAAAAGCTAATTAGAACACAAGAAAAGAAGCTGGATGCGGATCAGAAGGGGCAGCCAAAGGATTAGACTGGGCCATGGGTGGCATACTATCAGATTTAAAAAACAGAGAAAAAGACGACAGAGATTGGTCAGTAAATGTGTGAGTTGATATGGCCTCGCAAGTAGCATTGACCCCATCATCAGAAGTATCCACATTGAAGAAAGAGCTATTATCAGTGATGTTAGAAATAAAAAGGGAACACAAAACCGAGCTGGAATGGAAGAATAAAGAGCAGGATCAGCAGGAGGAGGAGCTACTATTTTTTGTCAAAGAAGGAAAAAGCCAATGAGGAGAAGAAGACTGAGCAGTAAACAAAGTTGGAAATATTGACATTTAGAATCATAAAGAAGAGAAGAATAGGTTAAGTGCAGAGACAAACTGAAAGAAAAAGGCTAAATAGAGTAACAGTTCTTCCAACACCGCTCATCATTGCAAAGAAGAGGGCAGAGATGTTGCAATGAAATTGTGAGCCAAGGTCACTGAGGATTTCCTTTAAGGACAAAGGCTCATATCAGTAGAAGGCCAATCAATGGAATCCAGAGTAAAGATAGAAGAGTCCAGACAAAGGGATGAGAAATAAGAAATGTCCAATAGGTAGAAGATCAGTTAACAGACACAGCTTGTTGTGCTGGAGTCTTCCCATTATATGTTTGGATGTATGTTTAAAAAACTGACTATATGGCATGCAAAACCAAACTAAATACAAATCTACACGGGAGGTATAATACAAACTGCTTGCATTGCTTCTATATTGTGTTTGGTCTGCAATTGTTCACCACCTCAATTGTCTAGTACTTATTGTTACTGATCCACTGTACAGGTTATAAAGCAAAAAGTGTAAAGGATTCAGTCTAATGGATATGGTGAGGGGATATCATATAGCGTTTCTTTGACTGTCTCACAGAGTTTCACTCCAGGACCTGCTCAGGTTGATCCTGTCCCAGGACAGGGCAGGAGACTGGTCAGTTGCTGCAAAAGAAGGCCCAAAATGTTGTATTAGCAATATCTTTTTGGTTAAAAAAATGACCGGTATTCAAACTCCATTCTACCAATCAATATGTGTCAAAATTTCAAACTGGAGACAGTTGTGTTGTTAAGAGCTATGTTGAGGCCAGGTGACTGATTTGCTGATCTGGGTCTCTAATGCTCCTAGCACTGCATGAAAATCATGGTTTACAAATTTGGTAAACTGCATGCAAACCTATGCAAACTATAAGTTCACAAAGGTTTACAAGTGTTTGAAACCTTTTTGTAAACCTTTGGTTTACATTGCGTTTACACATAAGTAAACTGTGTAGTTATGCAAGCCCATTTGGACTTAATGGGCCTCATTACGAGGTAGGCGCAAAGGGATACCGGGCACCGTTAAGGACATCGGTGCCGGTAATCCCTTTGCGCCCTATTCCGAGGTCCCTTAGCGGGTCCCTTCCTTAACGCCTGGTTTTACCAGGCATTACGGACGGGGCCCGTTAGGGGACTTCAGAGCTAATAACGGTACCGCAATTTGCGGTACCGTTATTAGCGCCTTCCCATTGAGCCCTATGGGGGCGCAAATGGGAATGGGGAATGGCTTTTTCAATGGGGACTTACCGGTCCCGCCAAGACCGGACTGGACCGGTAAGTCCCCATTGAAGGGGACCGGACACGTTATTGGTGGTAGTCATGGCGCTAACAGCGCCATGACTACCACCAACCTTGGAATGAGGGCCAATATCCCAGAGATTTGTAAACCCTAAGTTTGCCATTGTGTACACATCATGAATACTTTGTAAACCTAATGTGCACTTAATGTTTCATGCACAATTGAACATTTCATTTACAAAGAAAACATATTTGTAAACCTTTGCAAACCTAGTATACCCTCACATTTGTCACTATTAGTAAACATTTGGTTTACAGCATTTACTATTATTTGTAAACCTAGTGTACACCTCACAACTTTCATTATTTGTAAAAATGTGGTTTACAAAATGTACAATGTTTGTAAACCTTTGCAAATAGTGTTCAGTTCAGTCTTTTGAGCGGAATTGTACTTTATTAAATAGCAATGTTGTATACCCCTTAAAACACAATGGTGGTCATTCCGAGTTTGGAGGCAGCCATGGTGCTATTAGGTCCGGGTCCGGGTCATCGGAATGGGGACTTACCGGGACATTCTGACCTATGCGGACCCGGTAAATCCCCAATTTCGAAAACCATTCTCCATTCCCATTTGAGCCCCCATAGGGCTCAATGGGAATGCGGAAGGAGCTAATAACGGGCCCGCAAATGATGGGCCCATTATTAGCTCCATGGTCCCTTAACGGGTCCCACTAAGGGCGGCTGGTAAAACCAGCTGACCCTAGTGAGACCCGCTAAGGGACCTCGGAATGCGGCGGTATGGGGTTAACAGCACCGGCATCCTTACCGGTGCCGTTAACCCCCTACCGCCATACTCGGAATAACCCCCAATGTTTTAAAGATTGCAATTAAGAAGTTTACTAACAAAATCTCGTAAATGCAGACCTGGAATCTACTGCAGTAGTTGTTCTGCCCTTCTCTGCAGTGACTTAGAAAAGGCACACATGATGTGAAGAAAACAGTTTGATTGTGCATCACTGGCAGCACACCTAAACAAAGGTTAAACAAATGTTTAAAGGCTCTCAGCCATGTGATTGCATGCCGCATTACACTGCAGACATCACATAAGATGTAGATCCATAAAAAAACATGCAAAACAATAGCAGGGTCCAAAATTGCCAGGAGTTGGGTTATAGCCAAGGAGAGCCTGGTTACCTCAAAACCAAGAGTTATCAGGAGCTACTTCTGACACCCCAGGCAAGTGGTGCTATACAAACACGGTTATGTTATTAACTGGGTCGGTTTCGGTATGTGTATAAAAGAGAATCATGGACACACATAAGAGACATTTAAAGCATATTGGAAAACATATAAATGGACAAAAAAGTTAGTTTGTGTCTTACGCAAAGGTTAAATTTGCTGTGCTGTATGCACTAGCTCCTGGTTCCCACGGGGTAGCTCCTGCCTAATTGGTGATACCTGATACACAGGAGCTGAATTTTGCTCCTGGTCAAGAGATCCTAATTTCGACCCCTGCCATTGTAACCTCCAATTTTATTTAGGACGCTAGACTCTTGCTACACCACACCTTCATTAGCTACATGTCCTATTAATTGTTGGTAATCCTCCAGTTATGGCTCCTTACTGGTCTTTTCTTCTAATTTAAATTCACTAGTCACTCAAATGTCATAAATGTCCTCAGTGTGCCAGAGTACCAAAAATAACTTTCACAGGGCAAGTTAAGCAACAGCTACACATCATGTTTACAGCCATGACAACCAATAGGTTAGTGGGTTTAAAAGTTAAAGATACTGTTGTATGCTGACCATTAGGCATATAGTGGCCAATGGCAAATGTAATACAAAAACACTGATGAAGCCAGATGAGGTCCTACAGCACATATAGGTGAGGCTAATGTATGCTGTATTGGAAACCCACAATAAAAGAATTTTGAAAAACAAGGTCCTATATTTAGACAAGTTCAGAATATGCTTCTCCTAGCCTGCTAAAGTACTGGTGTGCACCTCAACCCTGTTTTCACATCCTTTGATTGGAGATGGGAAACCTGACTAAAACGCAAGCAATTTACAAGGCACATGCGTGCAAAACAGAATAATGGCAATTGCAATGTGTGACTGTGGTCAAGTAGTTGTACAAATTAAGCCTTGCAGGTATTGGGGCATGTTGAATGCGGTCATTAGAAATATAGAAAGAAACCTATGGGCAGCTAGACACATCTGCTCTGCCAATTCCCTGCTGTGGCAACAAAATAATCATCTTAGCTTCTACATCAGCCACTGATTACTTGACAGAGTTCATAAAATAATAATATTAACCATCTACGAAGCAAAATAACTAAACATTCCATCTTGAGTTTTAAAGTGCAGCGTGTACTCAATAGCTTTACGAAAGAATATTTCCTGTTGAAAAGCAACCTCATTTGTGGCATAAAAGGCATTAGAGATAATGATTTTGCCAAGATCAGAGTTTTGTCAAGTGGGGGACTTATAAATAAAGGCTGCTAATGCTCCAGTTTATTGAGGCATGTCACTTATTCCTTCAGAATCATGTGTCCACAACAATGTGTTCCCCATACCCACTTTGTAAAGTTGTGACTCCCCATTGTGAAGGTCTTACTTCTCTATGCCCTCATCATGGAACTACGGTTCCCTTAGCCACTTTGAAAAGCCCTGTATCCCCCTTGGGAATATGGCTATGAAATTAGCATGGTGTGAATGACCACATACACTTGCATAACTCAAATTCTAAAAAAGCATCCCCGAAGTGCATTGGGAAGTGCACAGACTGTTGGACTTCCAGCCCACTTGCTCTTCATTACTGTTGGAACATTGTTTGGTCTGTCTCGTGGACTGCCTGGATTTGTAGCTGCAGCTCGCAGCATCTCGTGTGCCCGTCGGCAAGAGGAAGCCACGTGTGCAGAGAAACGCGGCTTGTGCTAACTCGTGTTTAGCATTGGGACACAATAAGTAAATATCAGTGACTTGTGTTGGGCTGTTGGGCTGCCCGGCCCACTGGTGCTGTTGTGCTGTTGTGTTGGGCCAAAGCTTGAAGTGCGTTAGCCTGACCTTCTGATATTTGAATAAGTTATTTTTTTGTTTTAGGCACTGTGATTGGTCCAGCCTAGCCCACGCCCACTGACGTGCCAACGCAGTCCTCATAGCCGGGAGCACGCGCATCCAGCGTGCATTCCGGAAGTGCATTGGGAAGTGCACGGACTGTTGGACTGTTAGACGGGACACAGGCTGGGCTGGCACTGAAGTATTATTCTTATTGACTCTGTGTTATACTTATACTCAAGCATTACGGCCACTGTAAGGTTTATAGAAGAATTTTGATTTTTTAGCAACAAAGTCAATTCGATCCACTTAGGTATGCTTAACGGCCTGCGTAGCGGGCGGAAACTTTGTGATTCCCTCTTGGAACCGTGTATTAACCCAGCTATGTATACACACATGATTGTACTGGAGGGGCTTTATCACTGTTAGCACGAGCTTGGGGCTCCTCTCGGCTGGGAGATCCTTGTGTGAAGGTCTGCCCCGCTCTGCAGGTCCCATCGCCTCAAATGACTCTGCTTTGTTAGAAAGTGCCTCCATTGTCCCTGCTTCGGTTGGAGTGGGGGTGCAGGGTCCTTTTGAGGTCCCGGAAACACTGTCACCTTTAAAATGGAAGAATTGAATAAAAGTTCAGAGTCTGTTGCGAGCGATTTTCCAATTATCCCACAGTTAGCCCATGGTGAGGTGAAATTACCAGGTACTCCAGGAGGCCTCGCGATCAGGCCTAAATTTTCCGATGTATCCATGATAGCCCCTGGAATTGAGGCTGTTTTGGGGAAACGCATGAGGTTTTCTATGGGTCCCTCCACTCCTGTTACTCAATCTAGATATGGTATGGAGAATGTTCACCTAATTCACACAGTGGATGGTAAATTGTCAACGGGGAGGGAGAGGCCTTTTATTCCACACAAAACTCTATTCCCTCGCAAAGATTATGGTAATGTTAAATCTAGCTCTCCCACAGACAACAAATCTAATTTTGTCCAGATGGGGGCATTATCTCTATCTGATCATGAAATTGCAATGTTTTCATCATCCCATAATCCGGAAGTGAGACACTCTGAAATGGGTATCCCAACCGCTCATCAGAGTGTGGATGTTGAGTCCATGGTTGCTGATTTTCCAGTAATGACCAGATTGTTAAATCTACTAGACAAGGGGCATGAACAGACTCATGGTGAAATAGATATTCTAAAGGCTGTGTTAGTCGAAGTCTTGTCAAAGATTAGTAAAATTGAAGGCTTTTTGTGATGCTGTTGCCGCATTGACTAGAGACAAGGTGAAATTGGAAGTTTTTGATACAAACCAATCGACTAAAACTCCCTTTGGACGGGATACCTCTGTAGCAGTCCCTAAAGTGGAGGTTGCGAAACTTAGCACAATAGTAGTGCATCAGGCTACGACAACCTTAGCTGACCCTAGGATGGTTGGGGTGGACAAACCGTCCTTTGCTGCTATGACCGCTCTACCTAAAATCAACAGTGTTTTAAGTTCAGACCCATTGGTACATCAGATTTCAGATAATGCTCTGGCTATTCATCAATTGAGTAAGGGTCCCAATGTTGTACCGTCAGCAGTGGATGTTGTTAACCCTATCTTTGGAGATATGGGATGTATAGACTTGGAGGCCTGTCAAGATGGCATTGAATCCAACACCAGTCCATCTGATCTAACCAATCTAATAGATCTTGATGAAGAATCAAAATTGAACGGGCTTCCTCAGTCTATTCAGCATCTCCCTACTGAACCTCAGGCACCTACCCATCCCCCCATGACTAGAAAACAAAGAAAAATGGCTGCCAGAGCTCAAAAAAGAAAATTCCATCAAGAAAGAAATCTTTGTGCTGCCACAAAAAAAAAGGACTTTTTGAAAGCGAATCCCATTCCTAATGATTCTAGGAAGTCGCCAAATCCTATAATTATTGATGAAGAAGTTATTGATTTGGAGCAACTCAATCCTGAATCTAAGGAATTATTGGATCTTGCTGTACCCAATAACACTCATGCCTCATCAAAGTGTAACAAGTCCCGTGAAACAAATGATGGAAAGAATGCCAATAGGAAACTTGTCACCCCTGATATTGCAAAAAAATGGCACAAGAGGGAACTCCCGACCCTATGAATTTGAAACAATTGAATTTGTTGAATTTCTATCCCACCCTATTAATCAAAAAAGCCTCCCACATAATTAAGAGTGGGGATGGCGCTAGGCCGCCCATTCTGCTCCCAAAGGATAGCAGGAAAGTGGCAGCCACTGCGGCAGCTGTTATTGATAAAAAGATTCAAATTGATTCCCAGGGGTGTGACCAGACTCCTTGGCATTCGAACCAACCTTTTGATTCATGTGTTGTTATGGAGGGCGATGGTCAAGCAAGAATGGATGACATTCACAATTCTACATGTTTAGAGGATGAGGGTTTCCTGCTTTCCTATGAGATGCCTTCTATCATGGGATGGGAACACAATGATGTTGCCAATGAGAAAATTAGCCTAAATAGATCTGCTATTCTCAAGGCTTTTCAGGCAATACCTGCATTGAGAACTATCAGATGATATTGATTGGGTCAGATTATCTCCTAATGATAACAACAGGATGATTTGTGGGTATCACTCGCACATTATCATGAAGATTATCTGGGCCCAACGTAGTGATTTTGAACATATAGGCCTAACCCCATTTATATTCCAGAACGAGGAGCAGGCTAAAATATTTGTCGAAAAATCTCTGGTAAGGACCTTGGTGCAAATGGGAGTCAATGAGGGGAACTTTCCTGCCCTTCTTAGTGAGGAACTCTTTAGACAATTCATGTCCTTCGCAACAGCATTCTCTAGCTCCAAGTCCAATTTCCAAGGACCTCAGTCTATGACTTCCCAGAATATGGTTTACAAATAGACTAAGGGAAGGGGGCTGACTCTAATGTCTTGGAATGTCTGTGGCCTAAGGAACTTTAGAATCTGGCTCTCGCATCTTGAGACTGAGTCCCGCCCCGTGATTATCTTTATCCAATAGACCATGCATTTGACTCACTTTGAGGTGCCAGGTTATTTTACTTATGTTCAGCCTGCCATAAAAGGATCTCAAGGCCGCCCTTCTGGTGGCCTTGCGGTTCTTATAGATAAAGCAATTAGGATTTCTTCTGAACTGGTGTTTGCTAACTACTCAATTTTGGCTGTTAGATTGAATCACATAGGCGATGTGGGGTGCTCGTTGTTGGTAATTTGTCTATATTGGAACAAAATGAATAGTACACAGTGTGAGCTATTTGATATGTTGGATGCTATTCTTGTGGATGCTATATCTAAAGATCCAGGAATCTTTATTATACTTGGAGGCGACTTTAATGCGTCATGCATTGATCCATCTATATATAGTGACATTCGCCTCGTTACCCCTTCAATTAAGTTGGGGAAGATGTGGGTTGGCCATCTCCTTTCATGGGATATCCAAATGGTATCTCCCAATCTTGATTTAGTTAGACATACCTGGTCTCGCGGAGTTGCGTCCTCGATGATTGACTACTTCTTTGTCTCTAATTTAATGCTTGCCCATGTGGATAATCTGGTCATACGTGATCCACTTTTAGGCGATCATATGGCTTTGGTTCTCACCCTAAATATTTGGTTTGAGCATTTCACCTATGATCCGGCTCTAACTTTGGTTGTTCCTGACCGCCCTCATATCAGTGTACGGTGGAATTTCAAACTATATTTGAGAATGAAGGCTTGTCTAAGGAATGATATTATGATCGATTTTCCGAAGACAAGAGCTGGTCCTGATTGCCTCTTGGCTGAACGGATTAACAGCTCTCGAATTCAGTCTCATGTTGGTAAACTGACGTCCTCAGTTATATCGCACCCCTGTTTAATGAATCACCGGCATACTTACAACACTTCTGTGGTAAATCTTCGTAAGGAAAAGCGTAGAAATATACGTGGTCTGGGACCGCCACATCTTGTTGCGGCTGGAAATACCATGCTTAAATCTAAAATAATTCAAAGGTACGGTAATAGGCTTAAGGCTATGAAGCATGAGCTAATGATAGCTGACAATCAGTTTATGCTTCGTCATCTTTTAAATCATGACGCCCGTAAAATATGGTCGGCATTGAGAGAGCTGACTGGTATGAGCAGGACCCTGAATGAAGCTGCCGTCTCTGCTACAGCTTGGGTTACATATGTTCAATCCAAATATGCACTTCCCAAGAGATTTGCTAATGTTGTAACTCCTAACTATCACAGTCTGATCCTACGATACTCGCCCTGGGTGTATGATGATATTATTCGGGCAATTGGGAAGATAAAGTGCTCCCGTGCGCCTGGTCCCGATGGTATCCCCCCTTGTTTGATCAAGTCTGATCCGCCCTTTTGGGCTAAGATTTTAGAGACCAAATTTGATAGTGTTTACCTTACGGGCTCCATTCCGGCCAGTTGGTGTTCGGCAAATATAATCCCTATCTATAAGAAGGGGAAGTGGGATGACCCAAATAACTTCAGGCCCATTGCGTTGATGGATGTCTCTGCAAAGATTTTCTCTTACTTATTGTTAGAATCCATTCAGCAAAGCATTGTTCAACTGGATGTGTTGTCTCGTTTTCAGGTTGGCTTCCGCAAACAGCTAGGGTGCTCGCTTAATGCATTTATCTTAGCACATTTACATGCACAAGCTAAATGTGAAAGGACCGGGCCGATATATATGGCCACACTGGACCTAACCTCTGCATTTGACTCGATCATTCGAGACATGGTTTGGAAAAAGATGATTGCCTATGGTTTCCCGAGATATCTTGTCGCCATGATAGCGCTCTTACATCAAAATACCAATTATCGGATTAGACTGACCAAGGAGAGTGCCATGACTGACAAAATACCTACGGAGATTGGCCTTAAACAAGGCTGTAACCTAGCAGCTGTGCTTTTTAATTTATATTTAGCAGATCTGGAATCAGCATGGGTAAACTTGGTGATATTTCCAGTAAGGCTGGGTAGTTTGGTCATTAACTGGCTTGCTTTCGCCGATGATCTTTTGTTTATGGATCAAACCCCGTTTGGTCTTCAGGCGAAACATTCTGCATTTCAATCTTATGCTTATCAAAATAATCTTCAAGTAAATCCTACGAAATCTTATATCATTGCAATAGCAGATGGTAAGAAAAGAACTGCAATGTGGGGCACAAGCCAACAATTGATATTATGTTTGACTAATTTTTTGGTCCCCATGGAGTTTGTTTTGTCCTTAAAATATAAGGTGCTTAAAGATGTGACGATAGCTGATGTCTATTTGGCCGAATAATTGAGTGACTATTTTAGGTTGGGGGAGGTTGTCCGCCCTCCGAATGACACTCAGAGTATACTGTACTGTATGAGGGGGTTGTGAGTTCTGTAGTGAGCGTTAGTGAACAAGGATTCTAGGTTCTTTCATCTCATTTATGGTTTTGTATTAGTTAATGTTTGAAACATTCTACCTGTGCTATTATATACTTTGCCTACGAGGATGATGAATCGTTGAATTGATGTGTATGTTTTATCATGTTGTGATGTTTACAAAAAATTGATTTTAGGTTGACAGAAATTAATTTATACATGTATTCTTGAATTGTATTAATTGTTTTATGAAATGCGAAAACTTTTTTATTCTTTTGGTTTTTATTTTTTTGTAAAGGTTTTCTTTTAAACCATAAACAATAAAAAAAAAAGAAAAACAAGGACCATTAGCTCATTGTGACTTACTGCTTATAATGAAAAGGAAGGAAGAAAGAGAACGAAAAAGGGGTAAGAGAAAAAGGGAGAAAGAGAAAAAAGGCAGAGAGAGAGAGAAAGACAACCATTAGGACCGAGTGGGCGGCCGCTTATAGTAAGCACCTCCTCAATGGCAGATTGTAAGAAAGTAGGCTAAGCATTAGCAATGAGTGCCCGACTGCTTGGAGTGGGTGCCTCCACAGTGCCTCTGATTCAAAGAAAGGAAGAAGATGACCATTAGTATAGTGTGAGACTGCTTAGAGACTGATATTTACTTGGGATTCAAGGGAGCGGAGGGAGGACAGAGATTCCTAAGATGGAGGGGTGAGAGAATTGCACAAAGACTGCACAAACAAGACTGAGCTTTAAATGCAGGTCTAAACATTTTCGCAATTTGGGACAGTGGTGCAGTTTACATCACTAAGTCAGACATTGAGCAGCCTTGCCGTTTATTACTTTGCATGCGTGTGAAGTCGAAAAACGTCTAACACTTCAAACAAATTCCCCTTAGCCCCTTCTTTTCAAGAAGTTAAACATTCTTCAGTGAAAGATATGTGTATTGTGCTTTTAGTTAACTACCAATAAACCCATACCCAAATTCGAACAGTCATCCCAAAATAAAGAGGATTTATTCATTACCAATCCTGGTTATCATTAGAATCTATCAACAACTGTGTGGTGCTGCTGTTCTCTCTGAACTAATCAAATTTCCAGAAACCCAACTCATGCTTGTAAAATGAAGCAGGCGAAAACCCTGGCGTGCAACTATATTTCATCTATTTCCAAGTACCCATCCTTCACTAGCAGTTGTCTGGCTCTCTTACCGGGAAGTTGGAATGGCATAGAAGTAACTCTTCGAACACAGACTGAGTTAAAAGCAATCTGGCTTGTAACTCAAGTCATCTGACTATCTTCTACCTGTTATTATCAGCAATTAGGTTATGAGATTATGAGTGTAGACATGTTCCTACTAATCAAAATAAAGATTTGATGGGCAGGAGCTCCCAGGAACAGCTCCAAGCTATCTGGCATCACCTAGTATACAGGAAACATATCTGGAGAACCAGCAGTTAGTACAGGGCATGCAATGTAACTTTAATTTGAGATCCAAACAATTTTCCATTATATATGCCTCATTGTAATGTGATTGGAATTGTGTTTGATAATGTTTTTCATTTTGTTATGTGTGATTGTTTTATGGAAAGTTTATTTTAAGCTATACACTAGGTTTTATTATTAATATGCTGCATTTTACTTTCAAATGTCTTATATGTGTCATAATGCCCCTTTATGCACATTCCTAAAACTAGTTATTTTCCCACAGGTATATTTGAATGGCACCAGTTTGACGAGGGAGTCACTGTAGCTCCTGCTATTGCTTGGTGTCAAGCTAACTGGGCTCTTTGAATCTACCAGCATGAGATAAATAGCTCCCAGAAACTTCACTTGCTGCATTCCATTTGAGTAGGACAAAAGAGAATGAAATGGTCAGTAATGCACATGGTGCCAAAATTGTTTCATATGGCTCAAAGCTTTGCACTTTCCACAATGCAAAATACATATTTTATTTATTGCTTATTTATATAGGGCCTATACATCAAATGGTGTTTCAAGGTGCTACAAGACAAAAAAGTCTGTGGGAGGGGGCGGGGGAGGCAGACAGTGAAGAAAACAACAATAACGGTCCTACTAGGCCTTGTGTCATTAGGATTGTGCAAGTGCAGTAACAGGGAGTGCAGGTAGGTAGGGGGGAAGGGAGCATTCTAGAGTGGGAGGGAAGTACGGGGTAGAGTATAGGAATACAAGTACAGAGGGCAGAGGGGAATGGGAGGGCACATTGGGCTAAGTAAGTGCCAAGGGGAGGCCATGTGGGCAAGTGCCAGGGGATGCAGGGTGTGAGGACCACATGCTAAGTGCGAGGATGGAGGTGGACTGTGCTTGGAAGGGATGCACACCCCGTCAGGCTAGTGAGGGGAAGGGGCCCCAGAAGAGCAAGTGCAGTTTAGGGAGAGCGGAGTGCTGTGGAAGACTCGGCGAGGAGGGCCTGGTGCCCTGTAGGACTCAGAAGGGACCAGCAGCCAGTCCATGAGGCAGAGAGGAGCATTAGCAGGGGAGGGGGAGAAGAAAGGAAGAAGAGAAGAGGAGGGTCTTGAGAAGCTTCTGGAACTTCAGGAGATCTGGCTTAAGCCTGAGAGGGGCAGAGAGGCCATTCCACATGGAGGTTCCTACCGAAAAGAGAGATCTACCACCACTCTCTGCTTTGAAAAGCATCTGATCTGCAGAGAATTGGAGCTAGAAAACTGAAGGGCTCTAGCAGGGAGGTATTTAGGGAGAGAGATTTGGATGTAGCACGGTCCTATGTCCTAGAAAGCCTTGTGGATGATGCCGATCTTGAACTTGATCCTTGCAGCCAAGGGGAGCCAGTGGAAAGACTTTAGGGCTGTAGAGATGTGGTCCATGGGCTTGAGGCCAAGGATAAGTCTCACAGTTCTATTATGGATTAGCTGAAGGTGGTAAGGGAGGATACAGGTAGATTGAGGAAGATGCTGTTGCAGTAATTCAGTTTAGAGAGGACCAGAGCTCTGGAGACATTGAGATTATGGGGAAAGGGGAGGAAAGAGAGAATACCTGTGAGGAAGTGCAGCTAAAAGTAGGCCTTCTTGGCAAGGTCCGCGATGTGATGAGAGAAAGCCAGAGAGGAGGCGACGATGACGCCAAGGTTTCTAGCCTCACAAGAGGGTGAGGGGAGGGGACCCATGGAGAGTGGCCAGAGAGTAGGAGGGAAGGAGGGAGTAGGTGTCCCAATTAGAAGGATCTCAGTCTTAATTGAATTAAGGCAGAGATCGTTAGCAGCGCACCACACCTGACTAGCAATCAGACAGTCAGGATTGAGAGAGGAAGAAGAGGAGGAAGTTGAGGGAAGCTTGAAGGAGAGCTGCGTGCCATCTGCATAATACTGGACGTGATGAGAGAAGGTGGAGACCAGGTTGGCCAGAGGAGCAAGGTAGATGTTGAAGAGCCACAGTGAGAGGGTAGAGCCCTAAGGGACGCCGCAGGTGGAGAGTGTGGTGGAGGAGAGGAAAGGGCCTATTTGAACCTGGGAAGGTCAGTCATATAGGAAGGAGGTCAACCAGTCCACTGCCAGGTCCGTGATGCCAAGGGTATCACCGAGATAATTTATAAGGGTGGCATGATTGACCTTGTCAAAGGCAGAGGAACCATTGAGAAGGAAGAGAACGGAGGGAGAGTTGGAATCGAGATTTGAGAGCAAGTCTTCATGGGTGTTCAGGAGAGCAGTTTCCGTGCCTCTGGCTGCTCTGAAGTCAGACTGGTGGTCGTGGAGACAACCAACAGATTCAGTGTGCTGAATCAGTTGGGAGATCACCAACGTCTCCAAGAGTTTGCCCAGGTAGGGAGTAATGGAGATATGGCAGTAATTAGAAAGGCAGCAAGGATCGGCAGAGGTTTTTTTTTAAGGAGAGGGTGCACAATGAGTGCTTGAGGGGTAGTAGGAAGGAGCCAGTGGCAAAAGAGTGACTGCCTCCCTTGCCCCAGCCTTGGCTAATTTCTGAATTGTTGTCCTTGTTAGTTCTGGAGGAGCAGGGGAGCACCTGTATGGAACAGACATTCATAGAGAGTACTTGTTTAGAGACCGCATCCGTGGCTATGGGCGAGACAGAGGAGACTAGGAGGGAAGGGGAAAGGTTGGCCAAGGGAGGCTTGAGAGCGGGTGAGAGAAAAGTAAGGGGAGTGGAGGAGAGTGAGCGCACGATGAGTGTTGGTTGTGAAGTGGGAGGCCTGTGCAGTGCAGAGGGCCTCGGATGGCAGAGGAGATGTGGAGACTGCAGTAGGATTGGAGAGTTCATTGCAGATTTTGAACAGTTCATCTGTGTTGTTGGTGGCCTCAGAGATGCAGGCCTGGATATGGGCCCTCTTCTTTGAATGGATGGAGAGTATGTATTGCCTTTGGAGCAGGCAGCAGGCCAGTCTGTCAGTGGATGTGCTTGAAGCCAGCAACTCTGCACTTGCGTTTGAGAGAGTCTAGGTCGGAATCATACCAGGTGTGGATCCTCATCCTTCATCCAAGGTGTGTACAGCTGACTGGGTCAGACCGGAGAGTAGAATGCTGAGGGAAAGAGTCACAGAGGCTGTGTAAGAGTCCATTGGCCACATCAGAAGAGTCAAGGTGAATATTGAGGTCTCTGAGGAGGAGAAGCTTGGAGGTAGAGTTGAGGAGAGAAGAAGTGAGGTCATACCACTCTGAAAGGAATGGGAGGCCTGACCAGGGGTCTTGTAGATGGTGGCAAGAGTCAGTGAGAGGACAGAAGAGACACCAAGCCTGTTAAAGTATATTTCACATAATACCGCCTGATAACGAAAATTGGCCTAAGCACATTCGCATCACACTGAAAATTGCATTTAAATGAACCTGAATAAGGCTGACTACGCCGCCATTTTAGAATCATCAGTCATTTTGGTTAACTCCTGTTTTTGCCTCAGGTTAAACTTTGTGTTTTCAGCTGCAGCAGGGAAAAAATGAACTTTGCACTGTGTCAATGCAGATAAACATGTTGTGGCTGCTGAGAGTGGATTGTTTGTCCTGAACTAAGAAACCTTGGAGCTAAACAAGAGTTGAACTGAACAGTTATATAGATATTGTCTGTACCAATAGCAGCACCCTCGTGCAAACAGTGAACAGAATGGTGAATAGCTAAAACCATGTACCTTTGCAGAAATCTTTGTGATCCTTCTTTTCAACTGGACTTAATTTAAACTTGAAAACAAATGTTACCATTATGCTACGTGTGCAGAAAAACATGTCTAGTGTTTGAGGAAAACATTGATTCTGTATTAGCAATGTGTACTGGGAATGAGCCCTAGTGAATTATTAATTTGAAGATGGGCTGGACGATGTAACCGGGATTGTGGCCAAGTGTATATAAACCCATGACTTTGTAATGTCCAGCACTCTCCCCCCTCACAGTGTCTGCTGGTACACACTGTGAGGCACTGAGAGCCAGATAGCTATCTGCCTATTACCTCTGAACTCGTTACTGCCGTATTTAATTTTTGGTGCTACTAATCCTCGATACTTCTTTGGTCTTTCAGATGGCGCCCGAATAGGGACCCTCAAGATAGATGACTTATCGCTGAACAGGAGACGCGGCTACCGGACTGGGATCAGAGAGTGAAGGGGCCCCTGCAAAGCGAGATGCGACTCCTCAGCAGTACTGCATGATCCGATCCCTGGATGGCGAGAAAGCGGCTTAGGAAGACATCTTGAAGAGGGTCCCCATGTCGAGGCCAGTTTCAACAAAATCGCCAGCCACGACGATCCTTTGGAATCCAATCAGACCCTTTGCATTTGAAATCAGGTGAGTCGTGCCCGATTCCTAAGATTCCTGATATTGGTTGCGGATTTGCACTTGCAAATGACGCCAGGTAACACCAGCAACCTGACATGCCTGGGAAATTGTCATCCTGTTTCAGGGTCTTATTCCACAGAGATAAACAATTTTGGGATGTGGCCAACCGGTGCCACCCATTGGGTCGCCGGTTTATTTAATGTACTCTAAGCACAGCCTAGGAGGAATTGTATTTCATGAAATCTGGTGCAGACAGACTAGATATGTTTCCGAACTTCAGTGGCCAGTTTTTGGCAGTTTCGAAATTGCCCGCCTAGAGTATTTAGAATCTATATTGTTGAAAAAAAAGGCTAGGCCTGCAGCATTTGATGCAATTAAAGATTGGAGAAAGGAAGCTATGCAGCAACTTAAAAGTAAAGAAAAACATGCACGTAGACACATGACAAAAGCTGAAAAAGCACTATTGCATGATCAGCAGAGACAGTCAAAATCTATTAGAAGTACGGATAGAGCTTTTTCACTTGATGTGCAAAAGATACATCCGTCTCACGATTTGCATACCTCAGATGAGTTGATTAATAAATTGTTAAATGAACGTAGAAATGTTTCCACCGCACCTCTACCTTATGTGCCTCCTCCCGTTGTTGTGCCTCCTCCCATTGTAGTTCCTCCTCTTCCTATTATTGTTCCTCTTCCTGTTGTTGTTGTTCCTCCTGCACCTCTGCCCTTACCGACACTTGCCGTCCCCGTAAATCCATCTGCAACTCCAGCGGTATTGCCTTTGTTACCTATTGCTTGCTTACTGAATGGTTCTGCTCCACCTGCAGTAGTTGAAGGGGTGGGAGTTGATTCAAGAATAGTGACTTGTGGCACAGTATCCAAAGTTAGAAAAAGAGAATTGCATACGTGAGCTAAAAAATACATAGTAGAGGGCGATGAATCAGCTGATTTAGTTGCGATTTCTGTCCAAGGGGGTATTCCCGAACAGATTATTTTGATAGAACGGATGGGAATGCATTTAACAGATATATGGAGTGATTTGATGGACATGAATGTGCCACAGGGGTTGAGGGATTTGAATGACCTAGCCCGTTCAAGGGACACTGCGGAGAAAGTACATGAGCATGTTCAGAAGGTATTTGAGTTTAAAAGGGAGCTAGATCGATAACAGAAAGATTGAATGGATGGTAATGGACGGGAAGCTTCGAACTTGCAGATGCAATTTCTTCCTCCAATGAAACCAATGAGTGAACAAGAGATGCTCTTAGATGCATTTCGGATATTTCAATGTCTTCCATTGAAGTGCATGACACGTTTAGTCAGTATGCTCCGACAATGCAAAGGAAAGTGTTACAGGTGATGGTAGAGTAGCTACAAGATGAGTTTATGAAGATAAAGGCTTGTTGTCCCACAGCTTTGATGGTCATTTATAAGAGAGCATTTTTGCCCAATACTGCTTTAACCACTTTGTCACTTGATTTAGCTTTGTTGCTTAATAAGCATTCAGATTTGCCTACTTTGCTGATGAGGGACGTTCCCCCGACATTTGTTCCGAAAGTAGAAATTCCAGCTAATGCCGAAGCAGAAACACCTGCCATTACTATTGAAGCACATAATGTTCACTTCCCATTTTCTAGACAGGAAGTGAATACCATTAGACAAACAATTCCAGATTTTAGGAAGAAGCCAACAAGATTTTATAAAGAAATTGAATCTGTCTGGCAGTCATCTGTTTTCACACTGGGTGATATAGATTTGATGTTTCCCGTGATCCTTCCTGCTGATTTATGGAAGCAGATTAGAACTGTACAGATTCAGGCAGGGATGGGTGGTACATGGGATAACTTAGTACGAATAGATGGGGAAAGGAATGCTGGTCAGAAACCGCCACAAGTGATACTGATGTTGCCAGACAGAAAGTAGCTAAGTTAAAAACTCTGGTTCCTGAGAAAAGAGTCATATGGTAGAAACCTACAGCTTGCATACAATTGAAGTTAGACGGTGCAACTGGGTATTTTAATAGATTTAAGCAAGCATTTTCAGATTTTAGTGGTCAAGACTTGAGTACAGAGTCAGGAAAAAGGCTGTTTGTAGACAAGTTTGTGCGTGGATTGTTGCCTGAAATCCAATCACAGATTATGACTTCTGAAAGAGCTTGGCAAGTGAAATCACAATCTGAAGTATTACATATGGCTCAGTACTATGAAAATAGAGTTAATACAGAGAAGGAGAAGGCGGAAAAGAAGAAGGGAGACTTGAAAACTAAAGTATTATTGCAGCAGATAGCTAGAGGAGCCAGAGGTGGGAATACACAGTTTAGAGGCCAATTTACAACACAGGGTAATAGGGAAATGGGTCGTGTACACATGAACCAGTGTGCATATTGTAGACAGGAAGGCCATTGGCAAGCACACTGCCCAATCCTTCAGCAGACATCAAATTGTACATATGGTACCATGAGTAGACGATCCAGAGGCCATCCTGGGGTAGGGGGTCAAGGTAGAAGTCAGTTTGCTCAGAATCAACAGACACCTTCACAAGATGTTTAGCAACAAAGTGTTAATAGTGGGAACATTTTCGATAATCCTTCGACTGTCTATTTTTCTGAGGATCTTGCACTTGACAATATACTGTTCCGTTAGGACAGCCCGAAGCAGGGACTGGAACCAGTACCTATTTCCATTGATCAGAAAGGGCCCTATGTTGAAATGAAGGTGGGGAATAGGGTGTATCTATTTTTGATAGATAGATACAGGAACACAGAAGTGTTCTATTGATCATTCACGGGTTCCAGATATTCCACTGTAAGGGCAGAACATAATTTCTGTAGGGTTATCTGGTACACCAGACGGTTAGTCCGGTCTCTCAGCCCGTACCCGGTACCAATTTCACTGGGACCATTTACTGATTCATGTACATTTCTTCTGATGACAAATTGTGGTGAAAATGTTTTGGGATTGAATTTACTGAAGAAATTGAATGCTGTGATTTACTGTTCTCCAGATGGAGTGTACTTAACAATTTCGCCTCAACAAACTTCTGTTCCACAATTTTTGTATAGGCCTTTAACAACTGAATCGGATAAGGTTCTAACGTGTTTGTGGGCAGTTAATGATAATGACATTGGCATTTTACAAATTGAACCAGTTAAAATGATGTTGAAACCAGGTGTTCAATTGCTGCGTATTCCGCAGTATAAGATTTCGGTTGAAAGTGATTAGGCTTTGAAGAGTATTATTTCTGATTTTGTACACATAGGTGTGATTGAGGAAATTGCAGGGAGCGTGTGTAATAGTCTGACCATACCAGTTTATAAGAAAGGGGATAATGTGATTCCATTTTGGTTTATTATTGATTTACCAGCCATTAATAAGGTTGTTGCTCCACAGTTTTCCGATTTTACCTGATGTTATTACAATATTGACCATGATTCCAGCCTCAGCTACACATTTTAGTGTTGTGGATTTGAAAAATGTTTTTTTCAGTATTCCTGTACATGTTGAAAGTAGATATTTGTTCGTGTTCACCCTAGTAGGACGCTCATTTACATTCACTTGTGTGCCACAAGGGTACATTGAGAGTCCAAGTATCTATAGTATATAGAGCATTGAAAGAACAGCTTGATACGCTCGAGTTACCTTCTACTTGCACATTGTTGCAATATGTCGATGATATACTTCTAGCTGCTGATTCTGAAGTTGCTTGCAAGGAGGGCACCGTGTTGCTGCTCATTCATTTAGCGGAACATGGGCATAAGGCTTCATTAAAAAAGTTTCAGTATTGTCAACAGGAGGTTGCCTATTTAGGTTATCTCCTGTCGAAGGAGAGAAGAAGACTGACACCTGAACGGACACAAAGCATCTTTGGTATCTCTGTCCCAAAAACACAGAAAGAGGTCAGAGCTTTAATTGGCATGGCTTCATACTCTAGACAGTGGATCCCGAATGTTTCAATAATGATAAAACCTATGTTGGCACTGACAAAGAAGGGCATTTCTTTGCCTTCCCCGTGGAACATAGATTGCCAGAATGCTTCCTGCTCAAGGCTGCGTTGTGTTCAGCACCAGTTTCGGGCACACAAAATTATGAAAATGTCTTTGTGTTATATGTGCATGAACGTGAAGGATGTGATTTGACTGTTTTAACACAGGAACATGGGGGCAAGAATAGAAGGTGCAGTTATTTTTCCTCCACGTTGGACCCTGTTGCATGCATTTTGCTGAGATGTTTGAGAGCTGTAGCTGCTGCTGCTGCATCTGTAAAACAAAGTGAGATATGGTTTTAGCTCATTCTTTAACAGTGATGGTACCCCACTCCGTAGACGTTCTATTAAACAGAACGCAGACGCAACATCTCACATCGGCTCGACTAATGAGGTACGAGCTGATTCTATTTGCTCTGCATATCCAAATTAAGAGATGTTGCTCATTAGATCCGGCTGAACTATTGCCTCTTCCGCAAGAAACAGACTGTAGTGACAAGATGTCACATGACTGCCTCTATGCCACAGAATGAGAAACTAAGGGCAGAATTGATTTAAGTGGTACACCCTTAAAGAATCCACAAGGGGAGCTGTTTTGTGATGACTCCTGCTTTAAACTTCCAGATGGTACATCCACTGCTACTTACGCAATCACTACATTAAGCACTATTGTGGAAACCAAGCGAATTCTGCATAATTCTGCGCAGGCCACAGAGATTATTGCATTAACCCGAGTCAGTGAACTTTCTGAAGGGTTTAGTGTGAATATATACACAGACAGCCAATATGCCTTCGAGGTAGTTCACAACTTTGGTCGACTATGGGCTAAGAGAGGTTTCTTGACCTCACATGGAACTAAGATTCAACATGGCACTTTAATAGTTTGGTTACTTTCAGCACTTGCGCTTCCTACACAGTTAGCAATAATGAAGTGTGCCGCTCACCAGAAAGTAATGGATGATAGGAAAAGTAAACGCTTTTGCTGACAGTATAGCTAAACAGACTGCCACTGATTTGCATTAAAAAAATATATGTTTTAGATCCAACAAAAGGGGTCACTGGTACTTGTATGATAGATGAAGGAATTGGTTGTATAAAAGAAATTCAGGCTGACGCTACTCCAGATGAAATTAAGCAGTGGATTGAGGGTTCAGCGGGTTTGGATGATGAGGGTTGTTGGGTAGATAGTGAAAAGCAAATATGGATGCTACCCAATGCCTATGTTACTGCTATGGTGACAATGGCTCATGTCCAACACACATATGTGCCAAAAGGATTGGCAAACTATAAGATCCTGTCTGGTACAATACTAATATTCAGAAAACTGCTGATCGATTTGTCCAAAGTTGCATGATATGCTTGCAGCATAATATTGGGAAAGGAACCCTGACACCCAAGGGTAGTTTTGGTACCCCCTCCATGCCTTTTGAGTTTATACATTTTGATTTTATTGAGATGGAGCGTTGTCAGAACTATGAATATGTTTTAGTAGTCATCTGTGTTTTCAGTAAATGGGTTGAAGCTTTTCCACTAAAAACAATGACAAAAACTTTTGACTATAATGACTACCACCGGATTCTCCAGAGCCATACAAACTGTAACCACAAGTTTGTGATTTATGGCATAAAACGCCCCTGCAACCTGCTGTACATAGGCAAAACCATCACACCGATTAAACAGCGGATTTCAGAACATAGGTCATGTACCATTCATCCTCGGCACGATGACGCGCCACCATGGGTAATCCATGCACAAGCCAATCAGGGGAGCGTGCTGCTATTTACTGCGTGGCTCCCATGACTATGGCTTTGGCATTCAGTGCGTACTGGGATGGCAGGAGCATTTTCGCTCCACACTGCGATCACAGTAAGTTTGCAATCAGACTCTCTTCCATTCTGTTGCCATGAGGCCTTCAGGACACTATTTTGTCCAGTCACATATCCAGCCATTTGGGCTTATTTTGCATTTTTATTAAGGCAGTCCACATTATCCCTGGTGGGTGAGTCAGTTCCTTTATCCCTGCATCAGTCCAACAGACATGTCAGCGTCTTGACACCAAACTCTCATCTACGCTGTTGCCATGAGCCTTTCAGGACACTATTGTGTCTAGTCACATATCCAGCGATTTGGGCTTACTTCTCTGTCTTTAAAGGCATTATCTCTGTTGGGTGATTCAGTTCAGTTCTTTTGTTTCTGCAACAGTCCAATAGACATATCAGCGCTTTTATTGTATGTCACTACTCCCCATACAGATTTTGCAAAACAGTTGCCCGCGTTTGCAACAGCTGCCAGTTTTTTGAACATTGGGTGATAATACCTCCACCACAGACTGATGAAATTCATGACCTACCTGAGGTAAGACTCTACCCACTCTCGACCCGAGTCTCTTCAAGCAATCTTTGTAGACCGGGTTCTCCATAGAACCCTTTATATTTTCCCTTGTCATTCTAGGTAGCCACCCTTGAACGCCCATTTCCCAGCACTGGAGACTCATACGCCAGTTTGTCATCCACACAAGAGTGGATGCCCAGACTTACCCTAGCACTGGATAGTCTACAGTAAGACACACGCACTGCATACCAAGGAGAGTGCATTTTGTTTTCTATTGAAAGTTAAAGCATCTTTTGAGCTTTTTTTGAATTATGCAACAAGTTTCCTCGAGGCCACACTTCAGCTCAACATTTCCCCTTGTTACTTTTAGATAGAGATCCCGGGACTCTGATTGACTCTCTACCACATGTCGGGAAGAAGGCCTGCACACATAAGCTTCACTCTAGAGCTTACTTCTGGGCCGAAACACCTTAGTGTCGACGATTCTACCACATGTTCAGTGTTCAACCCATGCATTGTTTTTTGTTTGTTCATGTTCATTGAAATTGGTTTCTATGTTCATGCTGTACCTGCAAAACTCAAAATGTTGTTTAATGAAAGCAGAACATGTTGTTCACCTATTTAAATCCAGTTTATTCTATTGGGTTGTACTCAATTGTATTGTCCTGTAAATGCTCCTGGGTACTCTATCCCCATACTTGTCTTCAATTTGCTAATTAAATATATAAGGGCAAAACACGTGCTGTCATTGAATGTCGTACATCAATAATACCACATGAATGTTGTGACCTCCCACCTTATTTTTTTGATAATCATGCAGCATTTTATACATTTGCAATCTGCTATGGGCCAAATTGAAGGGATTAGTGTGACTGGGGAGGCTGCTCCAAATTCTGGTTCGAATTACACACACAGACCTCGATGAGAATAAGACTGGACTCTAATGGGGTGCTATATCTCCAGATCGAAATAAACAAAGGTGTTCTGCAGGAGTGTACATTGGCCTCCTTGCTCTTCAACTTGTTTGTTGTGGCACTCGCATGCAGGGACCTAAACTGGCTTAATAGAATGGAGGGATTCAATTGGTGCAGCATTATGTGGCTGCCCCAATCCACTACTCTGGAGTATCTGAGATTAGAATGGGGACTTATCTCACTAAAAGGTATGGTCCTGAAAGGGAGAGGTGACCTGTTGATTAAATCTGGGTTGGCCATGAAATGTCCCCTGTTAGCCCTGATGGGGAGCTCCTACAGAAAAGAACTGATAGCAATAAGAGGCTCCTTCAAGAAAGTGAATAATGAATCTTTTGAGACCCTACATTGGTGTCCGGATCTTGAGCGGGGAAAGCCTTTTAAGGTGCTGAAGGGTGCATTTTCTAAAAGAGTCGAAAGATGGGACTGGGGTACTAATTATCACCATCCAGCCACACTACACAAATATACCCTGGTGGCTCTGGTGACTCATGCCTTCAAGAAGCCCCAGGCGTATGTAGTGAAGTGCCCGGACCCAAAGGTGCACAGGCTGCGACTCTTAATGCGAACAAACCAACTGCCTCTGCGTGCCTGACATGGGGCCAGACTGAAACTGTCTAGTGAGTTAAGGTATTGCAGAATATGCCAGCGACCAGAAAACAAAGAGACAGTGAAACACATGTTCACCGAGTGCCCCAGACTGGGTCCACTGTGTATGGTAACTCTGGGTAAGTTGGTACATGATCTTGGTTCTATTAAATCACAAGACTTTTGGAACTACTGCCTTAATGCAAACTCAGTAGCTACGCACATTTCACTTTATCGTGTTTGGTTACAAGTAAAAAAAATTATATGTAGGAGCAGCATTGTCCATTAGACTGGTACGGTATAAAGTGTTTCAAGCAGAAATTGTCTTATAAAGTCGGCTTTTTATTAGTTGTTTTATATAAGTCTCTTAAATGTATTTTAATGTTGTATGTTATATCTACTCAATGAATTGAATTTTGGATGTATGATGTTTAAATATGTGTAAAGTTTGAATTCAGACTGTATCACAGTAAATAAATAAACAACGTGTTTTTCAATAGGATTGCTCCATTGTAAAACGCCTTGTAAATTAGGCCCGATATCACTATTCAGCACCGAGCTAAGGGGCATTATCTTAGAATGCCATCTACACCGCCAAATAGTGATCCATTGTTGTGGGTCAGGGTACGAGCAGTCAGGAGTTCAGAAACAGAACACAGGCTTTGTGTCCTAGCGCTGTTAGAGAAATCTCAACAATGGCCAAACTGTTCATGTTTCCTTTGAGAGGCTGTATTATCAAGGCATGGGTTTGAGTATTACTTGTAGCAAGTGTAATTGAGAAGGAAACGAATATTAGTAATAAAGGTATTCAATATATCAAACAACATTTCCTAATTAAATCTTCTACAGGGACCTGGGCCATTCCCCAATCTCTCTAACAATGAGCCTATTGTCAGCAATCAGGTGCCAGCTCGGTCTGTGAATGCAGTCTTTATAATTTAGCGAAGATCCCACCATGTATTCAGACTGAGACTGTGCATACATGAATAGCGCAGGGATTATCACATTAAATGCTGTTAATTAGCCCGCAGACGGAGCCATATAATGTAACAAATAATTTTACAAAACAGAAGTGAATTAACTAATCGCGCAACTACTATGGGACAGGTTCTACTACTATGCACTCTATTCAGCATTACTGCACTTGCCTCTGGGCTGCTGCACGATGTTCAGCATTACTGCACTTTCAGCTTACGCTCCATGAGCGAGGCAACCTCTCTGCACTTAACCCAGGGCCCTGCTGGACTGGACTCATGTGTCCCCCCCCCCACCCTCGCTTCCTCGCACCTCCGTCTGTACGCATGCATGACCTAAATATACTATGACTAGTTAGCTCGCCTGTCCTGCCCCCCTCCCCCTCCTTTCCTGATTTTTACCCTTGCCCACCCCATCTTGGTCGCAACTGTACCAAATCATGCACTTGCACTTGGAGAAATGCTGTCAGGCCTAGTATGCTAGTTTTCTGTTAGATCATTCGGAAACTTCAAGTCCTAAGAATGACTACTGTATTCCCTTGTTCCGTTCCCGCCTTGAAGCACGTTGAAGCACTCCACCTGTGTATAAGCACTGTATAAATAAACAATTACAATTACAAGTCAGCAAGAGATTTGGGGGCCAATTCATAGAATTCGGCGCACAAGTGGCGCACGCGGCTGGCGCACAGTGTGCGCGTGCGGTAGGCTGCGCCAGCCGCGTGCGCCGAAACACATTCAGGCGCACAGCGTATTCATGGATTCCAACATCCACAACCAGCCGTGGCGCAGAGTGGCGCAGCGACCCTGCAGCAGCGTCAGTTACGCCCCCAAGAACGCCCCTTGCGCAGGAAAAAGCCATCAAAATCCCCAATCCAGCGCAAAGGGCAGCAGCAAACGCAGTGCGGGGAGCGTGTATTTCAGGGGTGTGCGGGAGTCCCCACACGCGATAGGCCTGGGTACGTGTATTACAGGGGTGCGCGAGAAAATCTACACGCGATTGGCCTGGGTACGTGGATTTCAGGGGTGCGCGAGAAATTCTACACGCGATTAGCCTGGGTACGTGTATTACAGGGGTGCGCGAGAAAATCTACACGCGATTGGCCTGGGTACGTGGATTTCAGGGGTGCGCGAGAAAATCTACACGCGATTGGCCTGGGTACGTGGATTTCAGGGGTGCGCGAGAAATTCTACACGCGATTGGCCTGGGTACGTGGATTTCAGGGGTGCGCGAGAAATTCTACACGCGATTAGCCTGGGTACGTGTATTACAGGGGTGCGCGAGAAAATCTACACGCGATTGGCCTGGGTACGTGGATTTCAGGGGTGCGCTAGAAATTCTACATGCGATTAGCCTGGGTACGTGTATTACAGGGGTGCGCGAGAAAATCTACACGCGATTGGCCTGGGTACGTGGATTTCAGGGGTGCGCGAGAAATTCTACACGCGATTGGCCTGGGTACGTGTATTACAGGGGTGCGCGAGAAATTCTACACGCGATTAGCCTGGGTACGTGTATTACAGGGGTGCGCGAGAAAATCTACACGCGATTGGCCTGGGTACGTGGATTTCAGGGGTGCGCGAGAAAATCTACACGCGATTGGCCTGGGTACGTGGATTTCAGGGGTGCGCGAGAAATTCTACACGCGATTAGCCTGGGTACGTGTATTACAGGGGTGCGCGAGAAAATCTACACGCGATTGGCCTGGGTACGTGGATTTCAGGGGTGCGCGAGAAATTCTACACGCGATTGGCCTGGGTACGTGGATTTCAGGGGTGCGCGAGAAATTCTACACGCGATTGGCCTGGCTACGTGGATTTCAGGGGTGCGCGAGAAATTCTACACGCGATTGGCCTGGGTACGTGGATTTCAGGGGTGCGCGAGAAATTCTACACGCGATTAGCCTGGGTACGTGTATTACAGGGGTGCGCGAGAAATTCTACACGCGATTGGCCTGGGTACGTGGATTTCAGGGGTGCGCGAGAAATTCTACACGCGATTGGGCCTGTGCGAGTGGGGCAGTGTATTACGTAGGTGTGCGGGAAGTTGAAGAGGTGAATTGCCAGTGTGGGTCCTCCCAGGTCTCCCCTCTACCCCCTCCACGACCTCTGCAGGCAGCCCACACCACAGGGGACTACCCTGCACCCCTGGTCATGTCCCGCAGGCAGCCCATCCACCATGGGCATGCCCCCCAGCCAAGCCACATGTCCCCTTGCACCCCCACCCCCCAGCAGGCCCCCACTCATGTCCCCCTGCACCCCCACCCCCCAGCAGTGCAGGGGCAGCCTCCACCAGGCCCCCACCCATGTCTCCCACCACCCCCAGTCACCAGCCACCAGGGGCAGCCTCCACCAGGCCCCCACCCATGTCCGACTCATGTCTCCCAGCACCCCCACCCCCCAGCCACCAGGGGCAGCCTCCACCAGGCCCCCACCCATGTCCGACTCATGTCTCCCAGCACCCCCACCCCCCAGCCACCAGGGCCAGCCTCCACCAGGCCCCCACACATCTCACAGCACCACCACCCCCCAGCCACCAGGGGCAGCCTCCACCAGGCCCCCACCCATGTCTGACTCATGTCTCCCACCACCCCCACCCCCCCAGCCACCAGGGGCACCCTCCACCTGGCACCCACCCATGTCTCCCAGCACCCCCACCCCCCAGCCACCAGGGGCAGCCTCCACCAGGCCCCCACCCATGTCTCCCAGCACACCCACCCCCCAGCCACCAGGGGCAGCCTCCACCAGGCCCCCACCCATGTCCGACTCATGTCTCCCAGCACCCCCACCCCCCCAGCCACCAGGGGCAGCCTCCACCAGGCCCCCACCCATGTCTCCCAGCACCCCCACCCCCCAGCCACCAGGGGCAGCCTCCACCAGGCCCCCACCCATGTCTCCCAGCACCACCACCCCCCAGCCACCAGGGGCATCCTCCACCAGGCCCCCACCCATGTCTCCCAGCACCCCCACCCCCCAGCCACCAGGGGCAGCCTCCACCAGGCCCCCACCCATGTCTCCCAGCACCACCCCCCCCCAGCCACCAGGGGCATCCTCCACCAGGCCCCCACCCATGTCTCCCAGCACCACCACCCCCCAGCCACCAGGGGCAGCCTCCACCAGGCCCCCACCCATGTCTCCCAGCACCCCCACCCCCCAGCCACCAGGGGCAGCCTCCACCAGGCCCCCACCCATGTCTCCCAGCACCACCACCCCCCAGCCACCAGGGGCATCCTCCACCAGGCCCCCACCCATGTCTCCCAGCACCCCCACCCCCCAGCCACCAGGGGCAGCCTCCACCAGGCCCCCACCCATGTCTCCCAGCACCACCACCCCCCAGCCACCAGGGGCATCCTCCACCAGACCCCCACCCATGTCTCCCAGCACCACCACCCCCCAGCCACCAGGGGCAGCCTCCACCAGGCCCCCACACATGTCTCCCACCACCCCCACCCCCCAGCCACCAGGGGCAGCCTCCACCAGGCCCCCACACATATGTCCCCCTGCACCCCCACCCCCTAGCATCCAGGGGCACCCTCCACCTGGCACCCACCCATGTCTCCCAGCACCCCCACCCCCCAGCCACCAGGGGCAGCCTCCACCAGGCCCCCACCCATGTCTCCCAGCACACCCACCCCCCAGCCACCAGGGGCAGCCTCCACCAGGCCCCCACCCATGTCCGACTCATGTCTCCCAGCACCCCCACCCCCCAGCCACCAGGGGCAGCCTCCACCAGGCCCCCACCCATGTCTCCCAGCACACCCACCCCCCAGCCACCAGGGGCAGCCTCCACCAGGCCCCCACCCATGTCCGAATCATGTCTCCCAGCACCCCCACCCCCCCAGCCACCAGGGGCAGCCTCCACCAGGCCCCCACCCATGTCTCCCAGCACCCCCACCCCCCAGCCACCAGGGGCAGCCTCCACCAGGCCCCCACCCATGTCTCCCAGCACCACCACCCCCCAGCCACCAGGGGCATCCTCCACCAGGCCCCCACCCATGTCTCCCAGCACCCCCACCCCCCAGCCACCAGGGGCAGCCTCCACCAGGCCCCCACCCATGTCTCCCAGCACCACCCCCCCCCAGCCACCAGGGGCATCCTCCACCAGGCCCCCACCCATGTCTCCCAGCACCACCACCCCCCAGCCACCAGGGGCAGCCTCCACCAGGCCCCCACCCATGTCTCCCAGCACACCCACCCCCCAGCCACCAGGGGCAGCCTCCACCAGGCCCCCACCCATGTCCGACTCATGTCTCCCAGCACCCCCACCCCCCCAGCCACCAGGGGCAGCCTCCACCAGGCCCCCACCCATGTCTCCCAGCACCCCCACCCCCCAGCCACCAGGGGCAGCCTCCACCAGGCCCCCACCCATGTCTCCCAGCACCACCACCCCCCAGCCACCAGGGGCATCCTCCACCAGGGCCCCACCCATGTCTCCCAGCACCCCCACCCCCCAGCCACCAGGGGCAGCCTCCACCAGGCCCCCACCCATGTCTCCCAGCACCACCCCCCCCCAGCCACCAGGGGCATCCTCCACCAGGCCCCCACCCATGTCTCCCAGCACCACCACCCCCCAGCCACCAGGGGCAGCCTCCACCAGGCCCCCACCCATGTCTCCCAGCACCCCCACCCCCCAGCCACCAGGGGCAGCCTCCACCAGGCCCCCACCCATGTCTCCCAGCACCACCACCCCCCAGCCACCAGGGGCATCCTCCACCAGGCCCCCACCCATGTCTCCCAGCACCCCCACCCCCCAGCCACCAGGGGCAGCCTCCACCAGGCCCCCACCCATGTCTCCCAGCACCACCACCCCCCAGCCACCAGGGGCATCCTCCACCAGGCCCCCACCCATGTCTCCCAGCACCACCACCCCCCAGCCACCAGGGTCACCCTCCACACCAGTCACTGATGTGCCTGGGACATCACGTCGACGGGGGCATGTAGTCGTGCAGCCGCAGGCGGTGCCAACACAGCGAGGACCCCCGGTCCTTGGGTCCCGCAGGGGTCAAGCCCGGCAACGCGGTCGCCGCGCGCAACCGCTGTATACTGAGTGGGAGCAAGACATGACTGCCAATTCAGAACGTCAGGGGGCAGCAATGGAGAACATCGCTGACAGCATGGAGCGTGTGGCCCGATCTGTGCTCCCCCCTGCTCGGCAGGTGCTACTCCAGCAGCAGGCGGCACGGTCCACGGCCCGCTCACTCAGGCTGGGCATGGCGGCCTCAGACAGGGCACGCCAGGCTGAAATGTCGTCTCTGCGTCAAGCAATTGCTGCTCACGCAGAGGCGCACATGGATGCCCTGAGGGAGGAGTATGCCTCCCTCAGATCCACTCTGGGTGTCCTTATGATGTCCCAGAGGCAGCGGGCAGAGGAGAGGTTTGCACAGCTTGAGCGCACCATCTCGGCTGAGCTACAGGCTTGCCGGGAGGTGCAGCGGTTGTCCAGCCAGGCCTTGCAGGAGGAACTCCGTGTTACACGTGCTACCTTGCAAGAGGAAGCACGTGTATCACGTGAGGTCCTGCATGCAGACCTATGTAACATCGCCACACAGAACCAGGCTCACCTGTCCGGCAGACTTGCTGCCGACGAGGGGCAAGCTGCGGGTAGGCGTGGCCAGGCTACTGTGCCATGTCCTCCTTTCCAGGATGAGCCAGACTCGGACGACCATCTATCTCCCACATAGGTCGTGCTGTGAAGGCGTTGAGCCCATGGAGGTATTTTTTTTTGGCTCAGCATCATCGCATGTGGATGTTGAGCAGCACCCTGTACCTCCCCCCTCCTGGGTGCCTCCCCTCCCCCCCGGGTCGTATGTGGCCATTTTTGATTTTTCATTTAGTTTAGTTAGTTAAGTTTCTGTTTGATAGTTAGTTTAAATAGGTAATGTAGGTTTTCCTTAGTTAGTGTAATTAGTTAATAGTTGAGTTAGTTTAAAATTTGTAGTCTATTGTGCTTACATGTGACAGTGCGGTGCCTTGTGGTTTTTGAAGGCATCCACTGTCTGTTCCAGCTGGGCCCTTCATGGTTGTCTTGTGTATGTGTTTGCTGCTTGGGTTCCTTGACTCACATATGCCACTCCTGCCTCCCTTATCCATGGGCTCGCAAGGATGGTTCGGTGTAACAGAATTTTACACAAGGGCTTTGGACTGTCATATCTGTGGCATGTCTGGTGCTTTTTGACTTGTGTTGACACCCCTAGTGGGGATGATTTAGGTGTAATTGTCCACTGTTCAGCTTTTGCTAGATGGGGCGTGTCATGATTAATGTGGACATTGATTGCTATGCATTGTGTATTATGTTTCATATCTTTCCTGTACACGTGCTTGTTGCAAATCATGCTGTAGTTAGTGTTCCACACTTTGGAGGTGAAAGACGGACTGATGGTGTGATTTGTGATGTGACTCTCTGACATGGTCAAGTAATGAGATGCCTGATGAGACACACACAGATCACTTTGATGCATTAATCATGTGTTTCATGCACTTTCTGCAGGGGGATGAGGCATCAGAGCACCTTTGCCAGCAGACATGGCCCATTGGACGACCTAATTCCTGACCCGTTTGTTGGTGCCCACATGCACATGTGTGCACAAGCAGAGCCACAGTGATTGCAGACCCACATCCTAGAACTGCTGACATGTTCCAAGCAACTCCAGGCAAGGTGAGCATCACAGGGGGGCCACGAGACAGCAAAGCTTGCACCAGGCGAGTTGCACGTGCAGGCTTAGTCACAGCACTGAGGGTGAGCTTAGACAAATATTGGTGTTGAAGCACAGAATGCAGCTCAGATGTGTTTGTGGACTGATGGCTGTTGATAGTAGGGTTGTCTGGGACACATGCGGGGGCAGTGGCACATACCCTGCAGTACACCAGGGTTCATTGAGGCACTTGTATCAACCATGTAGCCTTCCAAGACATGGAAAGGGGCAGCTCACAGGGACATACAGCAAGGGACATACTCGGGTGCAGTGCATGTCTATTCCACGTACTTCATGATAAATGCACTGGCAACTTTCTTTTGGTCATGGTGGTACGCAACTTGATCTGTAGTCATGGCTTGCCATATGGGTCTGTCTGCTTACCCAGGGAACATTGCATGTTGTGTGCATTGTGACACATTGGTGTTCCATTTGCCACGCACCCACCAGCGGCTGACTTACTGCATTGACTGTGAATGACCCGTCACAGGGTTGATATTATATATGGGTACGAAGCATGGAGCACAGATTTTCTGTTTGTAGAGGTGTATGTTGTTATGGGGCATGTTTTGTGTTGTGTTTTTGTGCAATTGGCATGTACTGGTTGCTGACTGTGTCTCTCTTTGCAGCATTGCAGTGCTCCTGTAACTGGACCTGAGAGTGCGCAGGCAGGAGGCCAGCACTCAAAACCAGAGCTAAGTGTCTTGTTGTATTTTCTTACAAACTGCCCTGCATAGGCTTGCTGGGGAGTGTACTGATGCATGGATGTATGTGTGGTCCTATTTGGTATGTTTTTTACCCTAATCACCCTTGATCCTATGCAATTTCGAAACCTGTACCCTCTACCCGGTGTTCCTGCTTCCCATGCCTATCCAAGCAATGTTCCCTGACCCTCTTTCCCCACTGGGGTTGCGGATGCCTGTGTAAGCCCCGAACTTGCAGGCGCCAAAACCCTAGAGGGGGTGGTTGGTTCGTACCACTCCTGAGCCTGGACTACAGAAGGCCATGACAATGATGTCCAAGTTTGTTTGTATTGTGCATGTGTTCATGCAGGTTGTACATTTTCGTGCATTCCCTGGTTTCATGTGTCATTCCTGCTCCCCTCACCTGCCACGCATTCCAGTCATCCAGTGTGTCTACACCTGTCCAGACTGCATATCCCTGAACCTCTTTCCCCACCAGGATCTCAGGGGCCTGTGTGAGTTTGACCTTGCAGGCACCCGGGACATGGTGTGGGTGGTTGTTTCATGAGACTCCAGCGCCTGTACAGGGGATCTGTGACAGTACACATCCATTCATGGTGCATCATCCTATGTCATGTACCACACATGTCTCACATCCAGTCGTGACATTGTTTTGCTGTGCTACCTTGGTTGTTGCATCATTGTGGTAGTACTTGGCCTTTGAGACGTACTGCTATGTCAAGTCATCTACTGGAGGGTGTTTGGGTTCCTTTTCATGCCTTGGATTATGTGAATTTGGAAATGAGTGTGGATTCTGAGGGTTCAGGCATCTCTTTACACACAAGGTGGGAGATGGACACGAAGGGTAAAGGTGATCCTGTGGCCAGGTGGGAATGAGGGTTGGAGGCTCCATGACCCAGGTGCAGTTGTTCAGTGGGTCATGGTCATTTGCGAGGGGGGGGGTTGTTGTTGATAGTTGCGTTGCCCTGCAGTGTGATGGGAACTCTGACATTGTAATGTTGTTGTCCTATGTACATGTTGTGTTCTGCTGATCAATGCCTGTTCATGTGTTGTGTTTTCCTTTCAGGTGCGAGGGGATAGTAGTGGTTTGACATGCTGGGGTGTACACATGGTGGATGTTCACATGTGATGTGTAGGGAACACTGATGGTCACTTGAGTGCACATGCATATGTGGAGTGCATGTCCTTGCAGAACCACACACTTGCACTCGGATGCACTCCATGTACTCCCACCCTTGCATATCCACGTGTACACTGTTTGCCTTCTGGTGGCCACTGTGTCCCGCCAGCACATGTTCTGTGACCGATTATGGTTCGAGTACATGCCTAATTTGATGTTTGATGTAGTCTGTCACTTAGATGTGATGCTCAGGGTGTGCATCACACACAATGGCTGTTCACTGTGCTGTGCGCTGAGCAGTGTGATGCAGGAGTAGGACATTGCACACATGAGCTGCGGTGTTCATTTTGCAATGCATCATGTGCATATAGCCAGGCATTCATTGTGATGTTACGTCTACGACTGTTGTAATGCATTTGGAATCGACTAATTTTTGGTGGGACATTTTGTTGGTCTGTCATTTCATCGGATTCCGGGTCAGGCATCATTGTCCGATGCCACTGTACATTTAGGACATGGAAATGTGTACCTTATCGTTACTGGGTGGGTGTATGGGTATTGCTTGCCATGTCATGTTGATGTTTGGGAGGGTTTGACTGTCATGACAGTGATGGCCATGGCCTGTTTTGCAGGTGTGTGTGATGCACACCTTGCATGTCCAGGTCATCCGCTTCTCAGAGCAACTAGCTGGGGGTAGGTTTCTCTCCGCAGCAGGGCCCTCCCCCTCAAACAGACTTCCTGACTTGAACTTGAGGGGAACCATCTCCAGTTCAGGAAGCACCTCAAGACCTTCCTCTTTGCTTCTGCTTACTCTCTGCCTCTCCCTTGCAGAATTATTCACTGGAACTGCACATGAGCTGCAACTGGGCCACTCTCACCAACCTCGGTCCCTGGGCCAGCCACTGTCCACTTGCACTGCCACCCTGGCAACCCCTGCACTGCAGTACTGTCTCTCTATCCCTACAGCCCTCCCTTCCCAGCACTCGTCTGCACTTACCTTAGCAGTTGCCACCAGGCGACCTATGTATAATTGTTTGGCCTACTTCCCCTGTACTGGACTCCCCCCCACCCTTGCACTTTTCCCTTCCCCCTACCCCTGCACTTGCACAATCACAATGACACCTGGCCTAGTAGTACCATTCTCTGTGTTCCCTTGTTCCCCCCCCCCCCTGCCTCATTGTGCCTTGTAATACTTGTGTATGGCTCATGTCATGTCACATGTCATATGTGTGCATTTTGGTTGCACAGGATAGCTTGTGTTTAAGTAGCTAGGGATGCAGACGATGTGGCACTTCCATGGCAACTATCTCAGGGTGGTAGGGTTGTGATAGTTGACTGTCACTTTGTCATCATCGATTGTCACCTGGTATGTGCCAGGCCTGTGTGCACTCCGCAGGGGTGGGAGTTTAGGTGAAAAATGTGGCCACAAGCTGGGTCCGGGCTACCTCACCACGTGCCCTGTCCCCTCCCATGGCCAGCGCCTGTGCCTGTGGTTGGGGATGTGGGGGCACCACCATGTCCACCGGGACGCCCTGCCGTGTTGCAACATTGTGCAGGACACATGCTGCCACAATGATCCTGCACACAACTGCTGGTGCATAGAGTAGTTGCCCACCAGAGCGGTCAAGGGAGCGGAAACGTGACTTGAGCACTCCGAATGTGCGCTCCACTATGCCCCTGGTTGCAATATGGGCAGCGTTGTATCTTACCTGGGGTGGTGTGGTGGGGTTCCGGATTGGCGTCATCATGTGGTTGCTCAGAGGGTAGGCACTGTCCCCTGGGGAGGTGATAATTGTTCAGATTATTGGGGTTGGTATATTTGTCTGTGTGTGACTTGCATGCATGTGCAAGGGCATTTGTACTCACCTAGGAGCCATGTGTCGCCATGCTGCCCAGCTTCCAGGGCCCGGCTCAGGGCGGACATTCTGTATATGAAACTGTCATGGGTGGAGCCAGGGTAGTTTGCATACACAGAGGTGATGATTCCCTTTGCATCGCATACCACCTGTACATTGATGGAATGCCAGTGCTTGCGGTTTCGGTATATGTGCTCAGTGGCCCTAGGTGGACGTAGGGCCACATGGGTGCAATCTATGGCACCGAGCACTTTGGGGAAGTGTGCCACCCTGAAAAAATCCAGGACAACGGCCTGCCTTTCTGCGGGTGTTCTGGGCATGTATATGTGCCTGCGGACTGAGGGGCGCGCTGTCATGATTGCCAGTACCTGGTGTAGGCAGCGTGACTGCGTGGCCTGTGAGACCCCCCCCACTATGGCAGTGGTCCGCTGAAACGACCCAGTGGCCAAGAAATGCAAGACATTGAGCAGCTTCTCCAAGGGGCTCAATGCTTGGGAGCAAAGGGTGGGGGATGTGAGGTCATCTTCCCACTCCCTGACCAGGTCTAGGATGATATGGGGTGGAAACCTATACCTGCCGTAGACCTGGTCGTCAGGCATCCCAAAAAGGCCTGTCCGTGGTGCAAAAATGCGTGGCCTGGCTATTCTCCTCCTCCTGCGGTGTCCCACAATCACTGCAGCAACAAATGGGGCATTCATCGTCGCTGTATTTACGCGTTTGTTGTTTGCGCGCACTTTTATGCTGTGCGCGGGACGCCTCCGTGTGGGCGGAATCGTTGGTTTCCCGTATTCTGGTGTCATCGCGTGTGATCGGAGGGGAGCGGGCGTACACGCGATTGGCCTGGGTACGTGTGTTTCGGGGTGCGCGGGTAGTTCCACACGCGATTGGCCTAGGTACGTGTGTTTCGGGGTGCGCGGGAAGTTCCACACGCGATTGGCCTGGGTACGTGTGTTTCGGGGTGCGCGGGTATTTCCACACGCGATTGGCCTGGGTACGTGTTTCGGGGTGCGCGGGAAGTTCCACACGCGATTGGCCGGGGTACGTGTTTCGGGGTGCGCGGGAAGTTCCACACGCGATTGGCCGGGGTACGTGTGTTTCGGGGTCCCGTGAACTTTCACACGCGATTGGTTGGGATCCACGTGTGTACTGTCATCACGTGCAATGAGGGATACTCCCTCGCACGTCACGTCACAGACGCGCTCACGCGCTGAGGGCCTTTGGTCCAATGAAAATGCGTATGCGTGCAGACGCGCTTACGCGCTAAGGGCCTTTCCTCGAATTACACGCTGACGTGCAGAATTTTCACGTGCCTAATCACTCCGTATCAAGCTGGCCACGCGTAAGCACACGGAAGACCACGCTCCTGCCCAGAAGGCCGAACTACTGCCCCCCAGAGCCCCGAGCACGCTCCCACCTGCCATCTGCTGCTGCCTGACTGCCTGCTGCCCACGTGCCCTGCCATTTGCTGCCTGCACATCAGCCAGGGGTGCTGTTGGTGTGACCACCCCTGCTGGAACCAAAGACTCCCGACTGGGATTCCATCGCTCCACAGCCCAGCCCCAGGACCCAGTTGCCCACCCACTCCTGCCTCTGGGGTTGTCATGTCGGGGCCAACTCCATCTGTGACCACTGACAACCCCCGGCCAGAGAGGCAGAGGGGCACCAGCTTCAGTGCCACCGAAGTTGGTGTCCTGGTGGAGCAAGTCCTGGGCCAGTATGATGCCCTCTTCGGAAGTTGCCGCGCCGACAAGGAAGGACGGACTCGGATCTGGACTGACATCGTGACTGCCATCAACGCGGAGGGGGTGGCAGTCCGCGACTTCCAACATGTCAAGAAGCGCTGGGAGGACTTCAGGTCCAGGACCCTGACCAAGGCCCGGCGCCTCTTGAAGGCAGCGGATGCCAAGGGGCGCCGGGGCCACTTGTCGGAAGAACAGATGAGGGTCCTGGAACACATATCCCCAGCGCTCCACGTCCAGGTCCTTGAGAGGCAGACCCGTCTGGAGTCGAGCGGTGAGTGTACATGCATCCTGATTGTGAGCAGTGCGTGTGGTGATTGTTCAGTAGTGTGCAGGTTGCACATCTGTTTGTATGGGGTCGAATATGGGTGCGGGTGTACAGGGCCGTGGGGCTGACACATGCGAGGGCTGTAATGTGTGAGACATGGATGGTGCCTGTGTGTGTGGGCTTGCATGCCAAATGCAGTTGTGTGGGCACACAAGTCTGTATGAATGTGTATGTGAGTAGACATGTCCGTGATGTCACGCATGTATGTTGTTTTCAGCTGATTGTATCAGCGCTGTGTACATGTGCATGTGTGTGTATTTGACAAGGGTGCAACAGTGATGCAACATGGATGCATGTGACAGCGGTATGTGGAAGCCTGATTGGCAGATGTGACATGGATGCCCGTCTGAACACTGCGACACTTAGCAGAGGTGTACACATGCATGCAAGTGTGGTGGTGTGTGTACATGTGTGGTGCACTTCCTGTGTTGCATGTGATGTCTGGCTCACCTTTGCCTGCTGATGCTGTTGTATGTGTATGGATGGTGTTGGCAGTTGCAACATGGCTGTGGTATGGCTCGTGTGTGCAAGTTGTAATGACATGTGTGTTGGGGATTGTGATGACATGTCAGAGGTTTGCCAATGCCACTCATGTACAACTGTCATGTGTGTATGTGTCCATTGTACAGTGCCCTGATGCCTGTGTTTTGTTTCTCCCTGTCTGCAGCGTCAACTGATGAAGAGGGCGGAGAAGGTGCTGTGGAGCACAGCGGCGGGGATCCGACCGCCAGCCGGAGACGCAAGGCCCGGCTCCCCTCCCAGGTTGTCATCTCGTCGGGGAGTGAGGAGTCCGGTGCCGCGTCCCAGGCCGCAGCTGCCGGGGGGAGGTCCAAGAGGCGGAGGTTGCAGTTGGACTCCTCGGCAGCAGAAGGGGCAGCTGGGACCCCACAGGGCCCAACGGGGGAAGATGGCACAGAGTCATCCAGGTTGGTGGGGGGTTTGGTGGAGGAGGAGGCCGTGCAAGCACCGGAGACGGGGTCTGGGGGTGGGGATCCCACTGGTGCTAGTGGTGCAGTGCAGGACCAGGGACAGGAGGCAGCACAGGCCGCCGCGGAGGTGCCTGTGTGCAATCCTGTCTCTGATCCTGTCCCTGCATCATCTTGCACCAGCAGGGATGCCCATGTCCAGACCAGTTTTCAGGCAGGGGATGAGCTGACGTCAACTGGCCTTCCCCTGCCTGCGGACGTGGCTATCCAGGCCCGGGTTGAGCCTGTCCTGGCTGGAGTGGCGTTGCGTCAACGGGCCATGCGAGGCGACCTGCAGTCTTTTCATGAAGAGACTGCAGGTCATCTCGAATGGCTCGTTGACCACGTCAGCCTGCTGGGACAGGTCACCCAGGCCGGATTCCTCCGTCTGATGGGGCTTGCCACGACCCCCTCCTCAGCTGGACCCCCTACGCGCCAGTCGTCCTCTGTGCCATCTTCCCACCCATCAGTCACCTGGGTGCCCTGTGGAGCTGCCTCTGACGGTGCGGCCAGGCTGGTGGAGGAGGCATCCCTGCCACAGTCGGGAGTCGGACGTCCAGCAGGGGTGGCCACGTCAACGACTGCACCCCAGCCGGCGGAGGATGTGCAGGCAGCAGGAGGCAGTGCAGGGGCAGAGGCACAGCAGCAGCAGCTCCATGGTGGGAGCCATGAAGGCTCGGGGCCTTCGACATCGGAGGGGCAGGCATCGGCCGGAGGGCAGGAGGACCCAGGACAAAAAGTGTCTTCCGTGTGGCAGCGGTTGGGCCACGCCATAGATGCGGAGCGGCAGCGGGCGGAAGAGGCACGGCTCTCAATGGTCAGGGCGGAGAACTCCATGCAGAGGGCCCTGAGGCGGGTCGAGTGCCTCGAGGCAATCCGCAGGGCTTTGGAGGTGGACACGTCGACGGCCCTGCGGACCCTCGGGGCCATGGAGGTGGACCGCCTCCGGGACATAGAGGAGGAGTTCGATGATGCCCTGGCCCGGCACATCCAGAAGTGAGCCGTGGAACTAGCCCGCTGCCCTTGTACATAGTTATGTAGGTAGTGTTAAGTTTCATTTTTGTTTTTATTTCATTTGGACCTTTTGGACATTGGCCACATTTTTGTATATAGTTTTTTTTATTAGTTAGTGTAGTTAGTTAGGTTTCCTTTATTTTGTTGGGATGATGGACCCTGGCTTCTTGCTTTGTACATAGTTGTGGACTTGGACATATTTTTTTTTTTGAATTATCCATGGATCAATGGCTTATGTTTTTTTTTCACATTGGATTTTGTTTGGTGGACATTGACTTTGTAGTACATTACTTTGGATTTCTATATTCTTTGATTTTTTCTTTTTTTTGGACGGACATGCTTCTTTTCATTTTTTTCCATTCACATTTCAGTTTCTTCATTTTTGTTTCTATTCATCTTTCCTTTAATACATTATTTATTTGTTGCACTTCAATGTGTGGTGTCTCATTGTTTTCATGCATTTCATGTTATGTGTTATGAGATTCACTGACACCCATTGGGTGTATGTGAGGGACATGTGTTTGTTTTGGAACTTGCAATTGGTGTTCTGTGATGTAATTGCAGAATATGAGTGGGTGGATGCAATACTCGGGTGGGTGTTTTGCATTTGGGGGCTGACCATAGAGACCAGGGATCTGGACTGTGATGACATGTTGGGTGGGGAACATGAGTTGGACATGGGTGGGGGCCTGCTGGCAGGTGCCCCACAGTGCTGGGGGGTGGGAGACATGAGTGGGGGCCTGGTGGAGGGTGCCCCTGGATGCTGGGGGGTGGGTGTGCTGGGAGACATGTGTGGGGGCCTGTTTGAGGCTGCCCCTGCACTGCTGGGGGGTGGGTGTGCTGGGAGACATGTGTGGGGGCCTGGTGGAGGGTGCCCCTGGATGCTGGGGGGGTGGGGGTGGTGGGAGACATGAGTGGGGGCCTGGTGGAGGGTGCCCTGCACTGCTGGGGAGTGGGGGTGATGGGAGACATGAGTGGGTGCCAGGTGGAGGGTGCCCCTGGATGCTGGGGGGGTGGGGGTGGTGGGAGACATGGGTGGGGGCCTGCTGGCAGGTGCCCCACAGTGCTGGGGGGTGGGAGACATGAGTGGGGGCCTGGTGGAGGGTGCCCCTGGATGCTAGGGGGTGGGGGTGCAGGGGGACATGAGTGGGGGCCTGTTTGAGGCTGCCCCTGCACTGCTGGGGGGTGGGGGGAGACATGAGTGGGGGCCTGGTGGAGGGTGCCCCTGGTGGCTGGGGGGTGGGGGTGGTGGGAGACATGAGTGGGGGCCTGGTGGAGGGTGCCCCTGCACTGCTGGGGAGTGGGGGTGATGGGAGACATGAGTGGGTGCCAGGTGGAGGGTGCCCCTGGATGCTGGGGGGGTGGGGGTGGTGGGAGACATGGGTGGGGGCCTGCTGGCAGGTGCCCCACAGTGCTGGGGGGTGGGAGACATGGGTGGGGGCCTGCTGGAGGCTGCCCCTGGTGGCTGGGGGTGCAGGGGGACATGCGTTGGTGGGCAGTAGTGCTAGTTGATATGTGGGTTGGCTGGTGGGCATGGCCATGGTGGATGGGGTGCCTGCAGGACATGTGCTGGGTAGGCCCCTGTGGTGTGAGCCACCTGCAGGGGCCGTGGAGGGTGTAGAGGGTACACTGTAGAGGGTGTGCTGCTCCCCGCGCACCCCCGAAATACACGTACCCCGCTCAATCGCGTGTGGAACTTCCCGCGCACCCCTGATATCCACGTACCCGGCCAAATCGCGTGTGTCACTTCCCGCGCACCCCCGAAATACACGTACCCCGCTCAATCGCGTGTGGAACTTCCCGCGCACCCCTGAAATCCACGTACCCGGCCAAATCGCGTGTGGAACTTCCCGCGCACCCCTGAAATCCACGTACCCGGCCAAATCGCGTGTGGAACTTCCCGCGCACCCCTGATATCCACGTACCAGGCCGAATCGCGTGTGGAACTTCCCGCGCACCCCCGAAATACACGTACCCCGCTCAATCGCGTGTGGAACTTCCCGCGCACCCCTGAAATCCACGTACCCGGCCAAATCGCGTGTGTCACTTCCCGCGCACCCCCGAAATACACGTACCCCGCTCAATCGCGTGTGGAACTTCCCGCGCACCCCTGAAATCCACGTACCCGGCCAAATCGCGTGTGGAACTTCCCGCGCACCCCCGAAATACACGTACCCCGCTCAATCGCGTGTGGAACTTCCCGCGCACCCCTGAAATCCACGTACCCGGCCAAATCGCGTGTGTCACTTCCCGCGCACCCCCGAAATACACGTACCCCGCTCAATCGCGTGTGGAACTTCCCGCGCACCCCTGAAATCCACGTACCCGGCCAAATCGCGTGTGGAACTTCCCGCGCACCCCCGAAATACACGTACCCCGCTCAATCGCGTGTGGAACTTCCCGCGCACCCCTGAAATCCACGTACCCGGCCAAATCGCGTGTGGAACTTCCCGCGCACCCTGATATCCACCTACCCGGCCAAATCGCGTGTGGAACTTCCCGCGCACCCCCGAAATACACGTACCCCGCTCAATCGCGTGTGGAACTTCCCGCGCACCCCTGATATCCACGTACCCGGCCAAATCGCGTGTGGAACTTCCCGCGCACCCCCGAAATACACGTACCCCGCTCAATCGCGTGTGGAACTTCCCGCGCACCCCTGAAATCCACGTACCCGGCCAAATCGCGTGTGGAACTTCCCGCGCACCCCTGATATCCACGTACCCGGCCAAATCGCGTGTGGAACTTCCCGCGCACCCCTGAAATCCACGTACCCGGCCAAATCGCGTGTGGAACTTCCCGCGCACCCCCGAAATACACGTACCCCGCTCAATCGCGTGTGGAACTTCCTGCGCACCCATGAAATCCACGTACCCGGCCAAATCGCGTGTGGAACTTCCCGCGCACCCCTGATATCCACGTACCCGGCCAAATCGCGTGTGGAACTTCCCGCGCACCCCCGAAATACACGTACCCGGCCAAATCGCGTGTGGAACTTCCCGCGCACCCCCGAAATCCACGTACCCGGCCAAATCGCGTGTGGAACTTCCCGCGCACCCCTGATATCCACGTACCCGGCCAAATCGCGTGTGGAACTTCCCGCACACCCCCGAAATACACGTACCCCGCTCAATCGCGTGTGTCACTTCCCGCGCACCCCCGGAATACACGTAGCCCGCTCATTCGCGTGTGTAACTTCCCGCGCACCCCCGGAATACACGTACCCCGCTCAATCGCGTATTTTACTTCCCGCGGCGCCACTTTTTTGATGCGCTGGGACTCTACCGCCTGCCTTCGTGTGGCGGACGTGTTTCAGCTTGTGCGCGGCTTTGGCTGTGCGTGGGTTTGCCCTATTCCATTCCATGAATACGTGTGGTTCGTGTGCGTGTGGGCGTTACCTCTGCTTCCGTGCAGTGCATCCCCAGTTACGCCCTTATTTTCGCGTGTTGTTCCCCATTCCGCGCGTTACGCCCCATGTCCCGCCCACTTTCTGCTGTGTGCGCTGAGGTTGTGCGCTTTCACTGTGCGCGTCGCGCACCGTCGCGCACGCCTTTCGCGATGTTGCAGTGACTTGTGCGCCATGCACGGGTTTGGCGCACATCGCGCGGTGAACACGCGCAGGGACTTCCATGAATCGCGCGCGTGCGCGTGCGCCTGTTTTTTTCCGCTTGCGCCTGCTTGCGCCTGCTTGCGCCTACTTGCGCGTAGATTTTCGGCGCACGTTTGTTCCATGAATCGGCCCCTTGATCTTGATGCACGGGGAATTGCCCCATAACAGCTCTGCTGTATTTTTAGATGTAAAACATGCCCACTCGCAACGTACCCTTCTCTTGGGCCACATCTGAGTGGAACTCAAGGTGTGAAATGTTTCCTATATATGTGCAACACTTGCCAGTAGTGGAAGTGGCCACTGCGATCCACAGTCAACTTCAGCACCACTACAGAGTGGCACTATATGACAACCTTTTGCACTTTCAGCGGCCCACACAAATGACAATTTCGTGTGGAAAAGTGCATCTCAAAAATCAAATGCAGGTCTCTAAAAAAAATTATAAATGAAGCGCCTGTGTCGTGCCGTTGTGTTCCCATGAAGTTCGAACAGGGCTGCTCCCATTGGTGGCAGGTCGACTTCGATTTGCACATTTCTGGTCTCCTGTAATGTCGTGGGGAGACTCCACTAGGCTGGAACGGAAGTTGCTCGGAGCCAGTGATCTTGATTAATTCAAACCTTTCCGTCTATGACAAACGTCTATTTTTAATTAGGACCCATGTCCAATGTTTGGAAGACTGCCGTGTTTCTGCTTGGCGTACAGTATATTCTTATTTTGTGTCAGACATGCTAGAAAGCAGTGCATGCTGTCCCCTGTGCCACACTTGAAGAATCATGCTCCATCATGAAACCTCAGTTACAATCAAGAGCATGGTGCTAGCAATGGCCCTTATAAGGCATGAATGCTGTTGTACTGACTGTTTACACTGCACTGGGGTAGGAGAAGTACAATGCAAGCATCAATGTGTTGAAGCACACAGGGTTTAAAGACCATAGGGCATGAACATGAAGACAAGGAAGACACACTTCAACAGGCATATTTTAGATATTAACATATCAGAAATATTTTTAAAATAATTGGTCAAGGTGGTCAACGTATATGGACCTTATAAGTATATATACACGAATGCAATGCAATGCACACAACCAGTAAACAGACTATAGCTAGAGAAAGGAAAAGGTGTACAGCAGTTTGCTGCTGTGATTCACACATAACCCTAGCCTGAGCAATCACAAGAGTTGGCAGAAGTCATAATGTATTTATTCTGGGGTTGGATGATGATTTATGGATCAGTGAGAGGGTTAGCTACAGATAAATGGGTTGGCTGAAAAAGGCACATTTCTTCAACAGAAAATGGAGTTCATGGCCTAGTGGCTAAATTAGACTTCCAACATATCAAAGCAACAGGGGGTAGTGACATGTTGGAAGTAAAGCAACAGGGGGTAGTGACAGATCACGGGTGGAAGTTCACATGGGAGCAAAATGCCCATGGTGCTGTTCAGGACATTTGGCAGCCAAGGCTTCCTGAAAGACAAGTAGTGAAGCTCAAATCTGAAACATGAAGGAAGCCAGCTCCAGAAGTGAGAATGTCGATGATGAAGATTTACAAGATCTACTTCAAACCCTTTGTTACTTGGATGGCCTGAATCCAGCATGTGTTGGGAGGCTGGTCATGGTGTGTAATGTCGCGAGTGAAGCCGGCATGGGGAAGTCATGTGACAAGGGAGGGAGCCTGTCGAACGGGGTGTGGGGCGGGCGGAAAGGGAGGGGCTAAAAAGAGCACAGGAAGTTACGAGTTGGAAGGGAAGAATAAAGGTGTATGATCCAGCTGCCCGTGTGTCCATGTCTGCACCTAATTTATATTGAATTGGGTTGTCGTCAGGGGGATATCATTAGGTGTCTGGTCAGCTGGTGAAACAAAAGAAGTTGGGTGAGGTAGGGTGGTGATTCAACTGATAAAGCCTCTTGGAATCGGTGTGTACTGCTTTGCTGGCAGCAGAGCAGCGACTTCATGGATGGAATGACATGATCCAAGATGTCTGTCCAATAATGAGCTTGATTGATATATTTGTGCAGGCTTTAGGATAAGCAATGCTTTTGTGTGGAGTCCGGCATAGCCAACCATTGTAACTGTCAACCTGATACATGACTACTGCCTGCTAAATATATTAATCCGGGGCGGGGGGGTGCGGGGGGTTCAATGTTTGAAGCGTATGTAATGCAGATCCTCTGACTGTATTGGCCTGAGGGTAGAACAATTTGTCTGTGTCAAAGGTTGCCTGCAAATTCACAATTCATGATAAATCCTATGTATGCAAATGGATTTTACGAAAAGAGATGATGCAATTTTTATTATTTTGTCCCAGACGTGCATGCCTTTAATCCAAGAACAACCTTAGTAATGTGCGACACCCTGGCCTCCACCTGCAGACCCCTTAATATGGAAACGTTTTCCAATAGACACTACTCCACCCCTCGCCATGTCACACACTTGCTCTGGTGTATGGAGCAGAGATCTACTGGTACTTAACAGAAATCCTTAAAGTGACATCTGTATACCGAGAGTCCCCTCAGGTGTGCTACGTGTCTGTTAGCCCGCTCCATCACACACCTTCTCACCCAGATGGGGAACTGCCCTAAGACTGTCACCAGTATAGCCAGAGGGCGTATTCTCCATCCCAGCAGAAATGGTAAAGAGAGTATGCAAATGTGCTGCAATGCCCCTGCTTCATACATCACCAGTGTGATTATAGAAATGCTAATACTTATGCGGTCTACTCTCTTTGCATTTGCTTTTAGCAGCAGGGTCTTCCTTCAGAGGTATCAAATGGTTTCCCTAATATCAGAGGAGGTCTCCATGTGTGAAAGATCTCTTAATGTGTTTGCAAAGCCACTGGGCATGCTTTTAAATTGCAGAATGAACACCTAGCAGCCTTGAGTCAGAGAAGGGAAATACTGCCCAAAGGGATGTGTATTTAATCCTGTGCACGTGTACATTTTCTTTCCACGGAAGGCAGAGAACTAGGTGAGATCATTGTATGTTATCTAATCAGACTCTCCAGGATATTGTGGCAAGAAAATCAACATTTTCCGGCACAAAAAACACATTTTGCAGACCAAAATGATATTTATTTTCTGCCATTTGTGCAGCACATTTTTATTGACTGTAGGGTGTTTGAGAACCAGGGTGTAAGAGCCAGGGTACAAGAAAGAGGAACTGTGTGCAGGGCTGCAGGAGGGCATGGTTTTCATTAGTTGCACTTTTTAGTTATTGCCTTTGCTATCAATTTAATTGAAAGACTTTTTAAGTAAAAGAGTCCCAGATGTGCCAGGCTTGATAAAACAGTGTTTGTTTTACACGTCTTCAATGGTTTGGCATGCATGTCTATTTTATAATATTAACTTAATTGATCATTATCATTTGTAATCTGGCCAACGTTCAGATTCTATGTTCTTGTAACCCCCAGTCACCCATACCCCTCACATGCACAAATACTTCACATATTCACCAATTTTACATCACAGTTTACACTCCCAAATCTCTCACTCTACCATTCATATGTATACTGAAAGTCACATGGCAAAGTCATGACTTGCGCTCCCAGTTTCATGACACAATCCAAACCGAGCTCCCTACTCACATCTTATGCTCTCCAATTCCTCTTCTACTCTCCAGTCCTGAAAGGGATAGTGTGCTCAAAAATATGATTGTCCCAATTGTTCGGCCATGTGTTATTCAGCATACGGTGATCGATCGTAAAAAAACCTTTCCTATGCATTTTACCTTGGTTTTCCTCACTTTTTACACATGCGAAAACAAGGAGTCGGGTGCAGCCATCTTGTCCTAATCTTATCCGTGGATCGATCGCCCTAAATTCAAGTGCCCCTGCAGCAGTAAATCATAACTCCCCCTGAATCTGACATCACCCGACGCTTACGCCCCTTTTCACAAAGCCAATGCACATCTCGTGTCAAGGTTATCTGTGTGCAAGCTATTGACGTGTCTCCATGGAAATGGTTGGACGCCTCTTTCCTCAATAAGTATAAACAGACCCTTCTCATCAGACAACATCAGAGTTGCTTTTTCAATCATTTCACTGTCTTTTTTTTATTGCCTCTGACCTGTTTCTGCTCTGTTCAGCTACTTTCTTAGCACAAAGCCTGAGCATATACGAATAGTTGTTTCCATTTTTCATTGAATCAAGAACACGCTTACTCTTTTCTGAGGGACATGAAATAATGGTTGGTGCCTTTTTGTGCTCACATTGCCCGCAACAAGCCATCCCCCCTCCATTATACCCCACTTCAGTGCTGGGTGCGTGGGATTGGCCAAGTGTGAAACACCATGTACACTTCAAAAGTGATCTTCTGCACGGTGACCATTGTTCTCATGGCGTCCCCAGACCCAGTGTCTCCAGACTCCCTTCTGCAAGACCATGCCTTTGCAATCCACATAAGTGTGTCCCCCTTCAGCAGTGTTCCGGGACTTTTCCGCTTGCCTCATGCCCATCCATCCCCCACTCCAGTATCAATTTACCAGCATCACTGATGACATCATGAATAGGGTGCACATTCTAGCATTGCATCGGTGAGGGGCCTACGGGAAAAGTTGATACTATATTGGAAACCAGCTGATAATTGACCGCCGTCTCTCCGTTGCTCTTGGCACACATGGGTCAGCTGGGTTCACCTCTGCAGTTTGAAGGCCAGGGCAAAGGAGCACACATCTTTCTAACCAAAACAAACAACAGGATCTAATGATGCAGAAATATTGGCACACATAAAATCTAGCATGAATAAGTCTATTCTGGTCGCATGAGCATGAGCTGATATATTGTCATTCTTTACCCTTGTGGATTCTCTTTGATACTGCAAACTCTTCACCCAGGTGCCGACCCCAAAGTTTTGATTTTGCCATCTGGCCCGCATGGGTCCCCATAAGATAGATAGACATTGGTTGTTCTTTGGGTAAATATATTACCACACAGGATTAGGGCTGCGTTGGGGGTCCGTGATTGATCGGTGCACTGGAGGGTAGGATGGGTATCACCATCAAAGGAACTGGGGGGGGTTGGAGATGGGGGGCTCTGGACTGTTGGGCTCGGTGGTTGTTAGGGCACGGGAAGTTTAGTGGAGATGAATGGGCACTTGGTTTATGACTACTCACTGTCACACGCTCTTCGCAGAGCACATTCTTTCGAAAATCAGACCACAGGATTGTAACAAGGCGTGGCTGGCTTCCATGAGAACAGGTCTCGCATAAAGCTGGCAAGGGGGAGGCAATGGCGTGTGCTGGCTGTGTGAGGTGCTGCGGATGATGGATGAGAGCTGCATTTGTACATAGAGATTGTTTTTCAAAGGCCTGGTAGAAAATATGGCGTTGGGACTAGTTCACAAATGGTTTCTTATGGCTGAGCTGGGGGCTATAAAGTATGGTTTATTTTCTATGGGCTGTGGTGCAACAGAATGCTGCAGGGGGTGGCTAGGCCTCCCCCCTTGGTTATTACATATGGTTTGTTTCTAGAGCGATGCAAGGATGGGGGGCAAGGATCGTCTCCTTACCAACAACTTTGACCTTTGTTCTCATGGCCTCCCCAGATCCTAGTGTCTGCAGTGTCTCCAAGCACCCCTCTACAAGACGCCGGCCTGGCAATTCATATAAGTATGTCTCCCTTCAACACCTGTGGCCATTCGCAAGCAAAGGGGCTGGGTGGGTGTGAATGGCCAAGGTGCCAAACACCATGTACACTTCAAGAGGTATCTTCTCCACGGTGACCATTGTTCTCATGGCCTCCCCAGACCCAGTGTCTCCAGACTCCCCTCTGCAAGACCCCGCAACAAACACGTCACACATTCATATACACACCCTCTTTTCTAATCCTCTATAAACACCTTGACATTTAACAGGAGAACATCTCTGTGCTCATTAAGGTATCTGTACGTCGTGCAACTTGTTGGCCGGATAGTTGCTCCCCTGTCTGCTGAATCGGCTTGTTTGTTCATCCAGGTAAGGGTGGTAGGTCACCGAATTTACTTCTCTATATTCATCTACTGTCGCTCTCAATGTGTTTTACTATTCCCACCAATTGTACCGGCCATTGTAATGTTCATTTAGCCCAATGACTTCAACATTGTCTGTTTCAAGTCTGTTTCAAGTATTTTCATCTCGAAAAATACCACGTTGCATCTTTGTCCATTGCAATAGACATGTTTGTAAGCAAGTTCCCTTTTGATGCACGAAAGTACATGCAACAGATGAGTAAACCGTTACGAATACTGGTATATCAATCATATCTGTAAGACAGTTACCGCTGTGTTCATTCGACAATGCTAAACATGTATTCACTCTTGGAAAAAAACTAATATTGCATAGAAAGCTGTAATACAATCACAGCAATCACTAGCATACAGAAATTCCTTTGAATTATTTATATATTTCTATAGAGGTCTAAGAGACAATTGAAGAATGCTGGCCTGTATGGCACTCGGTTGCCCTTCTAAGAGCCATTCAAAAAGTCTGGGCATGGTCCTGCATACATTCTCGAAGGATATTTATTTAATAAGAGAATGGGTTAAATACTGTGGTTTTCTGGTGGACGAGATTGAAAGTAGAGCCCAGGCTGTCTTGACGGACTTGCGGTCCAATCGATTCCACATCTGCAGTAGGCACTTTACTGATGATGTGCACGACGGATCCGAGTACACTAACAAGCGTCGACCCTCGAACTCATTGTAAATAGCTTCCACATGCAATTCCAACCAAATTTATGCACACGCTGCATCTGGTGAGTCCTCCGTGGTGAATTAGCTGTGTTTGTTGTTTTGTTGGACGATGGGCTGCATAAATAAGTACTATCAATGATCTCTCTATCAAAATCTGGTAGGGTACTAAAATGGTCACTTCATGAACGGATTTGAGCTATTTACTTCAAAAGTGACTTAGTAAGGTTTCCATTGCTACAAGATAGTATTGAATTTTTACTATACTATATTTCACTACACTACATCGGTCCCTGCTTTCTTAAGCCTCTAACAAGTCTAACATTTATGACCATTATAAAACAATGCCATTGTACCCTTTAAAAGTTGCATTGTGTTTTCGTAATCGGTTGCTTGACATGTTCCTTTTTAGCATAGAGCACAGTGATGGATGCACAGACCCTCACAAGTGAAGAAACCACCAACACGTCCAGTGTTCCAATGGTGAGCCCTACTGGCATGCACAAAGTGATATTCTCGAGCGTTGGATCTGCCCACACACCTAATACAACTATGTTTTTCCCTAGGCCCACTTTATGACAATGCTCGGAAAATGAAGCAACAACATTCAGCATCAATTTCATTTCCAGAGTCAACATCAAGTTCGCTCGCCTATCACGTAATTTTCTTATACTTGTCCTTTACGAAAATGTGTTATGCTTGCAATTTAAAATGAAATGAAAAAGTTTATGTATGCTATTGGCTAGTAACACTAAATGGCATGTATAGGTGTCCCTCTTCAATTGTTTGAATCTCATTGTCACAGTTCCATTTCACTGTTTTCACCTGAACTAAAACAAGCACTGTTATATATGTGAATGCTGGAACTTTGGCCACAATCACTTCATCCTTTTCAACTGGTCCAGAGCATGAGGTATGCATACTTCCTCCCTAATGTAGAATACATTACAAGGTTTGAGAGCAACATTACATTACAAACAGTATGTTTTGCATGCTGATCTCTGATGAAGCACATGTGTCATCTCTATAAGTTCTCAGGTGCTATGTGAAAGGTATATTATGACTGTTTATGAGGCTATGGTCATACGAATGTCCTCTTAGTGTTGCGAGAACAAAACTTGTAGTATACGGTTGTTACTCGCTTAATAATACTTTGTGTGTAAGTGAACAGTGCACTGAAAGATTTTAATTTCCAGTACAATTAACTTTTCCTTTTCTTTAATGAATATTCTGTTCAAGAAATGTACACAAGGTGTTGAAATAGAAGAGGAAGCACATGGACCAGAGGTAAACATAACTTAATATTGAATACTATTGGACATCACATTGCATTTGGAATACATTTTAATGTTGTCATTTTTCCTATTCAATCAAGTTGGTTCTGTTTGTAGATATGTACAGATGTTGGTTTGCGATAAAAATATATGTGCTAGATGTACACCATATAAAAACGCTAGTTTTTTCAGCCTGCTGGTGCGGTGGAAAAAGAGAATGCCATGGTTTCCAAGAAAACAAAGAAAACAGGGTAACGAACAAACAAGTTTGCTTTGTAAAACTTTTTAAGCTGTTGATTTATTCATATAATGTTTTTGTATATAAAGTGGTATCTACTGTATGTGTGCTATACATTGAGCATGATTCTCAACACATCTTTTAGAGGCCCAGAAGGAGACGAAGTATAAAGACACAGACATCAAATGAAACAAAAGATGTTGCTTGCAAAACTGATTTCACAATGGAGCAACTACTATTTGGAGCGCAGGGTGGTCCAGTCACTAAGCAGACTTCTGATGCTTTTGCCAATGGCCAGAAACTGAATGTAATGTGACCAGCTATCCGTGCAAAGTGTCTATGGACCATTGCTACCATGTGACAACTCAACAAGATGAGACTGAATACAATGAAGATGCATTGCAATTCCTCGCAGACCCCTTGACACAATCTACACCTGCCAAAAATGTTCCACCAAAGAATGTTCTCCAATTTTTGTGCACATTTCACAACCTGAAATAACATAGATTGAAGCTTCAACAGAGCTGACCGAGAAACTTGCTAAAGATCTAGACTTCAGTTTGAACAGTTCTTTCGATATTTCCACCATAGCCGAATCACAAACCACATTCATGCCAGACGATTGGCTGATCAAAGAGCAAAAATATGTTGTATTTGACAGCTGCCTGCTAGAGATTGTACAGATGCTGAAATGTGTCCATACATTAAGGGGGAACACATGCGGGCAGCCATTGGTGAATGCATCTCGTGCGTTGCAAGGCACTAACCAGAAAATCCAAGCCAGCAGTGTCCACCTCCATCGTCCATTTTCATGGTCCGCTCAACCGATGCTGCGCAAAGTGCCAGCTGCAAATCTACTATCTTTAGCAGCTTTACTTTTCAGCGGGTCTGCTTTCGGTAAGATTTCCAGTTTCTGTCAGTTTGTGGAGGTTGAGTTCCTTGCTAAAACCCAGTACTTCAAATATCAAGGGGAATTCTTATTCCCCGCCATTAGTGAAGCCTGGAAAGTTGAACAGGTGTTAATCGAAAGCACATTCTCTGGCAAACGTTTTTGGCAAGGGCAATTGGTTGGCTTTCCTATAGATAATATTCCCAGTTCCGTTACAATGCCATCTATCTGTTGTCCCATTTCTGAGTCACTTTATCCATACCTTTGGGAGCTATACTGACTTCTCAGCACTAACCTTTCATGCACATCATAGTCTAAAATAGTCCCCCACATTGTCTGTGTGCGTTCATTGTGTTTGGTTTGTGTTCGTTATTCTGTTTCATCCGGTGCAGAATTACAACATAAATTAGTATAAAGAATGGATACTAAAATATATTTTATTCTGTTATCTGCAGAGATATATTGTACCGTTCTAGTTTCCAGCTGCTGTGGAATGTCTTTTTAAACCAGCAATGGCAGATACGCGTAAGCACATCGTTCAGCATCACCATCATGTGGGACGATAGACCGAGACAGATATGCCCTTTGGCGGTACAAGCGACAAAGAGCAACCTGTCATCGTTTACGGTGTAGCAAGAATCTGATGCGTCTAATGCACATCTCCCAAAAAGAACACCATGTGCGTCATTTTAAACTTTTGTCACTTGAGCATAAGAACACACAACTATTGCTGGTTCATCGCAATCAGTGGATCTCAATGTGGTTTTAAGAACATTCTTTGATAAATAAAAGCACTTGCAAAATTGCAGATTAATGTTGTTTTCCGTAAAGTTATTGGTAACAAATTTGATTTGGGACACGACGTGAGAGTGTGTTGATCTTCAATGTGCTGTGTCAACTGACTTTATTTCGTGGGTGATGACTGGGCGCGGAGCATGTCGTTTGGAATAGTGATGTCAGCTTCAGGGGCGGGGGATATTATTTAGTGCCGTAGGGGCACTTGAACTTAGGGCGAGCGATCCACACATAAGATTAGCACAAGATGGCCACACCCGACTCTGTGTTTTCGCTTGTGTAAAACTCAGGAAAACCAAGGTAAGATGCATAGGAACGTTTTTTTACGATTGATCGCTGTATGCTGAAAAACACATGCTCAAACCATCGGCAAAATAATATTTTTGAGCGGAATATCCCTTTAATTCTTTCTTAGTATCTTTGTTGCCAAGTCTTCCTTTGTTCCTTCAATCGCTCATTCTTTGTGCATCCAACGTCCTTTCCCCAGTCTACATCACTCTCTCTCTCATCCTCCATCCCAATCTGTTGCTTGCTCCCTCTTTCCACCAGTCACTCTATCTCTGGCCCATCACTTAATCTGTGGCCCTTCACTCCCCCCCTAGCCCCATGCCCACCACTCCCTTTCTTGTCCCCTGCTACTTCTCCATTCCACTGCTCCCTCTCTGGCCCACTGTTCCCTCTCTAGCCCAACACTGTCTATTGCTTAATGCTTTTTCTCTGGCCCGCTTCCACTCTGGCCATTGGCGCAATGCTCAGCCCTCCCTCTCTAGCCAACCACTCCCTATCTGGCCTGTGGCCCAATGCTCAGCACTCCTTCTCTGGGCCACCACTCCCTTCCTCCCTTTATTACCCCTATAGGCATGACTGTTCTTCTTTTTTAACTGCAGTTCTTAGCAATCACAAAGTCACTATAAGCTGGGGGCAGGGGGTTGGGGGGTCTATCTAATGTAGAAATCCAGCCTGCAGGCAGATCCCTGGAGCTGATGGGGCTATCTGGGTTTCTTCCCCTCTGTATTCTCAGCTCTTTCCTGTGAGTTTGTGATTGACGCTTTTCAATCTGTTATGTTATGTGCACGGTGCGGGCAGTAGTCCCTAAACCCAGTAACAACAGGAGCTACTCCTTTCACACTCATCCCCTCCCGCGCATGTCAAGTGGCAGTTTGGGCTCAGGGGCACTGAGGGCGGCCTTATCCCTCAAGCCATAGCATGTCTACGCCACTTCCTGGGAACATGTAAAACTTGACGATGCCCTACCTGTGGATCGTTAAAATATCATCGTGTTCAATTTCTAAACAGGCGCATAAACTTGCGTGGGCTCTGATAGGAATGCCGGAGAAAACTGCATAGACACTTACAATCTGGCAGTTGATGGCATGTGTTCGTCTTGTGTCAGGTGCGACAACATTGAATGCAGTGCATGGTGAAGAAAACGTACTATCAGTGACTTGGGTTAAGTTACCTTTGAATCCCTAGAAATAACCTCTGGCAAAGAAGTGCCTGCAGTAATCACCCATGCACGTGCTGGCACTGGCTGTGCCCGAGCAGTGAAGATGCGTTAGAAGGCCCTATATGTGCCTTGCTTGATGCTTCCAGAATATTATGCTACGTTGCGCACTGATGCCATTTGCATGGATGGTCTCCAGGCACTCTGATGTGGTGTTTGGAAGACCCGCTTTTCGGGAATGCCATCTTGTGTTTCCAGGGTGTGGAAATCAGTCTCCTTCCTAATAGGCTGGGAAGCAGCGTTCGTGGCATTTACTTCGGGGCTTTTGAGAAAGATTGAAGCAGTCCTTAAACTGCCCTATGCGCGCGCCTTAGTTTCCACTTAGTACATGTGTTCTTTCCTTCGGAAACGAATTTCCATCAATGCAATCTTTCGAAAAGTGGTCGCTTTAGCTCATCTTCAGAATACTATAAGCACTCCCACTTTCAGCAAATGTTGGGGGGGGGTTGTATTTCCGTTCCTTGTTTTTTTGTAGTTCTTTTACAAATATGCACTTCTTTCAGTATTCACTAACTCTGCCCTTTCTGAACTCACGAACTCACAATTTGCCCCTGAATGTAGACCAGTGTTTACTGTATCTCTGACAGATTCTGATCAGCCTCTGATTGTGTGTGGCGGATCAGAGTAAAAACCCCTTGGCTACATAATGATTGAAAATGTGTTCTAAAGCTAATTATATTCAAAAGTACCAAAACTGTTACGAGGTCACCACGAAAAATGACTCGTCTGAATGCATACATTGATCCCATACAGTATATCTGAATGTATCACAATTGATGTCTCGCTCCACTGAATAGAGTATAAAATGTTGGTTAAAATCCTAAATTCTTTTGCTCAGAATATCACTAAAAATGACTTTCCTAGAGATGACATGAAGGCAGATGTGGAGGCTGGTGCCTGCAAGTGTTGTCCCTTTGCTCCTTTTCCTACCCTCGTGTAGTCTGCTGATGCCAGATCCCATTGAAGACATTCATTTCACCTGTGGTGAGCTCTGCCTCCTCACGTAGCCTGCTAATGCTACTGAACACATTGTACTTACCTCTTGCGAGCTCCCTTATTCCTCATATAGCCTGCAGATCCTATTGAAGACATTGGAAACAACTGGGGCCCGCACCCTTCCTCCGCATGTAGTCTGCTGGTTCCATTAAAGACATTGGAGTCAACTGGGGCCAGCTCCCTTCCTCCACATGTAGTCTGCCTATCCCATTGAAGACACTGGAATTAGCTGTGGTGAGCTATCTGCCTCCATATGTAGCCTGCTGACCTGATTCAAGACATTGGTATCAGCCATGTGGGATGCTCCCTGTCCCTCATGTAGCCTGTTAATCCCACTGAATAGTGTGAAATCACTGTGTGGCGTGCGCCCTGCCTCCTCCTGTAGTCTGATGATCAATCACTTTGTAGAGAATGGAATCAGCACTGCGGCGAGCTCCCATGCCTATTTGTGTAGCCTGCAAATCCCACTGAAGACATTGCACTCAGGCCTTTGAAGAGAGCCCATGACTCTTCATGCAGCCTGATAAGCCTATTCAAGGGGATGGATTCAGACCTGTGGCAAGCACCCTGCAATCCTCATGTAGCCTGCAGATATTGTTGAGGGCATTGGACTGAACTTGTGGCAAGCTACCTACCTCCTATTGTTGCCTGCTGATTCCACTGAAGACAATAGAATCAGCCCTATTTCACGTCCCTGCCTCATCACATAGCCCGCTAATCCCATTGAATACATTATATCCAGGCCTGCAAGGAGTTCAAGTGCCTACTCGTGCAGCCTGCTGGTTCCTGTGAAGACATTTGACTCAGGCTTGTGGCAATGGCCCATGCCTTCTCATGTAGCCTGATGATCCCATTGAAGGGAATGGAATCAGCTCTGTGGCGAGCGCCATGCCTTCGCATGTAGCCTGCAGATCTCGTTGAGGGCATTGGACAGAACTTGTGGCAAGCTACCTGCTTCCTAAAGTGGCCTGTGGACCCCATTAAAGACACTGCAATCACCTATGGAATGGCACATGGTTTGGCCGTGTCCAATAATACAGACTTACTGGCAAGGAGTGATGATGAGAATAAATGCCCATTTGGGGATTCAGTTGGAATGTCCGCCCGAGATCTGCTTGCTGGTGGTAATACCAGAGGGTAAGGGGAAAGGTCAAAGCAAGAGAAGGGCAGCTTTCCTACTGTTGTTAGCAAATCGTAGAATGGCAAACTCGTGGAAGTGCCCAAAGCACCCCATGTTGACACAATGGGGAAGTGGGTGGCAGTGGAGCAGTAGATTGTGCACAAATTATGGAGGAAAGAAGGGAACAAGGACAAGGGACTGCCATGGAACTATCTCTTGAATGACTTGCACACCTCTCCAGATGATCTCCCCCTTATGGGCCAGGTAGAAACTGTCACTGGTGGACATGGGAAGACTGCCAGGGGTAGGATGTTTTCAGGTATGGGCGACTGCAGGCAGAGCACTGCAGATGTGAAGGGCGCAAATAACTGACAATTTGTGGCCAGGCTGAAATGGGGGAAGGGATTGTGTATTGGGGACAGGGGTTATAGTGTTTGCTTTATTACTGTTTTGAAAACCCTAATAAACAGATTTGTTTTCAAAATAAATCACCTGAGGAATACCCCTTAGTTCTCATGAGGTCTGCTGATTCCATTGAAGACAATCCAATCAGCCCTGTTGCGAGCGCTCTGCCTCCACATGTAGCCTGCTAATCCCATTGAAGGCAATGTATGTTAGGGAGAATTCTCTGAAAAGGCTAATTTCCTAAACCTAGTGAGTCCCCCAGCAGCTTTGCTGGATTTTTGGGGTTTATTTTTTCTCCTGCTAAGAGTGAGACTCTTTTTCTCCCACTCTTAGACATGATGTGAGGTGTTCCTCTGACTTTTTATGTGTTCTATGGTCTATGGGGTCCTTTACCCCATAGGGCTTCATGTGTTTTTGATATGTGGGTTACACAGCACCCTCCGTGCAGTAACCCAGGGGTGTCGTTGCGACCCCCAAACATGCACTCCATAGCCTGGGACTGACTACTGTCTCCCAGGGCATGTAAAGTCACCATTGGCTTTACTAGTCTCAAATTGTTAACAGAACCAGTACAAACGTCATATTGTGGACGTACTGGTCAGGGCAATTCCATTGCCCCGGGGTCTGTTGTTCGAGGGGCACTGTCCAGTCCCCCCAACCGAGTTTTGGCTGGTGGCAGTGGATACTACTTTTTTTATTCGACCGCGCATATATTCCTATGGGATTTTCCCATTGTTCGAGGCTACCACGTTTTAAAATAGCCTCGAACATACCGCCGGTTTATTAAATTAATATAAATTCACCGGTTGGTATTTTTTGCCGAAACTTGGTTCCAAAATGGCGTTTGTGTTCGCTTCTGTGACTCTAATCCAAGTCGAGCCCTTTGTTCCACTTTTTGGCGGGCTTCTCCACAGAAGCCTCCAAAAGTGGTGCCACTCTGTCTGGGCACCTCAGGGGGCGTGGGAGGGGGTTTAGGCACCCTGGACTGAGTTGCCTTGGCAACTCAACTCGCACTCTTGTGTGATTGGCCCAAGTGGTGAGCCGCCCGGCTCACCACTTAGCATGTTTGAGTGACAGCTAGGCTGAATGAATGGGGGTTTTCTGCATAAAAGCAGGGCTTTGGGGACTGGAACTTCAGACGTCGCCACAGGACCTAAAGAATCCAAGGAGGGAGAAGCCGAGCCGACCTGCAACGACGACACCACCGGTGGAGCCCTGCTGAACCGTCTCATCACTTTTCCCGACAACATAGGAGATCTCCAGCCCGGAGAGTCTTCTTCCTTTGACTGGTGGGGATAACCAGTTTGCCCGTCTTTTCGCCTTTCTGGCCCATCTCGTGGCCGCCTTGCCCGTGCCAAGCACCCCGGCAACCGGAATACCACGGTTTACCACTCCCGCGAAGAAAAGGGTAGTACCTTGTAACGGGGAAACTCCGCGGCTGGTTTCTTCCCTGGCAGTGCAACGACCTTCATCTTTCCTCCACATCGAGACCTCCTCTTCCTCTGGACGAAACACTATCTTGCACCCGCTGCCAGGAACAACTGCCCCAGCTGGAGCGTCCTTCCCATTTCAGGTACTGTGTCCCGCCTGGCTTCCCTTGCGACAGATCGTTCGGGGTGACAGTAAATCCTCGACTTTCTAACCTGGGTTAGCCTGGGGCCTGTTAACTAACTTTTCCTGACTTGATCTCAATCTTTTGTGAACTATCTACAAAGACTCTTTGGGCATAACCCCACTGTGTGATCCTGGACACATTTCGCTTGCTCTCTCTAAGAGTGGGCCTGGCATTTGAACTTCCTTGTTCTCCAGTAGACTTTGCCTAACCTGCCTCACTGTGGTTCTTTTGAAAGGTATTGAAATTGTGTGCTTCCATAACTTTGCCTTTTCCCTCCCTTTTTCTATTACTTATTAGAGTGTCATCTTATGTTAAGCGCTCACCTCTGTCTGAAAATAAGTGGTGTTTCTCACTAAGACATGTCTAATAAGTAATTAGGGTTGTATATATATAATAGTGACTGTGTGTTGAATTTACTTACCTCTTTTTGTGCTAGTGTATTTACAAGTGTGTCTTTAAATAAATAATTATATACTTTTACACCAAAGCTCTGGTCAGTGTTTGCTTGTGCTACTGTATCTCTGTACCTATTGTGTATACTCTATATACTGCCTAACTCATCTTGAGAGAAGTCTGACTGCTCAGCCACAGCTACCAGGTAAATCTGGGTGGTACAGACAGCTACCAATTGGGTTTACTGCCAACCACCTGTAGTCCTAAATCTTTTGCAGTGGTCCCTAAGGGAACTTCCCCCTTTGGTAGAGCTGGAGCTCGCGCCACCCCTGGGCGTTGCAGAGGAGCCCCTCCGAACTCCATCAGGCTACCACGATGCCAAGGTAAGGCAGAGGATCACCACAGACATCCTCCTGCTTTCCTGCATCCCTTTCCACCCCTCGCGCGTGTTGAGCAGGCAGCTCCGTGCACTCATTGAGGGAAACAGCAGCTCGAACAGCTGACTTGCTTCCAAGTTACACACTTGGATTGCATTCGAAATGCCGTAGAACCCACGAGATTTCCATCATTCCAAGATGGCCGCCGCCACTTCTCGCTAGCTTGCCTGACCCCAGGCCCACTGACGCCGCCAACCCCCATTGGCCACCACTAAACCTACATCTACCTATGAACGAACGCTGGCAGGTGAAGCCGGCACCCCCCCAAGGCACTCACTAAGGCACCTGACCCGAGCCTGACCAGAGTCTACCGAGTCAGAGGCAAGGACCCCTGCAACTCTGGCCTGAACCCACGCCGGCCCACAGCCACTTCCGCACTCCTGGCACTGTAAGCACCCGCGGCACTCACTGCACCGCCTATACCTAACCCCTCTTACAGCCAATGAACATTGCAGCAGCATCAAACTCTTACAGCAGGACTCATTATGCTGATACATCCCAACACTATAACTACATGCCACCCATGACTTTTACTAGCTAACTGTATTTTGGCTAATACTCCCAGTCGCCAACATGTACTAATCTGTTGTATGCCTGTGTCACTCTAAAATCTATTGCTGCGCTAATGTGCAAACATATGCTACCTTGAATCTAAATGCTAATCTGCAAACCTGCGCTATTCTGATCCTTGGTGTTACTCTAAATCTAGGTGCTACTCTGTATATAGGTGTTACTCTGAATCCAAGTGCCACTAAGTGATCCTATGTGCTTCTCTGGTCCTAGATGCTCTGCATATGCTACCTTGAATCCAAATGTCAATCTGCAAACCTGCGCTACTCTGAATCTAGGTATTACTCTAAATCTAGGTGTCACTCTGTATCTAGGTGTTACTCTGTATCTAGGTGTTACTCTGTATCTAGGTGTTACTCTCCATCTAGGTGTTACTATGTATCTAGGTGTTACTCTGAATCCAAGTGCCACTAAGTGATCCTATGTGCTTCTTTAGTCCTAGATGCTTTGCAAACATATGCTACTCTGATCTTAAATGCTAGTCTGCTCATCTCTAGGTGGCCAACACTATCCATCTACACACCAAATGCACACACTGCATCCTACCCGCCATACACAATGTTCCTCCCAGGCCTGTATTCTATACTATTGAGAATCGTTCTCCACCTCATTAATTCTGCATGCCTGCCCAGCCCACATCACCCACCCTCACTGAGCCTAGATCCAAATCATGCTTACCCTACTCTCTCCCCCATGCCTCTCAGACAGGCTGACCAGACTACGATCCAGACTCCCCAAAATACATGAGCCCAAAGCCAGGGACTCCACACAATCCAAACTCACAAACCGAACCTCCATTAGCACCTGCGCTAACCTTACGCTAAAAAAAACCAAACTTAAACACCCCTACACCACCACAACTACTAAGAAAGCGCTCATCACAGCAACCACCCATACCCCTGCCAAAACCACTACCCCACCTATAAAAGCTGCTCTCATCAACGCTCGCTCCATAATTGCCCATGCCATGGACATCGCTGACCTCATCCTAGCTGAAGATCTAGACCTCCTAGCCATAACAGAGTCCTGGCTCCATGCAGCTGCAGGCCCAGCCCTTTCGCTAGCCATCCCCACTGACTACACCATCATCCGAACGGACAGAACTGATGCTAGAGGTGGAGGTTTGGCCATCATTGCCAGGACTTACCTTAACATCAGACTTAACTCCGCTACACACCTCCCATCATGCGAATCACTCACAGCGAAGCTACCCACTGCCAACTCCCAAACTATAACCATTCACCTGCTATACAGACCGCCTGGACCACTAGGATCCTTCGAGGAAGACCTCAGTGCCATCCTTACCGACAACCTAAAAAACTCTTCACAATGCCTCCTCTTAGGAGACTTCAATTTAGGTTACAAAGACCCCAAAGACAATCAAGCCACCCTCATCAGCAACACTTTGTCTGAACTAGGCTTCACACAAAAAGTATCCAGTTCCACTCATAACAAAGGGAGAACCCTTGACTGGATAGCAGACTACAACTGTGCCGCATCGATCACTAACAACACTCCCCAATCCTAGACTGACCACCACCTCCTCTCCTTCTCTCTCGAGGCATCAAGCCCCATGTCCAACATGGTACTAGCAGCAGCCATCCCCACGAGAAGCAAAAAAAACATTACAGTGGAAAAACTGATCCCGCTCATCCTTCCTACGCTTAGCCAACTCCAAGACTGTAATCCTTATGACCTCATAGAAGGCTATAACAACACCATGCGTACAGCCCTAGACGCCATTGCACCACTGAAACTCAGAAAATGCAAACCAAAAAAGCACCTCAATCAATGGTTCTCTAGTCATCTTCAAACCCTTAGATCGGAAAAGCGTAAACTAGAACAAGACTGGAGACAGCCCCCGACAGTTCACAACAAACTACTGCTCAACAAAAGAACGGCCAACTATAAAAAAGAAATCGTAGCGGCCAAACAAGAATCCTATAACCAGAGAATCTCACACTCCAATTCCAGCACCAAAGAATTATTTACTATTCTGAAAGAATTGGAAACACCGGTACTAACCCCAGATACCTGCATTAAGAATAAACAATGGTGCACCAGCGTCCAAAACGCACTAAACAACAAAGTCACTGGCCTCCAAACTAAAATTAAAAACAAGAAAGGCTCCCTCACCAAACTAACCAATCCCTTCAACGCCCACTCTAGCCCTACACCCCCACACCAGACACCTAACACCGCTCGCTTCAGCTTCTCCAAAGTCTCTACTCTCGAAGTAGAAAAAATCATTCTTGGTCTTAAACCCTCCAATTGCAAAGGCGACCTCTGCCCCCCACAAATCATTAAAGATGCGGCAAGAGACCTCTCGCCATTTATCACCAGACTCATCAATGCCTCATTCTCCTCAGGGACAGTCCCCAGCAACCTCAAAGAGTCCTGGGTCCTCCCTCTTCTCAAAAAACCTTCCCTAGACCCGTCCATCCCAACCAACTACAGACAGATCACCACCGTCCCATTCCTGCTCAAAATACTAGACAAGACAGCATACCAACAAATCCAAAAATATCTTGAAACAAACCACCTCCTAGGCATAAGACAATCAGGCTTCATACCCCAACACTGAAACCGCCCTGATAGATCTGAAAGCCCAAATAGACGCCCTTAGAGACAACGGGAAAACCACATTACTACTCCTTCTAGACCTCTCCGCGGCGTTTGACCTAGTTGACCATAAAACCCTCTGCAAGCACTTAGACTCAGCCGCCCACTTCTTCCAAGAAGCGATCAGCTGTATTGAGTCATTCCTCAACAACAGATCTATGTGCGTCTTCTCCTCATCTGCTGCCGCCGACCCCATCCCCATCACATGCGAAGTCACACAGGGCTCTTGCGTCTCCCCCACTCTGTACAACGTGTTTACGAAGCCCCTGTTTGACGATCTAGATGGTCTGGGTATCACCTACACTAATTATGCTGATGATACACAGATCCTCATCCCGCTGACGGGAGATTACAACCAGGATTTGGCCTTGTTGAACAAGGTGTATCTCATCATCCAGGCATGGATGGCTTCGCACAGTCTATGCCTGAATGATGACAAAACTGAACTCATCATCCTAGGTTCAACCTCCAACCTAACCAAACTTGACCACAACTATGCCAAATTCATCATAGATGGGAACCTAATCAAGGTTTCCAAAGAAGTGAAAACACTAGGAATATACCTCCCTTACCTTCCACAAACAGGTTTGCTCGATGGCATCCTCCACGGCCTACACATGTAAGCTTATAAGAGCAGCCAAACCCTTCCTTTCCACTCAGAGTTGCATTACACTAGCCAGAGCCTTGGTACTATCGAAACTTGACTATTGTAATGCCCTCTACATAGGAGCCAGCAAGCAAATCACAAACAAAATTCAGACGCTACAAAACAACGCTCTTAGGGCAGCGCTCAACATTCCCAGGAGGGAACACATATCCAACATCAGGAATTCCCAAAACTGGCTCAGGACAACAGACAAAATCCTGCTTAAAGTAGCATCGCTCACCGACAAATGGCTGAACAACGCTGCCCCACGCTACCTGGCAGACAGAATATGCAAACACATCCCCAACAGACCCGCCAGAACCCCCAACACTAACCTGCTCACTGTCCCCAGGTTTAAACGCACCAAAATGGGCGGCAACAGCTTCCAGGTGAAAGCACCTCAACACTGGAACTCCCTACCACCATCTCTCAGAACACCCCAATCTTACTCACTTTTCAGACGCAACTACATCCATTGGATAAAGAACACAAACCATTAACACCTCTTACACCACACGGTTGCTTTACGCTCTGTATGCCTATATGTAAATTTGTAAAATATATGCTCTGTATGCCTATATGTAAATTTGTAAAATATATGTAATCCTCTTTATATATGTACTGCATTATCTCCTTCCTGCCTGCCAAACTGCACACATGTCCTTCATTGTCACACTGCAATTATGTAATGCACTGTATAAGCAACCTGTAACCAAGCTTTGAATGACCTTGCTGCTCATACGCCCTCATACCCTCGGGTCTGGTGCGCAATACAAATGAATAAACAAACAAACAAACAAACAAACAAACAAACAAACTGCACAGGTTTCTGCCTAACACTAGTGGTAGCGGTGGGATTTGTATTGAGTATACATTTTAGTGTGCTTATAGATACCTTAGTGCAACTAACCACAAAGCTTAGCACTAAAGAATTTATTTACCTGTCAACTGTGGAAAGTTATAGTCAAGAGTCCCTTGCTACAAAAACTGCTGATTGTTTAAGAGTTCTCTGTAAGCATAAGAACCTCCCGACTAAGGGCAAGAAAATGGAGCTAATAGAAAGGTTGTTAGCAAACCAAAGTCTGGATGGTGGTTCAGAGGAACCTACCACTCCAGCAACTGTAGATAACAGCAATGATATTGATATGAATGTTAGTATTGATAACTTTGACTCAGAAGCAGAAGAGGAGGGGGAAGATGTTAGAGTTGTCTCCCCTGTGCCTCTACCTGCCCTGCCAGCTGTACCTACTGGACCTTTACCAGGTCCCACACTTAATCCCCAATATATGGAACTAGAAAAAATGAAGCTTGAATTAGAATTCAAAAGAATTAGTGCTCAAACAGAACAATGGCACCAAGAACTAAGGCTCAGAGAAATGGAGCACAACCATGAGCTAGAAATGAAAAAATTGTCTGTGGAAAGTGCTTCTCTCTCCGAATCCTCTAGGAGTTCCAGTCCCAAAAGACCCTGGATGCCTAAGGAGTTGGTGGGTATGTATGAGCCTAAGTTGGATGTGTTGGACTGGTTGAGTTTGTTTGAATATAATCATGGCCTCCAGAACATTACAGGAAATTAGTTACTTTCCTGGTTGTTCTCTAGGCTCCCCCCTGTTGCAACTGATATGGTAATGGAGTTGGGGGAGGAGGATAAGAAGGATTATGAATGTGTGAAGCTAGCTTTGATAGCTAGATTTGGGAAGGCCCCTTCCCAGTACCTTAAGAGGTTTAAGACCCTCAAAAAGCATGATGGTACCCCTTGGGCTACCTGGGTGAGTGAAATTTTGAAGAACTTAGAGGGATGGATTAAGGGTTACAAAGTGAACACTTATGAGGGAATGAAGAATCTTGTGATGTTGGAGTCAATTTATGATGCCTGCTCTCCTGAGCTCAGACAGCACCTGGCTGATTCAAAGGAATTAGATTCCAGAAAACTAGCTAAGGCTGCTGACCTGTGGGTTGCCAACAGGGCTAATCACAAGGACTCTGGGGTAACTCAGAAAAAGGATGAGGGGAAACAGCCAAAAAAGGACTCCAAAGAGAATTCTAATAATTCCAATCCCAAAGAGGGCCCCAAACAAAACAATAAGGGTAAGCCACAAGGGAAACCAAATCAGAGTAGTGTACCCTCTGGTGGAAAACCAGAAGGAGGTCAGAGCAAGCCACCATTCCAGAAAGCATTTGGTAAATGCTATGTTTGTGGCTTGCCTGACCATGTGAAAGGAGATCCCAGATGTAAGGGTAAACCATCAGGGGTCCAGCTTGTCTCCTTAGCCTTCACTCCAGAGGAGGAAGTACAAATGGCAAGTGGAAACTTTCTACTGCTGGCTGATGAACCCATTTGAGTCTCAGCCACTGTTTCTTTAGTGTCTCTGGGTCTGTGGGAACAACAGAATTTAGATGTATTTAACTCTATCCCAGATAATACTAAAGAGTATTATAAGAACAGTGTCCAGGTGAATGGTCAGGAGACCCAGTGCCATTAGGGACACTGGGGCCAGCATAACTGTGGTGGATAAATCTTTTTTTCAGGCTGAGGATGTTGCTAAGGCACCCAAATGCCTCACCAGGTTAGCTGGAGGGCCTGTGCAGATGCTTCCCCAAATACCAGTTCTCATCCAGTGTAATGACATGACTGTGAAGATACCTGTCAGCATACAAAGTGAGGTACCAGGAAGGGTTCTATTGGGTAATGACCTGAAGACTCTTGGAGTAGTGTCACATACCCCCAGACCTCCTAGTAAAAGGTTACAGGAGCTCACCAGACCTGCAAGGGAGAGAACCATGAGAAGTACTCCCAAGGAGATGATGAAGAAAGATATCACTCCTACTCCACTGGAGTTACAACTTGCTATCACTAAACAAAAAGAAGCAAAGGGGAAACCCAAGACTTCCAAGAAACAGCCAACAGCAAGCACTCCAGTGCTTCCAACAAGGACTTCCCCGAGGTTGTCCAAAGTTACACCTGTAACTCCACCTCAAGCTGAGGCTAAGAGGGAGGTACAACCCTGTATGGTGGAGCTAGACTCTGAAGAAGAGCTAGTGGAAGGCCAAGAACTCATTGGAGATCTGAATCCTGTTGACCATCCTGAGCTGCAGTCTTTACTGGCAGAAGGTGGACCCAACAGGGCAGACTTCAGTAAGGGACAGAGAGAATGTCCAACTCTGGAAGGTCTTCGCCAATAGGCAGCTTCTCAGGCTGATGGGCAAGAGCCTGGGAAGTATAGGTTGCACTGGGAAGATGGCCTCTTCTACAGTGAACCAACTGAGTCTGCACCTGGAGACTACAAGCGGCTTGTAGTACCTCAGGAAAACAGACAACAGTTCTTGCAACTGGCCCATGAGATTCCTTTGGCTGGTCACTTGAGTTTCAAGAAGACCAAGGAAAGGCTCTCACTCAACTTTTATTGGCCAAAAATGGGGGCTGAGGTAGACAAGTTTTGCAAGAGCTGCCACACCTGCCAGACTTCTGGTAAGGTGGGTTCCAAGAATGTGGCACCTTTAGTGCCCCTCCCAGTTGTGGGAGTCCCATTTGAGAGGGTAGGGATTGACATTGTTGGTCCCCTTGATCCCCCAACCTCCTCAGGCAACAGGTTTATCCTTGTTGTAGTAGACCATGCTACTAGGTACCTGAGGCAATTCCTATGAGGACTGTTACAGCTCTGGCTGTGGCTAAGGCCCTCCTTGGTATTTTTACCAGGGTTGGGTTTCCTAAGGAAGTAATATCCGACAGGGGGTCAAACTTTATGTCCCACTACATGAAAGCCATGTGGAAAACCTGTGGAGTTACTTACAAGTTCTCAACCGCCTACCACCCCAAACCAATGGGCTGGTAGAAAGGTTTAACAGAACCATGAAGAGCATGATAGGTGCTTTAGAGGAACCGCTGAAAAGAAAGTGGGACCTTCTATTGCCATTCCTCCTCTTTGCTTATAGAGAAGTCCCTAAGGAGGGAGTAGGTTATTCTCCCTTTGAACTTCTTTATGGCCATCCAGCCAGAGGTACATTGGCCTTGATTAAGGAGAGGTTGGAGAGTGCTCCTTCCCCCAAGCCAGTCAGAGTGACTGACTATGTGATAGGTCTCCGGAGGAGAATGTCACAAATGATGGCAGAAGCTAGTGATAACCTGAAAGCTGAACAAGCTTTGGTCAAGCATTGGCATGACCAAAAGGCTAACATGGTTGAGTTCACTCAAGACCAGCTAGTTCTAGTTATGATCCCAACAAGGCAGAGGGCCTTGCAAGATAAATGGATGGGACCCTTCAAGGTTGTGGGTAAACTTGGAGAGGTGAACTATCTGGTGGACTTGGGAAATCCCAAGGAGGCTCCCAGAGTCTTCCACACCAACCGACTAAAGGCGTATGTCTCCAGGCCTGAAGTAGGAACCTTGCTTCTAGCTTCAACAGAAGAGGAAGAAGAAAGTGAAGCTCTCCCTGATCTCCTCAGAGGCTTACCCTTGGACGAAAAGATTGAAGGAGTAAATCTCTCTTCAAATCTGACACCTGAGCAACAAGAAGAGTGCAAAGCCATGTTAAATAAGTTTGCCTCTCTGTTCTCACTTTCACCAGGCTTGACCCCTTGGGGACAGCATGATATACTCACTGGTGACTGTCTGCCAGTCAAAAGCAGAGGATATAGAATGTCAGAAAATGTAAGGACCCACATCAAAGGGGAGGTCAAGAAGATGCTTGATCTTGGGGTAATAGAGCCCTCTACTAGTCGAGGGTCTAGCCCAGTTGTGTTAGTACCAAAGGCAGGATCCAAAGAATTGAGATTCTGTTTGGACTATAGAGCTCTTAATGCAGTCACTAAGACTGATGCCCACCCTTTGCCAAGGACAGATGAGTAGGTGGATAGACTTGGTTCAGCCAAGTTCCTCAGCACATTTGACCTTACGTCAGGCTATTGGCAAATAGCCCTGACAGACCATGCCAAGGAGAAGACTACATTTTCTACCCCAGTTGGCTTATACCAATTTAAGGTTATGCCTTTTGGATTGAAAAATGCACCTGCAACATTCCAAAGGATGGTAAATCAGGTTCTGGCTGGGATGGAGGATTTCTGCATGGCATACTTGGATGACATTGCAGTATTCAGCCAATCCTGGGAAGAGCATGTTAACCACCTGGGACATGTTTTGCAGGCTCCTGGACCGGCCAATCTGACAATAAAGGCAAGTAAATGCCAAATTGGTCAGAGTAAGGTGGTCTACCTTGGGCAAGAGGTAGGAGGTGGAGAAATAAGGCCTTTGCTCAGTAAGATGGAAGCTAAGCAAAATTAGACAACACCTACTACTCAAACGCAGGTGAGAGCCTTCCTAGGCCTCACTGGGTATTACAGGAATTTCATAGAGAACTATGGGACCATAGCTTCTCCACTGAATGTAATCTCCTCTCCAAAATTCCCTAAGAAGGTCAAATGGAATGAGGAATGCAATCAGGCCTTTGAAAACCTGAAGAAAGCTCTTTGCTAAGCACCAGTATTGAGAGCTCCTGAGTATCACCAAACTTTCACTGTGCAGACAGATGCTTCTAATGTAGGTATAGGTGCAGTCCTTAGCCAACTGGATGAGAAAGGTAGGGAGCACGCCATTTGCTTTATCAGCAGAAAGCTGAAGGATCCTGAGACAAGGCGGGCAACTATTGAAAGAGAATGTTTTGTTATTGTGTGGGCACTGAAGAAGTTTAGGACATACTTGTATGGTTCTACTTTTGTCATTCAGACTGACCACCAACCCTTGAGATGGTTGATGCAAATGAAAGGGGAAAATCCAAAACTATTGAGATGGTCAATCTGCCTGCACGGGTTTGATTTCACAATTGAGCACAGGTCAGGGTGTCACCACCAAAAGGCTGATGGTCTCTCTAGGATGTATGTCATCGACTAGAGGTATGAGATTCATCCAGGAGTGGATTAAATCCTCCTGTCCCTTAGTCTGGGGGGGGGGGCGAGTGTTAGGGAGAATTCTCTGAAAAGGCTAATTTCCCAAACCTAGTGAGTCCCCCAGCAGCTTTGCTGGATTTTTGGGGTTTATTTTTTCTCCTGCTAAGAGTGAGACTCTTTTTCTCCCACTCTTAGACATGATGTGAGTTGTTCCTTTGACTTTTTATGTGTTCTATGGGCTATGGGGTCCTTTTCCCCATAGGGCTGCATGTGTTTTTGATATGTGGGTTACACAGCAACCTCCGTGCAGTAACCCAGGGGTGTCGTTGTGACCCCCAAACATAGACTCCATACCCTGGGACTGACTACTGTCTCCCAGGGCATGTAAAGTCACCACTGGCTTTACTAGTCTCAAATTGTGAACAGAACCAGTACAAACCATCATATTGTGGACGTACTGGTCGGGGCAATTCGATTGCCCCGGGGTCTGTTGTTCGAGGGGGCACTGTCCAGTCCCTCCCGACCGAGTTTTGGCTGGTGGCAGTGGATACTACTTTTTATATTCGACCACAAATATATTCCTATGGGATTTTCCCATTGTTCGAGACTACCGCGTTTTAAAATAGCCTCGAACATACCGCCGGTTTATTAAATTAATATAAATTCACCGGTTGGTATTTTTTGCCGAAACTTGGTTCCAAAATAACATTTGTGTTCTCTTCTGTGACTCCAACCCAAGTCGAGCCCTTTGTTCCATTTTTTGGCGGGCTTCTCCACAGAAGCCTCCAAAAGTGGCGCCACTCTGTCTGGGTACCACAGGGGGTGTGGGAGGGGGTTTAGGCCTCCTGGACTGAGTTGCCTCGGCAACTCAAGTCGCACTTTTCTGTGATTGGCCCAAGTGGTGAGCCGCCCGGCTCACCACTTAGCATGTTTGAGTGACAGCTAGGCTGAATGAATGGGGGTTTTCTGCATAAAAGCAGGGCTTTGGGGACTGGAACTTCAGACGTCGCCACAGGACCTAAGGAATCCGAGGAGGGAGAAGCCGAGCCGACCTGCAACGACGACACCACGGGTGGAGCCCTGCTGAACCGTCTCACCACTTTTCCCGACGACAGAGGAGATCTCCAGCCCGGAGAGTCTTCTTCCTTTGACTGGTGGGGATAACCAGTTTGCCTGTCTTTTCGCCTTCCTGGCCCATCTCGTGGCCGCTTTGCCCGTGCCAAGCACCCCGGCAACCGGAATACCACGGTTTACCACTACCGCAAAGAAAAGGGTAGTACCTTGAAACCAGGAAACTCTGCGGCTGGTTTCTTCCCTGGCAGTGCAACGACCTTCATCTTTCCTCCACATCGAGAACTCATCTTCCTCTGGAGGAAACACTGACTTGCACCCGCTTCCAGGAACAACTGCCCCTGCTGGAGCGTCCTTCCCATTTCAGGTACTGTGTCCCGCCTGGCATCCCTTGCGACAGATCGTTCGGGGTGACAGTAAATCCTCGACTTTCTAACCTGGGTTAGCCTGGGGCCTGTTAACTAACTTTTCCTGACTTGATCTCAATCTTTTGTGAACTATCTACAAAGACTCTTTGGGCATAACCCCACTGTGTGATCCTGGACACATTTCGCTTGCTCTTTCTAAGAGTGGGCCTGGCATTTGAACTTCCTTGTTCTCCAGTAGACTTTGCCTAACCTGCCTCACTGTGGTTCTTTTGAAAGGTATTGAAATTTTGTGCTTCCATAACTTTGCCTTTTCCCTCCTTTTCTATAACTTATTAGAGTGCCATCTTATGTTAAGCGCTCACCTCTCTCTGAAAATAAGTGGTGTTTCTCACTAAGACTTGTCTAATAAGTAATTAGGGTTGTATATATATAATAGTGACTGTGCGTTTAATTTATTTACCTCTTTTTGTGCTAGTGTATTTACAAGTGTGTCTTTAAATAAATAATTATATACTTTTACACCAAAGCTCTGGTCAGTGTTTGCTTGTGCTACTGTATCTCTGTACCTATTGTGTATACTCTATATACTGCCTAACTCATCTTGAGAGAAGTCTGACTGCTCAGCCACAGCTACCAGGTAAATCTGGGTGGTACAGACTGCTACCAATTGGGTTTACTGCCAACCACCTGTAGTCCTAAATCTTTTGCAGTGGTCCCTAAGGGAACTGCACAGGTTTCTGCCTAACAATGTACTCAGCCCTGTGGGAAGAACCTGTGCCTCCTCATGTATCATGCTGACCCTATTAAAGACTTTGGACTCAGCCCTGTGGCAAACTCCTAGTCCCCTCATGTAGGCTGCTGATCCCATTGCACATACTTTACTCAGCCCTTTGGCAAACTCACTGCCTCCTCGTGTAGACTGCTGATCCCATTGAGGACATTGGACTCAGCCTTGTGGGGAACTCCCTGCCTTCTCATGCAGGCTGCTGATGCTATTGAAGATATTGCACTCAGCCCTGTGGGGAGCTCCCAGCCTCCGCGTGTAGACTGCTGATCCCATTGAGGACATTGGACTCACCCTTTTTGGGGAACTCCCAGCCTTCTCATGTAGCCTATTAATCCCATTGAAGACATTGTGCTCAGTCACGGACCAGCTCCCTGCCTTCAAATGGAACCTGCTGGTCCAAATACAGAGTGTAATCAACGGCGGCGAGCACCCTACCTCAAACCTGCTAATCCCATTGAAGACATTGGAATCATCAGCCCAGTGGGGTGCTCCAGGCCTGGCCCTTCTGCTGGGAGACGTTGACCTTGGTGTCACTTAAATGCTGGGCTCCTGTTTACTAGCAATATGTAAAATCCGGCTACAAAGGTCACACTTTTAAAAGCCTCCTGAGGAAGGGTTGGGACCCAGAATGTCTACTTTGTAGGTCTCTCTTTTTTTAACTGACCTGGAGCATTAAATAATTAAATATGTTATGCTTGTAATAGTTAGCACTGCACCTTGTACATGGTACGGTTATATTGATATGTTGTTTGTTTCTTGTTTAATATTTTCATTATATCATTTTAACTTGTCTGCTGTCACGAAAGGGTCATGGAGAAGAAAGTGTTCATACAAACCACAACCCTACCCCCTCTACACTTTCCTCTTTTCTGACTCCCACTTGCACGTCTGACATGTGTTAAAGAGTGTACTGTGGGTAGCCCAGTATACAATCCCAAATAAATAAAAATACTCTGTAAAAAGTCAATCTTCTATTATTTTTCGCTGAGAAATCCTGTGACCTCTAGCAAAAGGAGGTGGTTTAAGACATGGTTGTAAAAAGACATCAACTACTTTACAGTATTGAACTAAAGTTATTTTTCCAGTGATACTTCGTCGTCAATCCCGTATATTTCTTACTAACAAAACAAAGGCTGGAACTAACATAACGGGCCTGATTCAGCGCAAACTAGTTACAATGTGACCCGGCACATATTTTGGGAGACTATTCATACACTTAAAAAAGAAATTCCATGATTAGTCAAATAAATAAATAACAAAACACTACAGTCTGATTCCTTGGCGGTGAAGTGCCTGATGTCCATGACATCTATGTTTGTTTAGCAGGGTGTGACTATTTCAATAAAGGCCACTCCCTGTCAAAATATATCAGATGCCTGCTGGCGGGGAAAGCAAGCATGAGTCGCCTCGAGGAATCTGGAGAGCAACACCCAGCATTACCTGCCCGGGAGCAGTAACGAGCAAGACTAGTGTGTGTGCCAAAAGGAATAGCCGCCAGCAGATACCTAGGGATGCCCGCTATTATTCATTCAGTATCTGCGTCACAGCTTCCATCAAACCTGTCACAGAGCAGTGATATAGCTATAAACAGGCCACGCATCGTATAGCTTATGCGTCACATGCAGAAAGTTTAACATAGTATGGCAAGAGTAACAATAAAAAAAGAGAACACTGCTACCTGAAACACTAACTATTTGACTTTAGGTGATGCGATTTGACAACAACTATCTGAGGTATTTGGGACCAAACCCACACAAAATCCGTGCCCAGAAGGTCTCGGTGTTCAGCATGTATGGCTCCGTGCCAAAGCACCTCAGATAGGCATTGCTTTTCTCTCTGGTAAAACCACACTCCAGGCGCAGATGTCTTCTAAAGCCTCGATATGGTTCATACCTGTTTCACAGTCCACGAAAGGGTGCCTCCTAGAAAGACACGAGTATTAAACCAGTGGTGGGACAAGGAGCCATTTATCCCATAACGTGCTATACCTAGAGAACTGCTAACAAGAATTGGTGAAGCACGTTTTAGATTGAAAAAAAAACAACCTGGCACAATCAGGAATCAGGGCTACTTCGCACAAAGCAGGACAGTGGCATTTTAAAATCTGCGACACACCCATACATGTGGCCATGTGCTTCACACGTATGAAGTAATCAGCAGGCTAAGTGTGCATATAAAGGGGAAACACAAAGCATAACTAAGTGTTTGTTTCTAAGGGTTTATTGAGAGGCCACAATCAACACAGGGAGACTCTTCCCTCCCCAATGAAGGTGTCACACGACAAAATGTTTAATGTCAGTTCTTTGTTCAGCCCTGTTTCCAATTGATCTAATACCCCTCGGATCCCTCCCCGTGGGCTACCAATGAGCCAGGAACAAGACCGGTGTACAGGAAATATATGTATATTCATTTTCATGATTGGTAATAGAAATCGGATTAAACTGCACAAGCCACCTTCTGTGTGGCTAACAATTAAACTTCTTGTTACACAAATAAATCAGACATGTTGGTTGGGGATAACACAAATAACAATACTTTACTTTATCCTGATTTCAATTCAAGAAATAATCTACACTGGTCAATTAACAAAATCATTGTACATATGCAATGCAGTGCAAATTCGATTTTCATGCACCCTTAAAAGGCTAGCAACTTGGTTTACAGATTTGTATAAATACATATGGAAATTCATATTTCACCCACACTTTACCCAATTACATTATAGTCTATAGTTTTCAGGGCACACTGTGAATGAGCTTTGTTAATTTGGAATTTTAACAAAAATCACCCCATGGTGTTCTGCCAAAGAGGAATGCTTTAAATTAATGGTGTTACTTAATATCCTAAGGATCTACACCATTTTACCCCCCACCCCACTTTAAAAGGAATGGATTTAAGGCAAGCAGATTTCCCGATTTCCCACCTTTTGGTTTCAAAGGGCTCAATTCCACGTATATTTAAAACCTCTGTTTAAAGCTCAGTAATGCCAGCTGTATTTCAGGACCCTCTTGAAAGACAGGGCAGGGGCCTTGGCACTCCACTCTCAAAGATGGTCCCAGCTCTTCACCATAGGGCCTAGTCAGCTTTGTTAGGCCTCCCCAGCATTAGACAGCCCCATCCAGATGCAATCTCAGCAATCTCTTTTGGTTTTTCCTTGCAGCTGTTGGATGGTAATTTTTAGCAGCTCTCTCCCCTTCTCTCATGGTGCATCCACTTTATATAACACTAATTACACCATCAAGTTCTCAATATTGGGCAGTGTCCTGCAATAATTATCGCAAACAGGATTGGACAATTACCGTTCTCTCTCCTCCAAATCCAGACTCTCTCTAAGGATTGGTTTAGGAGTCTGGGACCAACATTTGGCAACTCCTTTTTGAAATCCACTTTTGTTTCCATGTCATGTTAATGCTTCAGGTAATCATGAGCAATTTAATAAAATGACAGCCGGGACTGCACTATGTTGCACGAGCGTTTGTCAATTTCTGCCATTTTACAAAAATCATAATAGTAAGGAACATGCAATTTATTCCCCACATTCATAATTTTGCCTTCCACCAGCATGACAATTCTCAAATTTGGGACATGTTCAGTGCAGCCAGGAACACCTTTTAGCTGGCCATTACAATTCCTAAGTCACAGGTGGATGAGTTTTAGTTCAACCAATTAGCCCAAATATTATCTAAAAAATGGCACATAAATTAAGGCAGTACGACTTATGGTTCCTGAGAAAAAGGCATCAATTGTGATAGTAAACTTAAACTAATGTGGAATCTTCATATGTCTGCAAATCTTCTCTCCTTTCTTCTGGCCATTTGCCATTCCTGGCCCGCATGTGGCCATGGCTTACTGGACTGTGTTTTTAATTAGTCTCTTGGTTATTAATGCTGTGATGTCAAGAGGCCCTGCAGACATCTGGCATCCTGTCATCTTATCTGAAGGGGACCACCATGTCGATCTGAAAAGCTTCTATCTTCTGGTATTGTTTTTCAGAGTTCAGCCTTGATTGCAGACCCTGTTTTAACAACAGATCCTTACATTCCAGTCATGCACTGGCCATGCTATTTGCCCTGCACAGAAATGAGCTTCTAGGGCCACCAAGTCTGGGAAAACTTTGTTTTCAACACCTCTTAGCAGGCCATACTTTATTGTAGCTATAAACAGCTGGGATATAAGCCTGGCTTTCATTGGGGAAGCATTTTTGCGCAGTCTGCCCAGCAACAAGCCAAAAGGGTCTGCCTCAGACCTTAATTAAATATTCATGTGACCCTTGGAACAAAGTTTTTCTTTTCACATGTTGCCAGTCTTTATTTCTCATCTCTTGCTTTCAAACTGTAGAGGCACATGTAAAGCCATTTTAATGTCAGTGTTTGCAAACCCTGCTTTTCATTTGAAAGGGCCCTTCAATTTTCTTCCGCCACCATGAATAAAAAGAATCCTTTTCCTTTTGTAATAACATATAGGCCTTTTTCACATTGCACTTCCTTGTGTTACTTGCAGAACCCCCCACAGTCTGCCTTAATAGAGCCATTTTCAGTGTGAAGGCTTTTTTATAGGAAGGCTTGCGGGTCATTTTTACAGGGGTCCTTCAGCTTTGTTGGTTTGTTGAGGTCTGGGATTAAACCCTACATGTTCTTGCAGAATATCAAAGTGGAGCAAAGCAAATCACATTACAACACTAGGGAGACATGAATTATGGTGGGACAATGGTAGTCATAGAACACCGATCAGTAGCAGTATGAATAGGTACATACTCTAGCATAGATACAGAAAAGATTAGAAGTATATAGTTATGATTAATGCATAAACCTTCCACACTTCCAAATATACAAAATCATATGCATATTTCCATCAAAAGTGATCACCAAAAGTATTTACCATTTCTTAATTATTAACATATATATATATATATATATATATATATATATATATATATATATATATATATATATATAACATGGCCACGGTAGTGGCGATGTACTTATGGTTAAGTTGGTGTTTTCATAGGAAGAGCACTTTTTGGGTGGCTTATAACTTCGCTCCCCCTGGACGAATCCTCACCAAACTTTGCAAAAAAAGTATATGGCCCACTCTGAATTTTGTTTGGTGAGGATTCGTCCAGGGGGGAAAAGTTATAGGGGGGGTCCCAAAACTTTTTCTTTCCCCATAGACTGATTTGGAAAAAACTTTACGCACGGCTACAGCCCGAACCGCTGGACGGATTTACACCAAATTTGTGGCAGGAGCGGTGGCCTGGTCCTGAAAGCGTGCTTTTGTAAATTTGGTGTGAATCCGTCCAGTAGTTTTTTAAAAAATGACCAAAATGTAAGGCAAACAAATTAGTGATATCTGTGTTTGCTTTGCGGACGGACTTCCCTGTTCGCTCCGCGGACAGCACCCCGATTGGCCCATGGCCTTGCGGCATGTCCGCGGACATGTTCGCTGATTGGACGGCGAGGGGCGTGGAGCGCGTCAGATTTTCTGTGGTGCCCGCCATCTTGTATTCGCCGTCGACCGCGTACATCACGGTGAAATGTGGATAAAAAATTGTATTTAGTGCCCTGTGTTGGTGTGTAAGAGTGTTTGGGGAGGGTGGGGGAGTATGAGATAGGTTCAATGTTTTGTTTTTTTATGTGCTAGACGTTTTTGTTGCGTTCGATTTGTCCGCAGAGAACACGGCTGTTCTGACATTTTGTAAATAAACTAAATGGTGGGGTGTTTAGAGGACGGAGTATGTGTCATTTTTGTTCGCAAGGAAGGTAAAAATGAGCTATGAACACTCGCGGTGTACTTAATTGTTCGTAAATACACAAACTGGGGGTGTCCTCAGGACGCTGTCCGTATTGTAATCTGTCTAGTTGAATGTGTTCTAAGAACACTCGAGGTGTCCCGAAATGGTTGCAATTACACAAAATGGGGGTGTTCTGAGAACGTTGTTTGTATTGTTCGTTGTCAGGGTGAAAGTGTTTTAAGACCACTCCTTTTGTCCGCTAGTAGTACAATTTCCTGTGGGTGTCAACCGACTTTTTGTCCACTAAAGAAACGATAAATCCGGCTGGTGTGCGCCGACATTATGTGATAATCTTATGACAGGCGCTATTGACCTGGCTGACTTGCTTTTGCGACACAAAATCATATCTCCCGCCCCTAAGCATGATATTATCAAAGCATTCATATTCCCCGCCTCTCTCCGTGACGTTACAGGGTGCGTCATCAAACGCGCCCAGTCCTCTCCAGTCCTAAGTGACTTTACACAGAACCCGGAATACAACACATATTATGTCACAACACAGCGTGCCACAATTCGGAATATGAAACAGTGATTTAAAAGCAAACAGCAAGATTGTAAATTTTGTAAAGTACATTTATTTGACATCAAATGTTTAGAGAATATTCAGCAATTTGCATTTGTCTTTGTTGTCGATCCGCAAAAGTTCATGTTGAAGCATGCAATGTTCCTTTGCGGTACAGAGGATGTTAGATCAGCTTACAACTCAGTGTGCCACAATTCGGAATATGAAACTGTGGTTTAAAAGTAAACAGCAGGATTGTACATTTGGTAAAGTACATTTATTTCACATGAAATGTTTAGTGAATATTCAGCGATTTGCTATTGTCTCTACTGTCGATCAGCAAAAGTTTATTTCGAGCCATGCGTTGTTCCTTTGCGGTAAATAGGCTGTTGGTTTATGATAAAAGCAGTAAATGGACGCTCTGATAATCGGAAGGTTGCTCCAAAAACGAGCCATTAGACCACCCTATTGGTTGGTATGTTGTTTGTAGCCGCTAGTACTGCGTAAGGGCATATTGGTCCTTGGCGATTGTCGCATAAAATGGTGAGGGTCATGAAGTTGCATATTTGGACCTGCACCTGGCAGTTGAAGACCCCATCCGCTGGAGTCTGTAAATCGTGACATAGGCAAAATGAGGCCACATACCTGTTTTAAAAAACATAAATTATTCTCACCAGCCGATCTTCATTAAAAATCATCATTTTATTTATTAGGGCGTGAAACCATTTGCTATCGAAGATAGTGCAACGGAGTATGTTAATAATAAAATAGTAATATTTACCCATTCATATAGCGCTAAGAACCGTAAGGTATCTAAGCGGTGCTTATTATTAACCACGGTGTGTGGTGCTCATTTATCGACCACGGAAGGATGAAAGGCTGAGTTTGGCCTTGCCGGGATTCGAACTTGCGTTAGGAAGCTGTGCACGGATGTCAAAGCGAGCGTTGTACTCGCTGTGCCACTTGACAGGCTACAGTGAAGTGGCACAGCAAGTAGAGCGCTTGACCACCTATAGACCGGTTAAATTATTTATATTAACCCACCCTGTGTCGTCTGCCTTTTTCAAAGCCCTCTAAACAACAGGGGATCAATTCGGCGGTGATAGTGCGTGGTAGAAAACATTATGCCACTTTCAACGAACAAGTTCAACTTGAGCGGTCTTTAATGCTACGCTATTGTAATTATATTTGGTATAAAATAATCTAAAGGGTTACTTACAGTACAATTGCAATTTCCATTAACTACGAGTGGTGCAGTCCCAAAATACGACTCCACGTGTGCCAACGATCTTTCGCATAGTGATATAATATATAAAAGTGGTTTCGTTTAATAAATTTCATCCTTATCTTCTCTTACGTTTTAGCAACACTCCTTCAAGAGAAGTCTTTCATCACAATCTCTGTCTGTCAAGGTCAAAACACAATACAACCTTATAGTCCACTTCGTGAGCCTCTCCGGGGCCCGATAAAAAAAATGGAAGCAGCTGACCTTCACTGTGAACGAGCATAAATTCTTACTTTGCAACATTCTGTGTAAAGCCATCTGTAGAAGTTGGTTTTTGCACGCCATGTTTGTATATTGTTTGCGTGATATTAAAAAAAGTTTGTTTAAAGGACGTTATACTTTTAAGTACAGCCGAAAGACCCCTGAAAATCACAAGTTATTGTAAACTATGAAAAATAACTCGCACCACCACCGTGCACTGCTAAGACTAACACCCAGGACATCAAAGATGACATCGCAAATGTCATTGATGAAATCACTGATGACATCCCGTGTATGTACTTTTCATGGAATTTGTGTACTAGGGATTTTTATTATAATGTTGCGAAAAAAGTGTCAAGGATATTGCAATAAATATCATAATGTTATTAGTGCTTTGAACGATGCATTGATATAAATAGCATTGTATTATGGCATTCTATCTAGTATACTGAGCTACTAATGGAGAAACATAGCATTGTGTGCAGAGTACAAGCTGAAAGTATAATATTTGTAATGTTAATATGTTGAATAATGAAATGATAATTGTCCTGAAATGTTCGAAAATTCACAAAATGGGGGTGTTCTGAGGACGTTATTCGTATTGTGTGATTGCTTAGCTGTATGCAATGAGGGAATGGCACAGAGAGTAAAGTGGACGCCGTCCACGGACACCGCGGCTGTTCGTGGACAGGGCGTGCTACATCCGGGTTTTTCCAGGAAATCCAACATGGAAAGAAGACTGTACGGATCAGCCAATCAGATGTCGAGGTTGTGGATTTGTGTTGAAAGAGACTGTGTGTGGTGAAGATGGCAGAAGTGGAGAAATTCAGGGTGTTGGTGCTCGGAGATATGTTTGTGCATGGTTTACAGCAGTACGCTGAATGCAGGCATGTTGCAAAGAACTTTGATGTGAAAGGAGTGGAGGTGGTGTGGAGCAGTGTGCCTGATTGCAATGTACTGGGAATTGTACAAGTTTGTGAGGATACGGCCACGATGAACAGTCCCCATGTGGTAGTTTCGCACTATGGTGCTTTCCATTTGGGCAACGTCAGTGCCCCTACTTTGTTGGCTGATTTGGAATGCTTGGTTCAAGCCGTAATGAAGATCCTTCCAAATGCGAAAGTAATTTTTTCTGGATTACTACCTAGGGCAATATGGGACAATAGTTCAGTTTTTTATCCTCAGCAAAACATTGCTAGGTGTGTCATCAACCGAGGCATGTGTGCCTTCATGCTTAGAGCTGGAATGTTCTTCTGTAACAATGAGAATTTTGATGCCAGTAATGCTGTTAATTTTAAAGAAGATGGCATTTCTTTATCTTTTACGGGAAATGCCTTTCTATTTTGGAATGTAAGGTTATGTAAAGATTTTAGGAGTAAAGTAAGAAAAAAAAACAAGAAAAAAAATACAAAATAACAGGTGTCTGTCAAGCATCTGTACAAAAAAAAAAACGGCTCTTTTCAGAGCCAACTTCAAAGCGGAAATGGGGCACACTATTTAAATTTACATTCACCACGCTCAGATTTTCGATGTGTCCGCGGACATGGCGGTAGTCCGCGGACATGAAAATCACTACAAGGGGGTTAGTATGTTCTATGTTACATGTATATGAAGTCAGGGATATTATGGTTAAGTTGTGCTACTAAAAACCTATGAAATTCAGTCAAAAAACTTTGTTAAAGGGACTTTATGGTTCAAAGTAAAACCGAAAAACCCCTGAAATTCGGCAGTTATGGTAAGATAAGCAACCATAACTCGCGCCGCCACCATGCACTGCTACCACTAACACCCAGGACATCAAAGATGACATCACAAATGTCATTGATGACATCACTGATGACATCACGTGGCTGGCTCTCCCTTTTTTTACTTTCCTGACATATCTAGGCTATATGATTTTCTTCAGTAACAGTCAGGAACTAAAAATTGTAAATTACTATATTCGTAGACTTATCCTTCAAGTATGTTCTTAGAATAATTCCCTTATGGTCCAGCCATATCATATGAAGCATATACATAGGAGAAGTCACAACTCTGAAAGACAGCAATCCTTTTTGTGCATTAAAATTATCAGTAGATTTATCAGCACTTTCTGACACTTTTGATGTTTTTTTATTACTGTACTTTCCCTGTATATGCTCATATTTTTATATGTTGTACTCACACTATTTTCCTTAGGGTCCTGACACATCATGTGATATATATAGATAGGGTAAGTAACAGCTTTGAAACAGAGCAATCATTTCTCTCCATAAAGGTAATCAGTTAGGTTATGAACACTTTCTGCTACTATTGCTGTTTCTTTTTCCTACTTCAATTCCCTTGTATATATTCATATTTGTATGTGGTGTTGTCTCTTTGTGATTTGTGTATAATAATGCAATTATGTAGTAAGTGGGTTTTATTACCTACTTATCACAAGTTTCACTGTACGCAAAACTCTAATATGAAAACAGTTATCATTTCAATATTCAACATGGCAAGCTTATGAATATTTCACCTCCATCATGTATGCTGCACACAATGCCTATGTTTCTACATGAGTACCTTAGTATACTGGATTGAAGTTAATAATAGAATGCTATTTATATCAATGCATAGCTTAATGCACTGATTAGCACTTGATATTTATTCCAATAATCTTTGACACTTTTTTTTATTAACATTACACTAAGAATCCCTTGTACAGACTTTTCATGAAAGGTAAATGCACATGTGATGTCATCAGTGATGTCATCAATGACATTTGTGATGCCATCTTTGATGTCCTGGGTGTTAGTGTTAGCAGTGCACGGTGGCGGCGCGAGTTATTGTTGCTTATCTTACCATAACTGCCGAATTTCAGGGGGTTTTCGGTTTTACTTTGAACCATAACGTCCCTTTAACAAAGTTTTTTCACAGAATTTCATAGGTTTTTAGTAGCGCAACTTAACCATAATGTCCCTTTAACAAAGTTTTTTTTACTGAATATATATATATATATATATATGTATATGGCCTATTCTGAATGTTTTCGCAAAGTTTGGTGAGGTTTGGTCCAAGGGGTTGGTTGTTATAGAATCTTGGGGCAGTTAGATACCTGTTGGCGTTTTCTAACAGTTTTTAGTTTTCTAATTGAAGTTTTGTTAATGTTTAAGTACAGATTAATTATTACATTTTAGTTTTAAGAAGATTAAATAAGTGTTTGTAAGGTTTTTGCTGGTAATCTCTGCTTTAAAGTAATGGTACTATCATTACATTCAAACCATCCACATTTCTTTTTTATATATGCAGTGTAGTGACCTGCATTGGTTGTGGCTCCTGTGTGGTAGATTATACCTATTGTTGTGAAGGTTTTCTTACCAAGTGATACTTGACCATGTGTGAATCCAGTCAGCTTGCAGTTGTTTTTGGTACCATCTGCATTGTAACGTAGAAGCATTAGTATTACGTATTTACTATGTGTTTGTATTAGTAAGGTGGAGCGATTATCTGAATTGCAGGTAGTACATAATCTACCATGGTTTGTATTTTGTACAAGTTGCTGAAATGGAACGGATTCACAATTAGGTATGGATACATACATGAAGCGCTCATTAGGGATTTGTTCCTCTGCCACATTGTTGCAGAGAGTGCATGTATGTTTCCACATGTATGAAATCTGGAAGATTTAATTTATAGGTATGTTTTTGTTTTCCAGTACTTGTAATAAGTACATTAGAAATTCTTGTGGATCTTCTTGTGAGTTCATAGTGAATTTCATCATTCCAGCACAGTAGTCCAATTCTTGTCTTATTCCATGAACACTATACGTGTTGTCAGGATTGTTTGTTGCGTTTCTATGAAGGACTAACATTTGCAAACACAATTGGTCTGTACTGTGTAAGTAAATGTTGTCAACAATTGGTGGCAATTGAAATAGAATATTCATTGCTACATTTGTGTAGCAATTTACGCCATTTATATTTGAATATTTGAATGGACCAGATAGTTCTGTGTCCAAGTCATTTTTTCGGAGTGTGTGTTGCTTCTTTGAAGAAGTACCTGAGTTACTTTGAGTGATAGGTTCTTCTTTGGTTGTGGTAATTAATGAGGTATTCGCTTCTTTTACTCTCTTTGGAGGATTTGCAGTGAGATCCTGTTGCATTTCTGTTTGAATTAGTTTTCTTTTACGACGTTTTCCTTTTTGTGGAACAGGATATGTTTTTAGATGGGGGTGTATAGTGAACGTAGTCTATTGTTTTCTAAAATGCAAGGAATATCAGCATTTACTTTACTTGCATCAAAGTTGATTAGAAATAGACCGTCAAGTGTACGTAAGCGTGATAGTGCTACGCAGCTCATGCCTTCTTTAAAGACTGTGTTACCTATATTTATCGATGCTTTGTCTAGGGTAAGACCTTGTGATTTGTCAATGGTGACTGCATATGCTAGAGTTACGGAAAATTGTACTCTGCGTACATTCATGTCTTTGAAGAGAAGGAATTGAGCTGTTGAGCCCCCTATCCTTTTTACTTCCGAAAGTTTGTCAAAGAGAATATTGACAAATTGAATGTTGTTGTCACGTGGGTATGTTTGAAAGCCAACAACTGTACCCAGTGCTCCATTAACTAGTCCTTGCTCCACGTCAAGGTTACGTTTAAGCATTACTCTACAGTTTAAGGATAATTGTAATATTTTCTCCAAACCAGCAGTGTTGGAGATAGAATTTTCTAAGGTATTTAGTCTTGTTGTGGCTTGTTGACACATGGGTAGTGTCATACCATGTACTTCCAGTGTGTCTGTGGAGTAAATTTCAATTATTGGTTGCATTTCTTTTTTCAACATTGTTTCATTCAATTTGGAACAGCTTGCAAGAGTAGGCATTAAGGACATATAATTGACATTTTTGTGTGCTAATTGTTACATAACATCAGTGGCACATGATTTATGGCCATAAAGTGCATGGATGTGCTGGGTTTTTAATATTGCTTGTACTTCTTGAGATAGTACACCAACTCTAATACTTTTTAAAATGTTGGCGTAAGTGAGGTCTGCAGATTTGCGCATGTTTTTTGTTAATTCTCTGTATTGGAAATGTTGCCAAAGGTTGGCATTTCCTATGCTGCCAACAGTTTTATGGCATCGTTTATGTCCTAAGGTTTTAAAAATAGGTTCACCTTTCCCTGGTGTCAATTGAAGAAGATCTCCGAAAACAATAATGTTATTTCCTCCAAAGAGCTTTTCGTAGTTTGTTTTAAGTACTTCTTGCAATCTGAGGTCAATCAAAGTCAACATTAGGTTGGAGGACATGCTCACTTCATCTATTAGTAGCATTTTCATTTGTTTTAACACTGCGTAGTTCCATTGCAGCTTCTGTAGAAAGTTTGTAATATTCTAATTTGTTTTGGTGTTCTACTGGAAGGAGTAGTAATCGGTGTAAAGTGACACCGCCTATGTTGTAGGCAGCTAAACCTGTGGGGGCAGTTACAACAGCTGACAGCTTGTTGTTTGTCAATTGTTGAAGGAACTTGCTGTTGATTTTGATTAAGAATGTTTTGCCTGAACCAGCTTCACCAGTGACGTATAGTAGTATAGGTTTGTAATTTTGGCAGGTACATTCTTTATTTTCATGTTGTACACCATGTGCAATTTCTTTTGTTACTTCTTGAAAAATGGTACGCTGCTCTTTGTTCAGTTTTGCTTGTAGTACAGTTAAGCCTTCTGTATTTTGTTGATAGTGACACATGGTGTTCTCTGCTTCTGTCATAGCTAATCTGCCTCATTTGTTATTAGTGGCTGTCCCAGTGGTTCTTGACTTCCTGTTAGAGAAGGTTAACTACTGTCGGGAGTGTCCTCATCTGGTTGGGCCTGGAGTTCTCCTTTGTTTTGCTGTTCATTGTGCAACATTGTTTTGTACTGCGTAAAGTTTATATCGGTGATAGTGCTTTCATTTGCTTTGGAAGCGTCTTCATAGGAGTCATAGTTTTCTAGTATCTCTTCTTCTTTTCTCTATGCTTTAAAAAGTTGTAGCAAGGACATGTAATATAGTTATTTATGTTGAGGAGTTTTTAATGACAATTTGATATGATTAATAAAGCTTTGTTTGGTAAGTTTCACTAAGTTGCCTTGACAATCTGTCACTCTATATCTACCTTTTTCATCAGGTTTTATATTATTTTTGTATTTGAAGTTTTGGGCTATGTGGTATAGACACATGGTTTCCAAAGTGGTACTCCTGTTCGGGTAGTATGTGTCTAGTAAATTGTTTGTAAAAATGTCTTGGCTGTTGGGATCATTTTTGGCTATTGTTTCTATGTCGTCGTATGATTTGAGAACTCTTTTTCTAGATTTAGCAGGACCAAGACTTAGCCATACTATATTTTCAGATTTCCCATACTAAGCAGTACCAGTTAAACAATCTTCAGCTTCATAGGAGCCACATTCTCTATGAGAGAGCATTTTTATGCCCAAGCTGTACAATTTCTGAGATAGTGTTTTGTCCGATGATAGGTCATTCCAGAGTTCTTGAAGCTCTGTTTTTTCTGCTTTTGTTAAGTAGGCTGTAACATATCGTGCAACTGCAGTGGAATTGTCTGCAATGTACTGCACATCTATGTTTGCATGCCATAAAATGGCAATGATTGCATTGTAATCATTGATATATTTTGATTCTTCTGTTCTTTTTATGTAATACGTGTTCTTAGGTGATTTACCTTTAACACTATGTCTAACTGAAGACATGCCGTTTTTCACTTCACCTGTTTCTGTAACTGGTCTAGGGAAACCAAAGCAGCATTTGGTGTGGTATTTCCCTTTGTTTTTGTATTTGCGACGACAATATTTGCCACATTTGTGTCTTTGAAATTGTACAATTTGTGCATGAAGATCATTATTTGTTGCTTCCGATGGAATTTCACAAGTGACATATTTTTCGATAAACTGTAAAACAGTGGCATCACTGTCCTGACCAAATTTAGGAACATCTTTAATCCATAAAAGCATGTGGATATGTGGTGCTCCTCTGGCTTGGTATTCTTTTCTCCAAAAGAAGAGTTGCACTTCTCCGAAGGGAGGAACAGTTTTATTACAGATAAAGTGTAGCATAGCAATGAAACGATGATGGAAATATCTTGAAACATTAACAGGATCTAGAGAGCAAAGTTCTTCAAATGTTAGTATATCTATGTTTGTTTTGTTTTTGTTTGATATGCATAGGAATTCATGCAAATCTTCCCATGCATATTCTGCACAACTTAATGTAACAAACCAAGTGGGTGGGCCAAGGTTTCTCATCATACAACGTACATATCCGTAACGTCGGAACCAGTAATCTTTCATACCACGCATGTTTGCTAACAGATTTGTAATGCTTGATTGTGAAACCTCATCTTTTTCTTGCACTTTTTGTATTAATTGCGTAAATGACATATTTTGAAAGTGGGTTCCTGATTTCAATATGTGTGCAACTCCGTAACATAGAGTTGCTAGTTCACTTTCAAAGAGTAGGTGGAATATGTATTCCACATTTTGTCTAAATATGGGATCTTCAGAATACATTCGTAACGAGCGATATTCTGATGCTGTTATCTGAGTGGGTCTATCATCGTAACTTCCTACTTAGCCAGTAGGAAAGAGTAGAGGAGAAGCATGTGCGTCTATTCTTTTTTCCCATATGCTGATTGGTGATCCTTTGGTTTGTCGCATTTGTTACGTTTGCATTTGGTACGTTGGTACTGAGCTGCAGAGCAGGTGAGAGCACTCCACCTCACCCCCCCCAGCCTAGGTGGGCCTCCATATTGCGCCAGCAGCCCCCCTGCAATCCTCACTGCCCCGGACCCCCTTCCCTGCATCCACTTCCCTGCTACACCCTCCTCCCGCCTCCCAACCCGCCCCAGCAGCCTGATTGGGCCCGAGCCTCCTGGTGCCTCCAGCCCACGGCCCGCAACACTCACCGCCTGCACTAAGTATCCTGAGCTGCAGAGCAGGTGAGAGCACTCCACCTGACCCCCCAGCCTAGGTGGGCCTCCATCTTGCGCAAGCAGCCCCCCTGCACCCCTCGCTGCCCCAGGCCCCCCTTCCCTGTATCCACTTCCCTGCTCCACCCTCCTCCCGCCTCCCAACCCGCCCCAGTAGCCTGATTGGGCCCGAGCCTCCTGGTGCCTCCAGCCTACATAAAAAATGCAAGCGGCATTGATTCATAAACAATGCAAACCTTTTTGGGTCCCCAGCAAAGAGTTCGGGTGGAGCTAAAGGAATAGCCCCTGGTAGGATTACTTGCACAGGATTGCTCGATGAAACAGCAGCTGGGTTTCCCCAAGTCCAGGTAGGGGTGTTTGCCCAGCTTGATTTTGCAGCAGTTGTCTAGCAAGATCATCTGTGCGTTCCTTTGACACAATCTCCTGAGGGCATTAGTCTCTTGGCGCGCAGAGTGCACTTCCGCCCTACGTTCCCCTAATAATTGGTCTAGTTGGTCTGTTTTGGAGGTTTCCATAACGCCCGGGTGGGAATTTATAGATAGGCTTCGTGTTCTGTTACGCTCACCTGGCTCCCACGGGGGCGTCGATCGGACCCGGACAGCTGCGACCTGCTCCAACGTGAAGCGTAGTGCAGAGATGACAGACTGGACTGCCTAATCTCGTCTGGTTGACCCGTAGAAATATTCTCCTGCAAGTGGAGAAAGGGATTCAGCCACCCGTGGATTTTAGTAATGGCACCCCACTGTTCTCCCCACTAATCACCACCGATATTCACTTTCTGTAAGCTCACCTTATGTTTGTAAAGGATGAGCTCTCCATCCTGCGTGAAATGCAGGGGCGTGTAGATACCAGTTACTTCACTGGTTTGAGGGCGTTGGAAGAGTTCCGGATGAATATTGACTCCGAGGTTCCAGGCGAGAACCCGTAAGTATAAAGTTCAAAGAGTTCAATATGTCCGATGTTCACTATTGTACATTCCTTTCTTGTGTTGCAGCTGGGTCCAAGGGAAGATTGTCTTGTGGCAGCTGATGGTGTTGCGGTAAGAGTCTGTATTACCCAACACTGTCTGGCAAAAGATGCGTGTGTTTAAATTGCTGGTTTCTCTCTCCTTACAGGTGCCGCGTAAGAAGTTGCGGTTTGTTACAGAATAATGCCCCTGGTTGTTAATCAGGTAAGTCTATGGTGGAGAGGTTGTATTTTTTGTCTCTCTCAGCTCACCTTATGTTTCTTTTGTCCCCTAGATGGTGGAATTAGGCGGAGAAAATGATGGAGGCTGCGCCAGATCGAAAAATGCTGTGAGGACTGGTGAGTATGGGGCGGCACTGCAGCTGGCAATGCGAAGCGTGTAGAATAATGTCCTTTTCAAGTTCGAAGACGTGATGGATCCGGAATTCAGGTAAGGATTGAAATAATATCTGTTTTCTAACCTTTCCTTCTTCTTTCTTCTATTGCTAGGAGCTCTGGATTCGAGATGGGCGTGGCTGAAGACTGGATGCTGACTGCAGGCACGGTGAGCGTTACGTTGCTGGATGCAGATTAATACGAAGCATGTGCTGCTGTTCGGGCGTGGTTTAAATAGCCTCCAAAGTAGATCCAGGTAAGAAGTCCCTAGAACCACACCGAGTAAAAAATAGTCCCTGTAAAAAAATAGTCCCATCCAGGCCTCACTTTGGCTTAGATTCATTTGCAGCATGGTCTGCATGAGGTAAGTAAAGTCTATGAGCCTGGCGCCTATGGCGCCAGGACTGATTTCTATTATGAGCCTGGCGCCTAAGGCACCAGGACAGAACCCAGACAACCCCCAGCCGGGGCTGCTGGGGTTTTATTAAATACCTGGATGCCTGCTCCCGGGGCTGATGGGCTTGATCCGGATGCCCGGGGGTAGGCATCATGACAGTGGGCCTCCATCTTGCGCCAGCAGCCCCCCTGCGCCCCTCGCTGCCCCGGTCCCCCTTCCCTGTATCCACTTCCCTGCTCCACCCTCCTCCCACCTCCCAACCCGCCCCAGCAGCCTGATTGGGCCCGAGCCTCCTGGTGCCTCCAGCCCACGGCCCGCAACACTCGCCGCCTGCACTCAGTATCCTGAGCTGCAGAGCAGGTGAGAGCACTCCACCTGAACCCCCCAGCCTAGGTGGGCCTCCACCTTGTGCCAGCAGCCCCCTGCACCCTTGCTGCCCCAGACCCCCTTCCCTGCATCCACTTCCCAGCTCCACCCTCCTCCCGCCTCCCAACCTGCCCCAGCAGACTTATTGGGCCCGAGCCTCCTGGTGCCTCCAGCCCACGGCCCACAACGCTCGGCGACTGCACTCACTATCCTGAGCAGCAGAGCTGGTGAAAGCACTCCACTTGACCCCTCCAGCCTAGGTGGGCCTCCATCTTGCGCCAGTAGCTCCCCTGCGCCCCTCGCTGCCCCGCACCCCCTTCCCTGCATCCACTTCCCTGCTCCACCCTCCTCCCACCTCCCAACCCGCCCCAGCAGCCTGATTGGGCCCGAGCCTCCTGGTGCCTCCAGCCCACAGCCCGCAATGCTCGCTGCTTGCACTCAGTATCCTGAGCTGCAGAGCAGGTGAGAGCACTCCACCTGCCCCCACCAGCCTAGGTGGGCCTCTGTCTTGCGCCAGCAGCCCCCCTGCACCCCTCACTGCGCCGGACACCCTTCCCTGCATCCACTTCCCTGCTCCACCCTCCTCCCGCCTCCCAACCCGCCCCAGCAGCATGATTAGGCCCGAGCCTCCTGGTGCCTCCAGCCCACGGCCCGCAATGCTCGCCGCCTGCACTCAGTATCCTGAGCTGCAGAGCAGGTGAGAGTACTCCACCTGACCCCCCCAGCCTAGGTTGGCCTCCATCTTGTGCCAGCAGTCCCCCTGCGCCCCTCGCTTCCCCAGACCCCCTTCCCTGCATCCACTTCCCTGCTCCACCCTCCTCCCGCCTCCCAACCCGCCCATCCTCACTCTGATTGGGCCTCAAACCTCATCACTGGTCCTCTCAGGGCAGCCCCCTGCCCGGCAGCCCCCTGCGGCTGAGGGCCCCAAGACCAAGGAGGGCTCCAGCAGAGGGGGCTCCAGGAAGTGTCAGCAGGTGCCCGCAGGGGAAGCCAGTGGCCAGCCATCAACCAGCAACTACAAGGACCAATAAGGTAGGGTGGCTTCGGTTAGGGAGATGTACAGCTCTACCCCAGAATCCTGACCACTAGGCAAAACCAATGTTTAACAATGTGATCACCCTGTTGCCCCAAATTGCATTGTGTGATCTACAAACTGCATTGATAGGCCTCTCTCCCACTATACAGGTGCCTCAAATTTAGCAGGGCCTCTGAGCCCAAACTGCATTTCATGTTATTTACATCCTATTGATAGGCCTCTCTACCACTATACAGATGTCTCAAACTTAGCAGGTGTCTCAAAGTTAGCAGGGGCTCTGAGCCCAAACTGCACTTCGTGTTATTCAGACCACATTGATAGGCCTCTCTCCCATTATACAGATGTCTCAAACTTAGCAGGGCCTCTGGGCCCAAATTGCATTTTGTGTTATTTAGATCACATTGATAGGCCTCTCTCCCACTATACAGGTGTCTCATACGTGGCAGGGATTCTGGGCCCAAAACTGCATTTCGTATTATGTAAATCACTTTGATTGGTCTCTCTACCACTATACAGGTGTCTCTAACCTGGTGGGGCCTTTGTGCCCAAATTGCATTGTGTGATCTCCAAACTGCATGGATAGGCCTCTCTTCAACTGCACAGATATCTCAAAGTTAGCAGGGCCTCTGGGCCCAAAACTGCATTTTGTGTTATCTAGATCACATCGATAGGCCTCTCTCCCACTATACAGGTGTCTCAAACTTAGCAGAGCCTCTGTGCCCAAATTGCATTGCGTGATCGCCAAACTGCATTGATAGGCCTCTCTCCCACTGTACAGGTGTCTCAAAGTTAGCAGGGCCTCTGGGCCTAAAACTGCATTTTGTGTTATTTAAATCACATTGATAGACCTCTCTCCCACTATACAGGTGTCTCAAACTTAGCAGGGCCTCTGTAACCAAATTGCATTGTGTGATCTCCAAACTGCATTGATAGGCCTCTCTCCCACTGCACAGGTGTCTCATACGTAGCAGGGCTTCTGGGACCAAAACTGCATTTCGTATTATTTAAATCACTTTGATTGGCCTCTCTCCCACTATACAGGTGTCTCTAACCTGGCGCCCTGACCACTAGGCAAAACCAATGTTTAACAATGTGATCACCCTGTTCCCCCAAATTGCATTGTGTGATCTACAAACTGCATTGATAGGCCTCTCTCCCACTATACAGGTGTCTCAAATTTAGCAGGGCCTCTGAACCCAAACTGCATTTCGTGTTATTTACATCCTATTGATAGGCCTCTCTACCACTATACAGATGTCTCAAACTTAGCAGATGTCTCAAAGTTAGCAGGGGCTCTGAGCCCAAACTGCACTTCGTGTTATTCAGATCACATTGATAGGCCTCTCTCCCATTATACAGATGTCTCAAACTTAACAGGGCCTCTGTGCCCAAATTGCATTGTGTGATCTCCAAACTGCATTGATAGGCCTCTCTCCCACTGTACAGGTGTCTAAAAGTTAGCAGGGCATCTGGGCCCAAACTGCCTTTTGTGTTATTTAGATCACTTTAAAAGGCCTCTAGCACACTCTCAAATTTAGCTCACTCTCAAGTGAGACAGAACCAATCCACTGAATTACGGTGGAGTGTCACTTTGACTAGGGCCTCACACATCACAAGGCAAAAGTCCAAGCTGCGCCCATCCAAGCCACTCTTCAACCAGTTGATACCCTTCCAAATCCACATAGCCTGCTCATCAGAGCGAACCACGCTCAGGGAGACGGATAGTAAAGAGAGCCACCGATAACACCCAACTAAATTACCCTTACCACCCCCCCTTCCATTCCTACGACAGAGACTGAACGACTCGCCAACTTCAGCTGGAATACCACCTACAGACGGAGCCCAAACTAGTAGCGGACACCCCCCTCAAACCCACACTACACCACAAGACAACAAGATCAAAGCAGGACCAACTAGACATCACCAAACAAAGACTAAACAACTCTCAAATCTTATAATGCCGCGCAAACGACCCATTGCAAGGAAAAGACAAAGAGAAGAAAGAAAAGACACTCCAGAACAGCAACTAAGAATGACAACTATAGAACAGACCCCCACAGACCGGAACACATATCGAAACAACACTGAGAGAAGAAACAAATCCCTCTACCTAACTGCATACCTCGCTGACAACTGGCCACCACAGCAATCCAACCCAACGTTAGAAGCAGCAACATCAAACAACCTAGCACAAACAAGTAGAAGAAGGATGAACAAGACAAACAACAAACAGACGACCGACGCGATAACACCCTACATCACCAAAGCAAGCAGAACTTCCAATCAACAACCACAAGTCCCGGAAGACGAACCCGATGAAAACAAAAATAACCCAAGACAGAACCAAGAAGAACTCTTCGAAGACACTGACACCCCGAATCCCACAGCCTAACAAGAGAGAGACCAGGAAGGAAACCTCAACACCGAGCAGAAGACAAGCTCAACAAGAAAGCCCTAACCAAACATAACCTCCAAACTTCACTGCAATCTAATAAACGCAAGATCCATGTTGAAACACCCAACAGAGAACTTCGACCTACTCGACGACAATGGCATTGACATCCTGTTCATCACAGAAACGTGGCTCGACGACAACTACAAAATCACTCTCTAAAGCTGCCTTCCAACCAACTTCAAATGCCTGCAAATAAACAGAAAAAACAAAAAAGGAGGAGGCATCGCTATAGCATTGAAAGAACACTTGAAAATAAAAACTGACGAACCGCTCAACATCCCCAACTGCGAAACCATAGTAATACACCTAACAGCAAACACAAAAACCAACATCACATTCATCCTGGTATACAGACCGCTGACATATGATGCAACATTCGTCGACAACTTCATAGAAGCCATCACCAACTTAGCCATCAACCACAACCACCTAATCATCCTGGGAGACTTCAACATTTGGTTTGCAGACAGCCACGCCAACTCCCAAAACTCACTGATTGAACAACTCAGCACCATGAAACTATGACAACTAGTCAAAGGAGCAACGCACTCTGCAGGACACACCCTAGATGCAATTTTCGCCAAAGAAAAACTCATCACCACGGCACCACAACACAAATACTGTGGAGCGACCATCTCATCATCCCATTTATGATCACTGCCTACTCAGGCCTACATCCAACATCCGAAACTCACAACAATCACAAAAAGAAACTGGAAACACGTCAAAGAAAGCAACCTACTCGAACAACTGGAATTAACCAAACCCTCAACTACAGAACTAGAGCTAGCTGACCTAGACGCGAAAGCAGAGATACTACACAAATGGATTGCAGATACAATAGACAAGATCGCCCCAGAAAAACTGTTCACCCCATCAAAAAAAAGAGCAATGGCAAAATGGTTCACCCCACTATTAAACATCATAAAAAAGGAAAGCAAAAAGATGGAATTGGAATGAAGGAAAGAATACAACCCAGAGAAAAGAACACTGTACCAGAAACAAATCCGTGCATACAAGAAGGAAATTCAAAAGGCAAAGAGAAGACATTACAATGACAGAATCAACAACACCACCAACACACAAAAAGAAATGTTTAGCATCATTGAAGAAATGAGAAACCCACCAGGCTGCGATAACACCCCAACCCCCAAAATCAATAACATCCGACAAACCATAAAAAAGGGACCAACCAACCACAACATACAACCCAATGAACCTAACACGGGACCACAGCACAAACCCCAAAGCTTTCCTGAAATATCAGCAGAGGCATTCGCAATGCTGGTAAAACGAAGCAAGAACGCAGGATCACCCATGGACCCCTGTCCCTCAGACATCTACAGATCAATCCTAGCGCAAGGATCGCCAGCAGAACACTACAGACACCTTCTAAATCTATCACTGGCAACAGGGACTGTACCGAGGATCTTTAAATCAGCATACATATAGCCACTCTTGAAAAACACAAGTGGTGACGTAGACGACCTTTCCAACTACAGGCCGATCTCTTACATCTCCTACCCAGCAAAATTTCTAGAAACCTATGTATACAAACTAACCCAAGAACACGTAGAAAAACATCACTTGCTGGACCAAGCTCAAGTCGGTTTCAGACCAGCAAGATGAATGGAAACAGCACTACTATCCATCTGGGAGGACCTCAAAACTAACACAGACTCAAACACTACGTCAGCCCTTATTCTGTGCGACCTCTCCGCAGCCTTTGACACAGTTAGCCACGACACCCTGACCAAAAGACTAGAAGACATAGGCATAACAGACACAGCACTACGCTGGACCAAATCATTCTTAGCAGACAGAACAGAAACCGTATGGATCAAACCTTTTAAATCCACCCCACGAGTTAACGACTGTGGAGTGCCACAAGGATCCTCACTATCTCCACTATATTTCAACATCTATCAGACTCCGGTCATCAGAATCTTCAGAAAATACAACATTAAATGTTACAACTACGCATATGACACTCAAATCATCTACAAAATCAAAGACACTGATGCCGACCATTCGACCATAATCGACTGTCTAAAAGAAGTCTTCAACTGGATGGATACCAACAACCTGAAAATCAACCCAGGAAAGACAGAAATCATGATCATATCCAAAGACCAAGAGAATGAAACCACCATCCCGTGGCCTACGGAAATGGGAAACGCACCAACTCCATCGAAGGTAGTAAAAAATCTGGGAGTCCTAATGGACCACAAATAATGCAACAGTGAAGAAATGCTTTTTCCTCCTCCATACGGGAAGAAGAATTCTACCTTTCCTCTCCTTCGCGCACAAAACTCTCACTATCGTCGCCCTAATCATGTCAAAAATAGACTATGCAAACAGCCTCTACCTCGGAATACCAGAATACCTCCTGAAGAAATTGCAACGGATCCAAAATGCAGCAGCAAGACTACTCCTCAAACTATCCAGGAGAGACCACATCACTCCAGCCCTAAAAACACTCCACAGGCTCCCAGTAAAACATTGCATCACCTTCAAAACAATGTGCATAACGCACAGGGCAATCAGCGGACAAGGAGCAGAATTCCTACAAAGGAAAATAACTGTCTACAAACCAACGAGACCCCTCCGATCAAGCAACTAAATCCACCTGGAACTCAAACCATACCTCAAGAAAAAACTTGGAGGCACCTCCTTCTACCACTTAGCTGCAAAAACCTGGAACAACATCCCAAAAGAAATAAGAAACACTGAAGATCACCTAAAATTCAGGAAATCGCTAAAAACCTGGCTCTTCAACACCACAGATTAAAAACTAAAAACTGAAACAGGAAAAAGGATGACTAAACTAGAAAGGACACGGACAACCCCGAACGGACAGGGAAGCTCCCGCGGCACCTAGACAGGTGACACCGGATAGACCGGAACACAGGCGACACGCACGGAGACTGAGTAAACTAACCCAGCCAACCACACCAACACTTCCGGCCCTCCCGTTAGTTACCTCCAGGTGCCACAGTGTTTTGGAATTGTCGAGATATTGGCAATCACCACACTACCTGAGATGTTGACATCAGTGGGTGCACTGGTCACAGGACTATGAAGGGAGGACAGGGGGGGCTATGAGGGAAAGTGATAGAGGTGGGGGCGAGAGGAGTAAGGAACCTTGCTTGCCAGCCGGACCCAGATCAGGACAGAGGCGCATCAATGGAGACTAAGCAAGCCGAGCACCTCAATTCAGGACAGAGATGCAAACTAACCAACCCCACTAACAATTTCCCTTTCTGCATACACCTCTCAAACTCAAACCAAAACACAACCAAAACCTACAGCACAGCAAACCGCACAAACTTCACTACATTCCAACAACAAAACAAAAACACACATAGACTCGCACAACAGTACATGATGAATACCGGCCACAAACACCCCAGGCTCAGCCAACGGACCCACTGGGCTGAGGCCGCCAACAGCACATCACTGCTCTCTTCCACTTTTCCTGCTTCGACCCACTAACTCAACCCCCCCCTCCTCTTTCAGAGCCGCCAGAGCGCCAGGGGACCACTCCGGTGGTGATAGTGCACGGTACAAATGTCCTTTAATGTTTCTAGAGCATCATCTATGGTGTCATTAGAGTGTAATGGATGAATTGCATATGGTCTAAAATATTGGATACTGTAGCAGGATCTAAAGTTCAAATTGACCAGTTTCTGGTGACTCTTGAATTATTTCAGTTGTTTCACTTAAGTTTTCTTCAATATTTATTTCTTTGTAGTATTCATTATTGTCTTTTGGATATTGCAAGGCTTGTCTAACTTTATGTAATTCTATGAGTTGTTGCCACATGTTTTTGTCCTTTGTTGGTACACCATTTAATCAGACAATTAAAGATTGCTCTATTGGACATTGCACTCCCAGAAGTAATTTTGCTATTTTTGGTTGAAGGTGTATTATTGCTTGAAATGGGTGCACTGTTTGAATTATGATGCTCTCATATAAATTGAGTTGTTGTAGGGGTTTTGGTAGTGTGAATAATTCCAAGTTATTTGTCATAGCACGTGAAGGAGTTTGGTTGTTGTCAAGTTTTGTAGTGCAGTAACTGCAAAGTATTAAGGGATCAGTTATTTCATATTTGTTTTCTGCTATAAGGTAGAGAGCTAATTCAAACCATTTGGAATATTCATTGTCTTCTATTTTGTATGTTACGTCTACATTTTTTGTGTTACTTTTATACAAAGTTCTGCGGCAACACACACACACACATGGTTTGGTACTTCAGCAGATGTACTTTTAAATTTTAGTATTTCTTTTTTGTATGTGTGTAGTAGAAGGTTGCCATGTGCAGAATTGTTGCTATTCTGTTGTAAAGCTATTGCATTTTGTAAGTGGCTTTCACTTCCAAAATATTTTCTCTGGATATGGTCGATTTCTACCATGCAGAAGAGTGTCATTTAAATTGGCTAGTGCTAAAGCAGGACTTATAGCATAGTACAGTTTATAGACTAGATTTCTTATAGCTGAATGAGGTGTTGATATCATTTTGATATGATGGAAGGTGCTTTTGCAAATAGGTTCTGAAATGCAGGCTAATGAATGTCTTGTAGTCATGTGTATTTGCGCACTGGACAGGTATCCATATTTTGCAGCACTTTCATTTTGATTTTGTCTTTGCCTTTCACATACTGATTGAGGAACTGGCGTAAAGATTTGAAAGATTTTTTGGGAATGTTACACATTGACGTGCATGGCCATTTGTATATTTGTATACTGGACGTTCTGGTTCAGTCGAATGGAGAGGTAATTCTGAGTTTTCTGGGGATATTTTTGTAAACAGTATTTCTTGTTTCATTATGGTATTATGCATTTTTTCATAACCTCGTCCACTGCTAAGTTTGGCAATTGTGTTTGTTTGGTTTTGTTTGTATACTTCTTCATTAAAATATGGTTCTGTGCTCGTGGTGTGACTCCATTCACCTCCACAGATATTTAAGAAGTTATTTTTGTTGACATTCTGTTTATTGAGAAGTTTATTTTGTAATTTAGTAGTTAGTTTTGTTAGTGCTTTCATTCTGTTTAAGACTAAAATGAATAACTTTCTTTTGAGAAGGATTGCACTGTCTATCAAAGCTTCTAAGATTAATTTTCTACGGTAGATTTGAAGGGTTGTGCATGATTTGTCTCCTGTTTTTATAAGATTCTGAAGGACGCTGTGGCAGAACATTTTTGCAAAAATACTTTTTTTCGTATGGTTACTTGCTAGTATATCAAGATTTATAGAAGCAGTTTTAGCAGTAGTGGTAGCCGAATTCCTTTTAATCATTTTTTGTTTTGTTTTACTTTTTGATAGAGGAGGCACATTTTCTGTACTGGAAGCTTGTTTTGTTTCGGTAAATGACTCTATTAGCTGTTTTGTTTGAACTTTTTGTACAAACTCTGGTAGAGATGGATGCTTATTTTGGACACTTATATTTTCATTTGCTCTATTTCTGTGTTGCTTTCTACGGACTTGCTTTTTGGTAGGCTTTCTTTGGGGTCTATTGAAAAAAAAAAGAAGGTATGCGTTGGGCCGTTCTGCAATGTATGTGTGCTGTGTGCATGAGTGTCTGAGTATGATGGGAAAGATGTATGTGGTGGTGTGTGATTGTGAATTGGGCAGCTACAATTAGTTGGGAAGGCTATTATTTTATAGGAGCACTATTAGCAGTAGTTGTAGCCAAATTCTTTTTAATCATTTTTTGTTTTGTTTTACATTTTGATAGAGGAGGCACATTTTCTGTACTGGAAGCTTGCTCTGTTTCGGTAAATGACTGTATTAGCTGTTTTCTTTGAACTTTTTGTACAAACTCTGGTAGAGATGGATGCTTATTTTGGACACTTTTATTTTCATTTGCTCTATTTCTGCGTTGCTTTCTACGGACTTGCTTTTTGGTAGGCATTCTTTGGGGTCTGTTGAAAAAAAGAAGGTATGGGTTGGGCCGTTCTGCAATGTATGTGTGCTATGTGCATGAGTGTCTGAGTATGATGGTGTGTGATTGTGCATTGGGCAGCTACAATTATTTGGGAAGGCTATTCTTCTATTTGTGTGTTACTAAACTGCAGTTCAGATGAGAGTAGAAAGTGAGCTGGTGGTGAGGAGAAGCATTAATAGTAAACCTAATGGTATAAAATTAAAACAGTTATTTGTTTTGTAATACTAACATTCTAGGGGTTGAGTATGTTATTTGTGTTCCAAAAAAACAGGGATTTGTGTGCCATTCTGCCTGCCAACCCCTGTTTAATAAATGGAGATTTGTGGGCAGAATGGCTCAGAAATCGCTGTGTTTTTAGTTTGCAAATTACATGAATTAACCACACAGTGTTTTTGAGGAACAGTAAGAATATTAAGGTAGTATTGTAGATACTCTTTTTTTGTGTAATGAGCAGGTTTCCTCGGATATGTTGTTTGTAGTTCAGATGCTGCTGATTCTCAGGAGAGTGGTCTTCATTGCAATTGCAATGAAAGAAGTTAGTAATTATGTGTGTTTATAGCACTGATGTTAATGTAGACGTTAATTTTTATGTTTTTGTAGTAGTATTCTTGTTTGATATCTGAATGTATGCATGCATTTCATCTGACTATGTGCAGCCTTTATATTTTATTTACAAAATGTTAATTCAACATGCTTTGCAAATGAGTAGAATTTTAAGTGTATGAAATTCACTTGGTTTTTTAAAGCTGTTTTGTAGATAACAGACAGGTTTGGAAGTGACAGTTGATTATAGTAGATGGGAAAAATTTCAATAAGTTAATTTAATAGGCAGACATGCCAACAATCGGGAGTCCCTGAGAGGGAGATTTCAACACAATCGGGAACATTTATTTTTCCCATAGGATTGCATTGGGATTAGTATTAATTTAGGAGGGAGACAGTAAAAAATAGTGTGATTTTTCAATGAAAAATCTTGAGTCTCGCACCTAAATTGGGAGGGTTGGCATGTATGTATAGGTTATGCAAGTTTAGTGGCATTACTCTGTTTATATGGATTCATAAGAGTTGTAATTGCACTGTAGTAAGTGCTTTCCAATGATATGAGACTTGTACTCAGAGTGATCAAAAGTACATTTGAAGTGCGGAACTCTGATGATGGAGTTAGATGTAGAGGTTGTGTGACTGCTTAGCTGTATCCAATGAGGGAATGGCCCCGAGAGTGATGTGGAAATGGTAGAAGGGCTGGCTAAGAGTTACGCGCTGCACGGACGCCAAGGCGGTCCGCAGATAGGGCGTGCCACATCCGGGGTATTCCAGCAAATCCAGTATGGAAAGGGGACTGCAGGGATCAGCCAAACAGATGTTGATGTTGTGGATTTGAGACTGTGTGCAGTGAAGATGGCAGAGGTGGAGAAAGTCAGGGTGTTGGTGCTCGGAGATATGTTTGTGCATGCTTTACAGCAGAATGCTCAATGCCGGCATGTGGCAAACAATTTCGATGTTAAAGGAGTGGAGGTGGTGTGGAGCGCTGTGCCTGATTGCAATGTAGAGTGAATTCTACAAGTTTGTGAAGATATGCGCAGGATGAACAGTCCCCATCTGGTAGTTTTGCACTATGGTGCTTTCCATTTGGGCTACGTCAGTGCCCCAACTTTGTTGGCAGATTTGGAACAGTTGGTTTAAGCAGTAATGAACATCCTTCCAAATGCAAAAGTAATTTTTTCTGGATTACTACCTAGCGCAATATGGGACAATAGTTTTGTTTTTTGTCCTCAGCTAAACATTGCTAGGTGTGCAATCAACAGTGGCATGTGTGCGTTCATGCTTAGAGCTGGTATGTTTTTCTGTAATAATGAGAACATTGATTCGAGTAATGCTGTTTATTTTGAAGAAGATGGCATTTTCTTATCTTTTTTGGGAAATGCCATGCTGTTTTGGAAAGTAAGGGTTGCTTTGGAGAAGGTTATGTGAAGATTTTAGTAGTAAAGTAAGAAGAAAAAAAAAAAGAAAAAATACAAAATAACAGGTGTCTGTCAGGCATCTGCAAAAAACACCAAAAAAAACGTCTCTTTTCAGAGCCAACCTCAAAGGGAAAATGGGGCATACTATTTAAATTTACATTCACCACGCTCAGATTTTTGATATGTCGGTGGACATGGCGGTTGTCCGCGGACAGCGCGTATTAGATACAGGGATTTTGGGATGGAGAGGCATGCAAATGACAATGAGCGGAGCTAGGGATTGGTCAGTAAAGTTTTCTGGATGTGTTGTGTAAGGAGAGATTTTGTCAGAACATCTTTTTCCTGAGAGAAGAACAGATAGCTATGGTTGTGTGTTTCCGAAAACAGATTATCTGGATTTTGGGAGACTCATGGATACATTGGTTGGAGGTGCATGCCGAACGTTGTGGAGTAGCTGCAGATCTTGGATTCCCTCATGTGGATGTGCACTGGCATGGTGTCCGTGGAATGAAGTGGCTGGACTTGGTACCTCTCTGTGCTACTTTAGAGACAGAGCATCATGCAGACATAATTATAATTCATTGTGGAGGGAAGAGTTTAGGACATGTGTCTGGAATTTCTTTACAATTTTCAATGAAAGAAGGACTTGGGAAGGTCATGGACATGTTTCCAAATTCCCTAGTAATTTTTCTTGTATTGCGCAAAGACAAATGTGGCTGCGTTCTTCTTTATTTGGTCCACAAATGGAGAAAGTGAGGCGCAATGTCAATAAGGCTGTTTGTGCCTTTCTAAGATGTTGGCATGTCCTCTTTTCACAATGAAAATATTATGTTTCGTAGCACATACATTTTTCGCAGAGATGGAGTCCATCTTACTTATGCTGGCAATCAGATTTTTCTGAGAAATGTACAAAATACATTGCAACCTTTTTTGGAATTACAGTCATCAATTTTGCAGTAGATGTTGACGATTTCAAGTTTTTCAAACACAAAAATACCATCAGAAGAGGCGGTTTTCAGAGCCACCACTCCTCCCAGAGAAAAGTGCATTGGTTTTGCTACGGCAGCACCCTAAAATTTGATATGTCCTTGGATTGTCTGCGGACTTCCAAAAAATGCACAGGACCCAGCACTGTTTATTTGCCACTTCTATTTTTAAACTCTGAAAGGCGGCTCTGAAAAGAGCTTTTTTTAATATTTGTTTTTGTTTTTTACACACAACACACTAGGAGAGGAGGGGAAAGGAGGGTAAGGAAGGGACACCAACCACAGGGATAAGAAAGGGCAGGTGGAGAGAGGAAGATTTAGGGTGGGCCGTACTTAGGTAGGTAGCAGGTCTTCTGGTGCTCCGTGACTGTAGTCTCGAATGCACTTCAAAGACTCTCCCCCCTGCAGAGTACTTTGTCACAGTACATTCTCAATATTGTGACCCTCAAAAGGGAAGAGTCAACAGCATCGTGAATGGCCTGTGAAGCAGCTGGAGGGATGCGCTCTCCCACAGGAGTGTCTCTTGTGGTGAGAGGAGCAGAAACAGAGGATGCTGAAGAGGAACTCAACATACTACGTTTATCACAAGGTACAACCTTGCGAATGTCCCCACTGTGGAACGACGTTAGGTGTCGCTTCATGGATGTTGTACCAAAGCTGTAAGAACCACATCTCCACGACTCAGCACCATTTTGCACTGTTTGCAGGTGACCTTGCTTGCACGTGCTTTTGGTACGTTACCATGAATGTTAAACAACCGCCACACCCAAGACTCCCGGCGAGTGCTGGTAGTAGGGATTTCCTCGACCTCATTCTCTTCATCCTCTTCATCCTCGTTCTTTACATTCTCACACCTGTTCCCCTCTGCAGGCCCTTGAGGAGGTGGTGGTGGTGGAGGGTTTGGGGGTGGTGCTGAGGCAGATGTAGCAACAGCAGCTATGGGTGCCATCAGGGTTGATGAGATAATCTCAGCAAGAGCAGCAAAAGCATCAAAAGTCAATCTGCAATAGCCAGAAGTACAATGAAGATCAACTCTGGGGTGTGGCCTTTTATAGGGGTGGTGGGGTGGGCTTTGCGAACAGATCGAACACTCAAAAAGTTCCAAAAAGTATGTGGAAAGTCAGGGTCATTGTCTGGGACATGTGCAATGGTGAATTTTTACTGTAAAATAATTTGGATTGTCTGCAAAAGTTCTTTTAAAATGTTGGGGAACCAGACAGTGTCCGCAAATTAGGTCACATGCTCAGCGTGGGTGCGGTCACATGATGACGTCGGGAACACGTCCGCGAAGGGAATGGGTGTCTGCAGGACATCAAATGCACGGGAACGGTCGTGCGCATGTGCGTGGTTGTTCTATGGACAGTGTTCGCGTCCTCAAACAAATTAAAAGTGCGACACAAGTGAGACGGACAGTTACGGACAGGCGCGATGTTCGCAGGACTTACGGGCATGGTGTGCATGTGCGCAGATGTTCTGCAGACTGTACGGAGAGGTATAGTGCCCTTAGGACACCTCCATTTTGTTTGACTACGGACATCCCGGACACCGCGCGTGTTCTTGGGACAGTTTTAACTTGGCTGCGGACGGTACGGACAGGTATAGTGTCCCTAGGACACCCCCATTTTTTTCATTTACGGACATCCCGGACACCGGGTGTGTTCTAAGAACAGTTCCATCTTTGCTTGCAAATGGTACGGACAGGTATATTGCCCTTAGGACATCCCCATTTTGTTAATTACGGACATTCCAGACAGGCGCAGTGTCCGCGGACACTTTAACTGCTTTTTTAAAATAAAATAAGACACAAAGGATTTCATTAAAAGAAACCTAATTTTTTTAAATTATATACATATACACCATTTATGAAAGAGAGAGGGAAGCAGAAACGTATACAAATACAGGGGAAATAGGGGTTTGGAGAGGATGGATGGGAGGGGACGTTTTTTTTTTGGTGTTGAGGGTTTGGGGATAGTTGACTGGGACATGGAGAGGGGGACCAGGTACATGTGGGACAATGGTATTTATTTTTTTTAATTTATGTGGTCCTCCACAAACTGTTTCAAAACATTGACATTTTCCTCGAGCATGTCCATTTTCTGTTCCATGCGTTGCAGAGTCTTTTCCAATGTGTCTTTTGGTGTATTATTTTCAATGTTTGTATGGTCTGTTAAAAATAAATATATATATGTTAAGTACACATAAAGTAATGATCATTAATTTGCTTATATAGAGAAGTGTCTACCATTAATATCACTGTCTTCAGACAATTCTTCACATGGAAAATGTTCCTCAAGCCATTCCAAAGTACTGCACATTTCTGTGTGAAAAACAAAAATATATTAATTGTAGTGTACCTAATACAAAAAGTTTCGAAATATATAAGAAAAATGAAGTTTATTTACTACTTTTTGGCAATTTGTATTCATACTGTTGTGTAGGTCTACTGTTTCTTCTAGCTCTGCAGTTTCTGTGAGGTAATTATGTTGGAGGCATATCTTTTTTTGTTTTGGTATATTCCATTTTACTACATATGGTATTTAAATGGATGGTTGATGTGTTAGATATATAGGTTCCACTTCTTATTTAATATTACATATAATGTGTTTATGTGCTGCTTTCTGAACTTGTGCAGTGTTTATATGGCATGATAGAACAATTTAAGATACCCCCTGAGTGTTTGGGTAATGTTGATGTCGTCCGCGTCCGTCCGCAGACATACACATAGTCCGGGAACATCAACATCATTAGTAGGGGATTCAGTATGTTCTATGTTACATGTATAGTAAGGGAATCCTAGTAAACATCTATCAAATTCACACTATGTTAAAATGTATATTCAGTAAAAAAACTTTGATAAAGGGAGGTTATGGTTAAGTTGTGCTACTAAAAACCTATGATATTCAGTAAACAAACCTTGGTTAAAGGGACGTTATGTTTCCAAGTAAAACTGAAAAACCCCTGAAATTCGCCAGTTATGGTAAGCTAAGCAACCATAACTCGCACCACCACCATGCACTGCTAAGACTAACACCCAGGACATCAAATATGACATCACACATGTCATTGATGACATCACTGATGACATCAGTAGGTCCAAAAAAACATGTCCGCTGATTGGTGCAGTGAAGCGTGAGGTGCGTCACATTTTCCCGACGCACCTGCCATGTTGGATCTGCGGATATTCGCAGACAGCTCAGCGTTGAACGGAGCGGAAATGTAATTTTGGGGAGTGTGTTGGTGTGGAAGAGTGGCTGGAGAGGGTGGGGGAGTGAGAGGGGAGTGAGAGATCGGTCAAATACTGTATTTGTTTAGGTGGAAGAAAGCCGTGATATGATTGTGGAGTCGGCGGTCACCGTGGTTGTCCGCGGACATACCAGCCACTGACTGCACTATTGGCCATTTTATTATGCTCTGATGTATTGGTTTTGGGTAGTTAGTCAAGTATTGGGTGGAGAGGGAATGCATTGAAGAGTCTGTGCATTGTCTACAAGTACTGTCTTAGTATGTCAAGTGAGGTGGTTGTGTTATGTTTTTGGGTTATGGTCAGTTGGTAGGTGTTTGCTTGCATGGGTGTGTTATGCTTCAGTGGTTGTGGACAGAGCCTAGAGTCTTGGGTGCATGGCCGAAGGCTCTAGGCAAGACTCTAGGCCCTGGCCACAACCACCGCAGCATAACACACGCATGCAAGCAAACATTTTGACTGTGGTATGTGAGCTGTATAGGGGGTATGTTTTCAAAAGTTTGTGTACTGGTTGCCAGTAGTGTAATAGTATTTATAGGACAGTGGACATGGTGTGTGGTAGTTGGATTGTGTTCAGAATGTTGGTACCTAAGACACTAGGCATTTTGGGTTGTAGTTAGTGGTCAGGTGTTTGCTTGCATGAGTGTGCTATGTTGTGGTGGTTGTGACTTGCATACTTATTGTTTGCTTTGTTGAGGCTGTATACAGTGTTTTGGCCAGGCCATGCACCTAAGACTGTAGGCCCTGGCCACAACCACCGCAGCATAAGACAGACATGAAAACCAACATTTTGGGTTGTGGGCAGTGGTCAGGTGTTTGCTTGCATGGGTGTGTTATGTTGCAGTGTTTGTGACTCCTATCATTCTATACTTACTGTTTACTTTGTTGTGGCTGTATGCAGTTTTTTCATGGTATGGGAAATTGGAGCAGACATTGTTTTTTCATTCTCTGCGATAAAAGAAAAGATCACATGTTAGTGTAGGTAGTTTGTAATGAGTTATTGCATTGCATAGTAGACATTTCTGTACTTTGTCGACCCTCATAGTTAGTACTTTACAAGCACTATGCTTAAAACCAGTGTACCGTGCAATTTGCTCAGTTCATGTGTTTGTTCGTAAAATCATTGGGTCTGTGGAAAACAAAATCCATGCAGGATTAAAAAAAATCTTTCTACGTTATGGTACAATGTTTTTCAGTGGTTGATTTCAGTAGGAGGAATTGAATAGGTGTAGGGTTTTTAGTTTGGAAGTGGTGGTACTATTGTTGCCATTAAATACCAGTTGGCGTATTCAAATTTTTTATTTCTTGTTGCATTTTAGCAGTATTCATGTATCTGTTTGGTTGTTTTGGTGAATTTTGGTGCAGTTAGATACCTGTTGGCGTATTTTAACTTTTGATAGTTTTGAAGTTGTTGGGAGTATTTGGGCCTCATTACGACCCAGGCGGTAAGTTACCGCCTGGGTCGTACCCTTACCACCATGGTGTAAACTATGTTTACACCATGGTGGATGGCGGATTTACCGCCCCATTCCAAGGTGAGTGGGGCGGTAAATCCCCATTTCCCATTTTACCCTTCCCCATTCCCATTTTTGCCCCATAGGGCATAATGGGAGTGGGGAAGGCGCTAATTACACCACCGTAAATTACGGTGGCGTAATTAGCACCATGGTCCCTTAGCGCCATGGATTTTAACGCCTGCAAAAAGCAGGCGTTAATATCACCATGGCGCTAAGGGACCTTGTAATCAGGCGTTAAGGGTCGGCGCCGTTTACGGCGCCGTTAACCCCTTAACGCCTGATTCGTAATGAGGCCCTTTATATACATAATATGTGTTGCAGGGTTTCCTTAGAAAAATGTATATTGCAGGTTTCTGGTTGTAGTTAGATGCCAGTTGTGTATTCTAACTGTGTATAGTGTTTCACTGTTAGATAGCTGTTGTCTTATTCTATTAGTTTATCGATTTAAAGGTTATTGATGACATTTTGTAGATGCTTATACTCAGATTAGTGAATACATTTTGGTTTTAAGAATCTTAAGTAAGCGTTTACAAGATTTGCTGGTAATCTCTGTTTTAGAGCAATGGAAGTATCATTACATTTGAACCATCCACATTTCTTTTTTATGTATGCAGTGTAGTGATCTGCATTGGTTGCGGCTCCTGCATGGTAGATTATGCCTACTGTTGTGAAGGTTTTCTTACCAAGTGATACTTGTCCATGTGTGAATCCAGACAGCTTGTTGTTTTTTTTGGTACCATATACATTGTAACGCAGAAGCATTGCTATTACGTATTCACTATGTGACTGTATTTGTAAGGTGGAACGATTATCAGAATTGCATGTAGTACATAATCTGCCATGGTTTGCATTTTCTACAAGTTGCTGAAAGGGAATGGATTCACAGTTAGGTATGGATACATACACAAAGCGTTCATTAGGGACTTGTTCCTGTTCCACATGGCTGCAGAGAGTGCATGTATGTTTCCAAATGTGTGAAAACTGGAAAATTTCCTGTATAGCTATGTTTATGTTTTCCAGTACTTGTAGTAAGTAGATTAGACATTCTTGTGGATCTTCTTGTGTGTTTATAGTGAATCTGACCATTCCAGCACAGTAGTCCAAGTCCTGCCTTATTCCAGAAACACTGTAAATGTTGTCAGGATTGTTGGTTGCATTTCTGTGGAGGACTAACATTTGAAAATATAATTGGTCTGTCTCGTTTAAGTAAATGTTTTCCACAATTGGTGGTAATTGGAATAAAATATTGATTGCTACATTTGCATAGCAATTTATACCAGTTGTATTTGAAAATTTGAAGGAAGTGCGCGTTGTTTCTTTGAAGAGGTAGTTGGTTTTGTTTGTGCAGTAGATCCTTCTTTTGTTGTGGTCATTGATGAAGTATTAACTTCTTTTAATTTCTTAGGAGGTATTGTTGTGAGATCCAGTATAATTTGAGTCTGAAGTAGTTTTCTTTTACAAACTTTTGCTTTTTGAGTTACAGGATAGGTTTTGAGATGAGGTGCGTAGAGTGCACATAGTCTATTGTATTATACAATGCAAGAAATATCAGCGTTTACTTTACTTGCATCAAAGTTGACTAGAAATAGTCCTTCAAGTGTACGTAGGCGTGATAGTGCTGCATTGCTTATGGCTTCATTAAACACTGTGCTGCCAATATCTGTCAATGCTTGATCTAGGGTAAGACCTTGTGATTTGTGAATGGTGACTGCATATGCTAGAGACTGAGAAAATTGTTCTCTGTGTACATACATGTCTAGTGAAAAGAAGCAATCGGCCTGTTGAGCGTCCTATCCTTTTCTCTTCTGACAGTTTGTCAAAGTGAATATTTATAAACTGAATGTTGTTTTCACGTGGGTATGTTTGAAAGCCAAAAACTGTACTAAGTGCTCCATTAACTAGTCCTTGCTCCACGTCAAGTTTACGTTTGTGCCTTAATCTACAGTTTAAAGTTAATTTTAATATTTTCTCTAAACCAGCTGTGTTAGAGATAGAGTTTTCTAAGGTATTTAGTCGTGCTGTAGCTTGTTCAAACATGGGTAGTGTCATACCGTGCACGTCCTGTTTGTTTGTGGAGCAATTTTGAACTATTGGTAGCATTTCTTTTCCAACATTGTTTTATTTAATTGTGCACAGCTTGCAAGAGTTGGCATCAAGGACATACCGTTTACATTTTTGTGTGGTAATTGTTCCATGACATCAGTAGCACATGAGTTATGGCCGTAGAGTGCATGGATGTGCTTGGTATATATTATAGATTGTGCTTCGTTAGATAGTACACCAACTCTAATACTTTTTAAAATGTTTGTGTAGGTGAGGTCTGCAGATAGACACATGTTTTCATTAATTCTTTGTATTGGAAATGTTGCCATGAATTGACATTTCCTATGCTGCCAAGAGTTTTACGGCATAGTTTGTGCCCTAAGGTTTTTAAAATAGGTTCACCTTTAAATGGTGTTAATTGGGGAAGATCTCCGAAAACAATAATGTGTTTTCCTCCAAAGAGTTCTTCGTAGTCTGTTTTGAGGACCTCTTGTAATCGGAGGTGAATCAAAGCCAACATTAGGTTGGAGACCATGCTCACCTCATTTATTAGCAGTATTTTCATATGTTTCAAAACTCTGTGTAGTTCCATTGCAGCTTGTGGGGAAAGTTTGTAGTAGTCTAATTTGTTTTGGTGTCGTACTGGAAGGAGTAGTAATCGGTTTAAAGTAACACTGCCTATGTTGTAGGTGGCTAAACCTGTGGAGGCAGTTACAACGGCTGACAGTTTGTTGTTTGTCAATTGTTGGAAGAACTTGCTGATGATTTTTTTAAAGAATGTTTTCCCTGAATCAGCTTAACAACTCACATATATAAGTATCAGTTTGTAGTCTTGACAGGTACAAGTTTTAGTTTCATGCTGCAGACCATGTTCAATTTGTTTTGTAATTTCTAGGAAAATGCTACGCTGTTCATTGTTTAATTGAGATGTGAGTATAGCAAAGTCTTCTGTAGAACCTTCATACTGGACCATGGTGTTTTCTACTTGAGTCATGGCTAATTCAGCTTCATTTGGTATGAGTGGTTGTCTAAGTGGTTCTTGGCTTCCTATTAGAGAAGGTTGGCTGCTATCAGGAGTGTCCATATTTAGTTGTGCCTGGAGTTCTTCTTCCTGTTGCTGTTCATTGTTTAATATTGTTTTGTACTGCGTAAAGTGTATGTCTTTCATAGTGCTTTCATTTGCTTTGAAAGCATCTTCATAGTAGTCATGAGTATCTAATGCATCTTCTTCTTTTCTCCACGGTTTAAAACATTGTAGTATGGACATGTAATAAAGTTCTTTATGTTGAGGAGTTTTAATGGCAATTCCATATGATTAATTAAGCTGTGTTTGGTAAGGTTCACTAGGCTGCCTTCACAATTTTTGACTCTGCATCTACCTTTCTTCTCATCTGGTTTAATATTATTTTTGTATGTGAAGTTTTGGGCTATGTGGTATAGACACATGGTTTCCAAAGTGATACTCCTGTTTGGGTAGTATGTGTCTAGTGAGTTGTTTTTCAAAATGTCTTGGCTGTTGAGATCATTTTTTGGCTATTGTTTCTATGTCTTAATATGATTTGAGAACTCTTTTTCTGGATTTACCAGGACCAAGGCTTAGCCATACTATGTTTTCAGATTTTCCATACAAGGCCGCACCAGTTACACGGTCTGCGGCTTCGTAGCAGCCACATTCTATTTGGGAGAGCATTTTTATGCCTAAACTGTACAATTTCTGTGACAGTGGTTTGTCAGATGATATGTATTCCCAGACGTCTCTGAGCTCTGTTTTTTCTGCTTTGGTTAAGTAGGCTGTGACATATTGTGCAACTGCTGTGGAATAGTCTGCAATATATTGCACATCTATATTTGCATTCCATAGGAGGGCAATGATTGCATTGTAATCATTGATGTACTTTGATCCTTCTGTTCTTTTTATGCTGTATGTGTTCTTAGGTGATTTACATTTGACACTATTTCTAACTGTAGACATGAAGTTGTTCACTTGACCTGTTGTTGAAACTGGACTAGGGAAACCAAAGCTGCATTTGGTGTAGTATTTCCCTTTGTTTTTATATTTGCGCCGACAATACTTACCACACTTATGTCTTTGAAATTGTAAAATTTGTGCATGTAGGTCACTATGTGTAATTTGTGAAGGGATTTCACAAGTGACATATTTTTGAATGAACTGCAAAACAGTGGCATCACTGTCCTGAACAAATTTAGAAGCATCTTTAATCCACAGAAGCATGTGGATATGTGGCGCTCCTCTGGCTTGGTATTATTTTCTCCAAAAGAAGTCTTGCACTTCTCCGAGGGGAGGCACTGTTTTATTACAAATGAAGTGTAGCATGGCAATAAAGCGATGATGGAAATATCTTGATACATGTACAGGATCTATAGAGCAGTGTTCTCCTGGTGTTTTTATATATATATTTGTTTTGTTTTTGTTTGCTATGCGTAGGAAATCGTGCAAATCTTCCCATGCATATTCTGCACAACTTAATGTCACAAACCATGTGGGTGGGCCAAGGTGTCTTATCATACAGCATACTTTTGTGTGTCGTCGGAACCAGTATTCTTTTGTACCACGCATGTTTGCTAAAAGATTTGTAATGCTTGTCTGCACTTTTTGTAGTAATTGCGTAGCAGACATATTTTGAAAATTGGTACCTGATTTCAATGTGTGTGCAACTCCATAGCATAGAGTTGCTAGTTCACTTTCATAGAGGTGGAAAATGTATTCCACATTTTGTCTGAATCTCGGGTCTTCAGAATACATTTGTAAATAGCGGTATTCTGATGCTTTTATTTGTGTGGGTCTTTCATCGTACCTTCCTCCTTTTCCAGTAGGAAAGAGGAGAGGAAAGGCGTGTGCTTCTACACTTTTTTCCCATATGCGAGATTGGAGATCCTTTGGCTTGCCCCATTTGGTAAGTTTCCAGTGCATCATATATGGTGTCTTTAGAGTGCAATGGGTGAATTATATAATGGTCTAAAATATTGGATTCTGCCGTAGGATCTGAAATTGGCCAGTTCCTGACGAGTCTTGAATTATTTTGGTGGTGTCCCTCAGGTTTACTTCAATGTCTATTTCTTTGTAGTATTCATTGTTGTCTTTTAGATATTGCAGGGTTCCTCTAACTTTATGTAAGTCCACTAGTTGCTACCAAATTCTTTTGTCTTTTGTAGGTATGCCATTTACTAGGATAATCAAAGATTGATCTATTGGCTGTTGCACTCCCAGAGTGTGTACATTTTCTTTGAGATCTAATGGCAAATAAACTACCGTGCCAGAAATGTCTTTCAGTAATTCAGAGGGAGGTAGTTTTACTGTTTTTGGTTGAAGGCGTATTATTGCTTGAAATGGGTGCACTGTTTGAATTATAATGCTCTCAAACCAGTTAAGTTGGTGCTGTGGTTTTGGTATTGGGAATAATTCCAAGTTAATAGTCATAGCACGTGAAGGTATTTGGTTGTTGTCAAGTTTTGCACTGCAGTATCTGCAAAGTATTGAGGGGTTAGTAATTTCGTATTTGTTTTCTGCTATAAAATAGAGAGATAATTGGAACCACTCAGAATCTTAATTGTCTTCTATTTTGTACACTATATGTACAGTTTTTGTGCCACTTTTATAAAAAGTCCTGTGGCAACAGACACACACATGGTTTGGTACTTCAGCAGCTGTGCTTTTAAGCTTTAGTATTTCTTTTTGTATGTGTGTAGTAGACGGTTGCCATCTGTAAAGTTGTTGCTATTCTGCTCCAAAGATATTGAATTTTGTAAGTGGCTTTCACTTCCAAAATATTTTCTCTGGATGTGCTCTATTTCTTTGAGTATTTCTATGGCTGTACCATGTAGAAGAATGTTATTTAAATTGGCCAGTGCTAAAACAGGACTTTTGGCATAGCGCTGTTTATGAACAAGATTTATTACAGTTGAATGGTGTGTTCCTATCATTTTGATATGGTGGAAGGTGCTTTTGCAAATAGGTCCATGAATGCATGCTAATGAATGTCCTTGTAGTCATGTGTATTTTCGCACTGGACAGGAGTCCGTAGTTTGTAATAGTTTTATTTTCAATTTGTCTTTGCCTTTCACATACTGATTGAGAAACTAGCGTAAATATGTGAAAGACTTTTTGCCTATGTTACACATTGATGTGCCCAGCCATTTGTAGACTGGACACACTGGTTCAGTGAAATGGAGAGTTGATGCTAAGTTTGCTGGAGAAACTTGTGTGAGCAGCATTTCTTGTTCCATGATGGTATTATTAACTTTTTCGTACCCTCGTCCACTGCTATGTATGGCAATTGGGTTTGTTTGCTTTTGTTTGTATGCTTCTTCATTGAAATATGGTTCGTTGCTGGTGGTGTGACTCCACTCACCTGCACAGATTTTTGTGAAGCTATCTTTGTTGATATTCCATTTGTTGAGAAGTCCTTGTTGTACTTTAGTAGTTTGTTTTGTTAGTGGTTTCATTCAGTTTAAAACTAATATATATATATATTCCTTTTTGAGAAGGATTGCACTGTCTATGAGAGCTTCCACGATTAGTTTTCTGCAGTAGGTTTTAAGGGTTGAGCATGACTTCTCTCCTGTTTTTATAAGGTTCTGAAGGACTCTGGGGCGGAACATTTGTTTTGTAAAATATTTATTTTGGTATGGTTACTTTTGACTACATCAAGATTTATAGGTGTAGTGTTGGCACTAGTGGTAGCTGTAGTCTTTTTAATACCTTTCTGTTTAGTTTTACATTTTGAAAGAGGAGTCAAAGTTTTTTTACTGGAAGCTGCTTTAATTTTGCTTAGTGACTGTATTAGCTGTTTTATTTGAACTTTTTTTATACATTCTGCTAGAGGTGGATGCTTATTATGTACACTTTTATTTTGATTTGCTCTATTTATGCATTGCTTTCTACAGAGTTGCTTTTTGGTAGGCATTCTCTGGTGTCTGTTGGAGAAAAAAAGAAATTGTGGGTTGGGACATTGTGCAATGTATGTGTGCATTGTGCATGAGTGTCTGAGTATGATGGTAGGCATGTATGTAGAGATGTGTGATTGTGGAATGGGCTGTTACTTCAGGTTGGGAAGGCTATTCTTGTATTTGTGTGTTACTATACTGGTGTTCAGATGACAATACAAAGTTTGCACCTGCTGCGGTGCAATCAGTAATACTGAATCTAATGCTGTAGGGTTGATACAATTGTTTGTTCTACAATACCAGAATACTACAATGTTTGAGTAACAGAACACTACGACAGTATTGCACTTACTTTGTTAGATGCCAAGAATAGGTAAGGTTCTTCTGGGTTCTGTCTTGTAGTTCAGATGCTACTGGTTTTCAGGAGTGTGGTCTTCACTGCATTTGTGAAAGAAGGAATTTAGTACATGTGTGTGTTAATGGCACAGTAAATTCACTTGAAGAATAGATTAGTTACATTAGCAGAATTATTTCTTTGTAGGAAGAGATATTGTATGTGTTAAATTGCACAGCTTTGTATATGAATGGGTATTTTGGAGGATCATCATCTTTACTAACGAGTTAGTGGAATATTTATAGGTGGGTCCTATGAGGTGCACTTTTGAAAGTGTGTGTTCCTGTTGCACTGTTTAATGTGGTAATTAGTGGAAGTTGCAGTAGGGCGAGAAAAGAAGCTTGGAAAGATGTACAGATTGAAGAGGAAAATATTTTTGTGTGTGGAATTCCATAAATGTTTTGGTGTATAGATGCTTGCTACATGAGTGCTGGAAACCTTTCAGTTCTTTGACTTCGTTATCCACATTCCTATTAGCACTGTTCTGAATCTACACTTGTATTTTTTTGGTTTGCTAGTATGGCAAGCGCCAGGCATTCTGTTTAAATAAATGCATTTTATGTACTTGCAATGAATTTGTAATATACAAGCTGGTCTCTCGTTTTGTGTGCATTCTAGGAATTTATAATAGTATGTTAAGGGGTAAGTGGTTGTGAAAATGACAGAAGGAAATAAGAGAATACTAGTTTGGACATTGCAATGAGTAATATGGGTAAATAAAAATTTGGAAAGCAGACAGATGTGTAAGTTAACTTGATTATAGGAGATGGGAGAACTTAGAATATGCTTTTTTTGCAGATTATGCAGGGTCAATGGCAGGGACCCTGTTCTAATGCCTTTATAAAAGAGTTGCAAATGTACTGTAAACAAAATGTTCATACCTGTAGTTTGTATTGATGTATGTAGATGTGGATGAATGTGGAAGGAGACATTTTGAAGAGTTTTACAGTCGTTTTTGCTGTAGGTGCTTTGCAATCACAGGACACTTGTACTCAGAGTGATGAACAGTTCATCTAAAGTGCTGAATTGTGATGACAGAGTTAGATGTAGAGTTCTTGGATGTGATTGGTGGATGTTTGTGTGACTGCTTATGTGTATCCAATGAGAGAGTCGTGCTGACAGTGATGTGGAAAGGGAAAAAGGGCTGCGCCTGTGTTGCGGGGTCCGTGGACAGTGCAGCTGTTCACGAACAGGGCGTGCCACATCCGGGGTTTCTCAGCATATCTAGCATGGAAAGGGGACTGTGGGGATTAGCCAATCAGGTGTTGAAGTTGTTCTTTGCAGGAAGAGAGGCTGTGTGTGTAGTAAAGTTGAGAGAGGTGAAGAAAGTGAGGGTGTTGGTATTTGGAGATCTGTTTGTAAATGTTCTAGAGAGGTATGCTAGGTCTAAACATATGGCTGCTAATTGTGGTTTTGAAGGAGTAGAGGTTTTGTGGTCAACTGTGCCTGGTTCCAATATGCAGGCAGTGGTTGGAGTTTGTAAGAGTTTCTCCATGTGGAGCAGTCCAGATGTAGTGGTACTGCATTGGGGTGATGTCCATTTGGGACAAATCAGTGCTCCTAGTTTGTTCAGTGCTCTTGAAAAATTGGTTCAGGCAGTGATGGTGGTTCTTCCAAATGCTAAGGTGATTTTTTCTGAAATGTTGCCATGGGTAGTATGGGGCAATTGTAATGTTTTTTGTCCTCAGCAAAATGGTGCAAGGTATTTGGTTAACAGAGGGATGTCTGCTTTCTTGTATAGAGCTGGGATGTTGTCTTGTAACAATGACAATATTGATTTTGTTAATGACTATTTCAAAGCAGATGGCATTTCTTTATCCATATTGGGAAATGCTATGTTTTTTCAAAATATATGGAATGTTTTACAGAGGATAATGTGAAGACATCAGGAAGAAAATAAGTAGAAAAAAATAACAAAATGAAAGCGGTTTTTATCGAAGAACTTTAAAAAAAGGCTCTTTTCAGAGCCACCATCATCATTTCAGAGCCACCATCAAAGGGGAAGTGGAGTACACTATTTACATTTTCATTCCCCATATTACATACATGGATTTTGAGGATGAGAGGCATGCAAATGAGACTGTGCAGGCAAAGGGATTGGTCAATAAGGTTTACTGGGTGTGATATGTAAGGAGGGACTTTGGCAGAATGTCTGTTTCCTGAGAGGAGAGCAGATAGCTATGGCTGTATTTTTCAGAAGGCACAGTGTCTGGATTGTGGCTGACTGGTGTATAAATTGGTTGGAGGTGGAGTGGTTGGACATCTTGGATTCCCTCATGTGCATGTGCATGTGCACTGGCATGGAGTGCGCAGAATGAAGAGGCTGGATTTGGCTCCATTTTGTGCTACTTTGATGACACACCGTCATCCAGACATTATTATTATTCATTGTGGAGGGAACAGTTTAGGACATGTGTCTGGAATGTCCTTGCAGTTTGCAATGAAAGAAGGACTCGGAATAGTCATGGACATGTCTCCAAACTCTCGAGTAATTTTTTCTCGTATTCCGCAGAGACAAATGTGGCTGCGTTCTTCTTCATTTGGTCCACAAATGGAGAAAGTGAGGCGCAATGTCAACAAGGCTGTTTGTGCTTTTTTGAGAGATGTTGGTATGTCTTCTTTTCACAATAAAAATATTATGTTTCATAGCACACACACTTTTTGCAAAGATGGAGTACATCTTGCTCATACTGGGAATCAGATTTTTCTGTGAAATATACAAAATGCATTGTGACCCTTTTTATAAGTATTGCAATCCTTTTTCCAGCAGGTGTTGACCACTTGAACTTTTTGAAACACAAAAAAAACCCACAAAAAGGCTCTTTTCAGAGCCACCACTTATTCCCGGAGAAGAGTGTAATGGTTTTGATAACACAATACTCCAAACATTTTAATGTTTGCGGAATCTCCGCAGACGTCTAAGCACAGGGCCCTGCAGCATTTTATTGGCACTTCTATTTTTAAACTGTGAAAGGTGGCTATGAAAAGAGCCTTTTTTTGTTGTTGTTTTGTATTTTTTTTTTTTTTTAACAAGACACAGAATGGAAGGGAGGGTAAGGAAGGGGCATCAACCACAGGGATAAAAAGGGCAGGTGGATAGAGGAAGATGTTGGGTGGGCCTCACTTAGGTAGGTGGCAGACTTTCTCATGTTCCCGGACCATAGCCTCGAAAGCACTTTGAAGTGTCTCCCCCCTGCAGAGTACTGTGTTGCAGTACATACACAATACTGTGACCCTAGAAAGGTAAGGGTCTACTGCATCATGTATGGCCTGTGACGCTGTTTCAGGGATGCGCTGACCCATAGGAGTGACTCTTGTGGTAGCAGGAGTACATACGGAGCATGTTGTAGAGGAACTCAACCTACTACTTTGATCAAAGTACTACTACCGCCTTGTGAAAGGACCTTAGGTGTTGCCACATGGAAGTGGTCCCGTAGCTATACACAATCGGTTTGCCATGACTGAGCATGAAGTCACACTCAGTGCAGCCCACCTTGTCTGCACGTGCCTTGTGTACCCTTCCGATGGTGGCAAAGAGACTCCACACCCAAGACTCACGCTGGCCAGCAGTAGTGGGGACTTCCACTACTTCATCCATGTCTTCCTCTTCATCCCTCTCTACATCTCCATGCCTGTTCCCCTCTCCAGGCCCTTGTGAAGGTGCTGGTGGTGGAGGGGGTGGGGGTGTTACAGAAGCCAAGGCAACTGCAGAGATGGAAGCCATGGTTGCCATCTGGGATGTAGCACAGAAGGCAGAGGTATGGCACAGCAGGCACAGCACACACAGCACAGCAGGCAGAGATCAGGAGCCAATGCATTGTAGCACACCAATATTGTGCAATGCTCGCTCTGGTAGCCAAAAATAGAATGAGGAGCAGCTTTAGGGTGTGGCCTTTTATAGCGGTGCTGGAGCACGCTTTGCGGACAGTGTGACTGTCCGCGTACACATTGAACACCAAAAAGGGCTAAAAAAATTCCAAAAAGTATCCAGATGCTAGCGACATGGTCTGGTACATGTGAAAGGATGCAGTTTCACAGTAAAACACCTAGGATTGCTCAAAAAAACACTTTTTTAGTGTCTGGGGGCCCGGACTGTGCTCATGGACATGGGCCTGCTTTCAGCGTGGGTGCCGTCACATGATGACACTGCAGACACATTCGCGAATGGGGTGGCTTTCCGTAGGACACCTATTCCGCGGCATCGGTTGTAAGCATGCGCACATGTGTTCTACGGACACAGTTTAGGTCCCCGAACTAAGTAAAAGTGCGACATTCGTGCAGCGGACAGTTACAGACAGGTGCAATGTTCGTAGGACACCGAGGGTGGAATGCACATGTGCACAAGTGTCCGCCGGACAGGTTTCAGGTCCCCAAACTAATTAGAGGTGCATTGCAACTTTGCGGACATGCGGATGGGTTATGCATTCTACGGACACCTCCATTTTAATTGCGGACAATACGAACAGAAAGAGTGTCCTTAGGACACCCCCATTTTGGTTAATTACAGACAGGCAGACAGGATATGTGTCCTACGGACACCCCCATTTTGATTTCAGACAGTGCAAACATGGATAGTGTCCTTAGGACACCCCCATTCTGGTTAATTACGGACAGGTGGACAGGTTATGTGCCCAACGGACACCCCCATTTTGATTGCGGACAGTACGAACAGGCATAGTGTCCTTAGGACAACCCCATTTTGGTTAATTGTGGACATCCCAACATCCCGCTGTCCGCGTAGTCCCAAACAGCCTTTTTAAACAAACAAAAAACACAGACACATATAGGAACAGTATACATTACAAAAATATAGAAATTATTAAAGAGAGGGGGTAGCAGAAATATAGACATATACAGGGGAATTAGGGTCTTCTACATGGAGGGTGGTAGGGGAGGAAGGGATTGAGGTCTCATCATAACGTTTTTGGTGATTGGGAATTTTTGGGGATGGTTGACTGGGACATGGTGAAGGGGTACAGGTGCACGTAGTGATATGGTTTTCTACAAAGTTCTTAAAAATAATGAAATTGGTCATTAATCGATCCTTTTTTTTGTTCTAAATGTTGTAGATGATTTTCCACAGTGTCTGTTTGTTGGTCCATTAGTACATGATGTACTGTTTGAGTATTATTCTTATTTTCTGTATGTACTGTTAAAGAAAAAGAAATGTGTTAGGTACATGTGAAATAATGTTTATTCCTCGGCTCCCTTTAAAAACTGTAGTATCCACCATTATTATCACTGTTTTCAGTCATTTCATCCCAGAGAAAATATTCTTCAAGCCACTCGAGAGTGCTGGCCATTTCTGTGTAAAAAAAGATACATTATTTTTTTAGTATATCCTACTAAAGAATGTTTGTAACTATAGGAATTAATGTAGTGTACTTACCAGTTTGTTTATCAGTTTTGCTGTTACTGCTTTGCAGATGTGCTGTTGATATTTGCTGTGCAGTTCCTGTATAAAGCATTAGTGAGGTAATTCTGCTGGTGCCATATGTTATTTTGTTTGGTATGTTCCATTATGTTTCAAATGCTATGATATTGGACTGTTGGTGTCTTAAATATTCAATGTGTACTTATTATTTATTTTTTAATTTATTTATAGGCTGCTCTTTGAACATGTTCAGTGTATTTGTTGTATGATACAACAATGTAAGATACCCCCTTAGCTTTTGGACAGTGTTGATGTTGACCGAGTCTGTCCGTGGACATTCGCATTGATCCGCAGACATTGCAGCCACTAGCATGGGACAGGGGGTTCAATATGTTGTATGGTATATCTATATAAACTAAGGGTATCCTAGTAAACACCTATCAAATTCATAATATATATATATCTATATTCAGTGAAAAAACGTTGTTAAAGGGATGTTATGGTTAAGTTGCGCTACTAAAAATCTACCAAATTCAGTGAAAAAACTTTGTTAAAAGGATGCTATTTTTACAGGTAGAACCGAAAAACCGCACAATTTGCCAGTTATGGTAAGCTAAGCAACCACACTCATTCCACCACCGCGCACTGCTAAGTCTCTCACTAACAACCAGTACATGAGAGATTACATCACAAATGTCATTGATGACATAACTGATGACATCACATATATGGTCCACTTGTTTTTGTTTACTGACATGATTAGGCTAGTTTTTTGTTTTTACTGACAACGGGAATTTCCAAAATGTAAAAGGTGCTATAGATCTACACATTAACCTTTTTATATGCTCTAAAAGTACTTTCCCTAGAGTTTAATCTGAGCTCTAGTGCACATACGTGGGGCAATAAGCACACCTCAAACACACAATTAATTTGTGCACATGATGATTAACTTTATTGTCATATTTTGGTGCTGTTGTTTCTTTCTTCCTTACTTTAGTTTCCCTGTATGTGCCTCTAAATTGTGTTCATTTTGCATTTATGTATTTTTCTACTAATACAAGTGTATGGTAACTTTTCAATTGTTACCTATTTATTCCATGTTTAACATTACTCAAAACTCTCATAAGGTAGGACTTAGTATTTTACTATCGCAAATTACCATATTAAAAATGGTGTACTTCTATGGTGCATGCTGCAAACCTTGCCTATATGTATGTATGATTAGGCTCCTCTACTAACAACAACACTAGAATATAATGATTTGGTTGCATGAGTACATTCTTTAACATATTAAGTGGTTCATGATAGTTCTCCCAATCACCCCTAACATCTTCTTTCCAACATTATAAACTCAACCCCCTGTAGGGACTGTTTATTAACATTAATTTAAAATGTGATGTCATCAGTGATGTCATCAAAGACATTAATTTCCTGGGTGTTAGTCTTAGTAGTGCACCGTGGTGGCGTGAGTTATGATTGCTTAGCTTACCATAACTGGTGAGTTTCTGAGTATTTTCGGTTTTACTTGTCACCATAAAAAGTTTTTTCATTGAATTTCATAGGTGTTTATTAGTGCAACTTAACCATAACATCCTTTTGACAACATTTTTTCAGTGAATTTCATAGTTTTTTTTTGTGCAACTTAACCATAACGTCCCTTTAACAAAGTTTTTCCAGTGAATTTCAAAGGCATTAACTAGTGCACCCTTAATTTCCTACAACTTAATAATATCATACTTACCCAAATATACCAACATTGTTGTCCAATTTAAAAAGTTTCACCTTAACACTCTGCCATTCCCCATATTCTGCCATCATTTTTAAGACTTCTATTCACTTTTTGCAACTTTTTCCACTGTTTTTGTGTTTGTCGACATACCCAAACATCTGACGCCATTGCAGACTTCTCGGACAGCGTTCCGTGACCACGCCCTTGCACGCAGCATGTTGATGTGTTTGCGACTGCATCCACACTTCGCAAATGAGTCTGTGCTTTGCGAACTGTTCGGAGCTGCATTTTCTGCTGATCCTGGAACTTTCAAGCTCAAAATGTACACCTATCTTTACTCATTATCCATTAACAATCTAGCACAGAGCACATACTTGAATATTACCAAAACTGCTATTTATCTTAAAAATGGCATCAGCCCTTGTCATCCCTCCTCCGCAAGAGCCACCACCACTACCAGCTGGAGGACCTACACAAAAAAAAGCAGTACTTCAAAAGACAATGAAGAGCACCAAGAATATGAGGTTGAGGAAGTGCCTACCTCTAGCACCCAGAGAGAATCATGGGTGTGGCTCTTCTTTACCACTGTTAGGAATGTACCAAAGGATACAGCTATCAAAGTGAAATGCACTGAGTGCAACTAGTCGCAGACTACCTGGACAGTATTCCTATGGGACCACCTCCAGGCACCGCCAATCCGATTCCAACCACCACAAAGCTCTCAGAAAGGTTGTTCCTTTCTTAGCAAATAGTAGGCTATCTTCCTCCACCTCATCTTCCTCAACCAATACTGTAACCACACAGCCTACTTCTGTGGGACACATAATCCAACCAGCTACCTTGCAAGCAATAAAAGAGGCTGTTGATCCGTATCTTTCGAAGACAACAGTACTCTGTATATACTGCAACACACTGCTCTGCAGGGGGGAACAATTTCAAAGTGCTTTTGAAGCTGTAATCAAGGAGCATGAGAAACACTGGCCCCTACCTTAGATGTAACACACATGCACCATCTTCCCCTGTGTACCTGCCCCTCCATATTTGTGGCTGGTGCCTCTTCCCAAAGTTCCCTCCCCACCTTATTTTCTGACCTCTCCCACCAAAAAAATAAAATAAAAAAAACACTCCAAAAAAGGGTCCTTTAGCAACCACCTTTCAAAGTTGTCCCTTTGTCAAAATAAATTCACTGAATTTGATAGCTTTTTATTAGTGCAACTTAACCATAATGTCCCTTTAACAAAGGTTTTTCACTGAATTTCATGGGTTTTTACCAGCATACCCTTAATTTTTCTACATGTCCCTTACATCATACTGACCCCTCTACCCCCAACATGATAGCCACAGAGTCTTCGGACCGTGCAACTGTCCGAGGACTTCGGACAGCATTCACACTGCCCAAAAGCACTGGGGTTACCTTACATTATTATATCCTGCAGCAAACAAAGACATGTACTTTACAGTATAACAGATATGTAGCACATTCAAAAATTAAATATATATACAAATTCTGTACTTATGAAACCAGAAGTACAATTCTATAGGTTGCGCAACATAATGGAATGCACCAAGCACAAAAGTGAACTGTGCATCTAACAATATTACCTCAATGCAACCTTGCGTACACACTCAGAAGCAACTCTCAGAAGCAACTCCAAGCTACTCAGAAGAAACCCTTACAAAAAGTAGTAAGTAGACTATATTTCTTTCTGTTACAGGTATTTCTCAAAACTGCACCAGCTGACAATTCATACCACTCAGATGGTGTTCATGATTTCTTGTTTATTTTTGCTTTACAGCTAAAACAAAAATAAACAAGAAATCATGAACACCATCTGAGTGGTATGAATTGTCAGCTGGTGCAGTTTTGAGAAATACCTGTAGCATAATTTTCTAATAGCGGTTTTGGCTATATCTGCTTTTCTACAGAACGCGACAGCTTTGAGAATATATAAACTCTCCAGTTTGCCAATAGCAGCAACTGAATATAATAGGCACATTTAGAGGTGTCGCTACCCCGACACAGTCCTGTTATTCAAATTATATTTCTTTCTGTGACATTGGAGTTTGTTGTATCTACTTATAGGACTTATAATAAATAGCAGTATTATTTTCTTTATACAGAAATGGCAAGCACCCTGGAGTGGTTAGAAGAAAATGTGCCCCATGATGAAATGAGTGAAGGAAATAACTCTAATAGTACAGAATACAATTATAAACTCGACACATTTATTAAATTGTTTCACATGTCACTAAAAATGGTTATCTGTTTAAGAGTTAAGCAGTCACATACCCATCCACCAATCACATCCAAGAACTATAAATCTAACTATGTCATCTCAGTTCAACACTTCAGATGTACTGTTGAACACTTAGAGTACAGGTCTCCTGTTATGCCAAAGCACCTGGATCAGAAACTACTATACAAACTGCAAGATTTCAATTTGTAGAGTCCACCACATCTGCATCCATCAACACAAAGTACAGGTATTCATGTTTTTTGTAAAGTACATTTCCAACTATTTTACAAATCCATATAAACAGGGTTCATGCCAGTTACCCTTCATAACCTACTCAATAATCATACTCTCATTTGTTCCATCTCCTGACATGAAGTGGCAGTTACTTACAATGTTGTGTGCTTAGAAAGTTTTCTTTTAATTAGCATTTTCATAACAGTTTCAAAACACATATTTGCAATTTCAGCAGCACTCTCTGTGATGTTTTTGTAAAACAAAAGAAAACCACATTCAACACATTTCCACAGCATGTTTAGGTGCCAGATCCTGTGTAAAACTTCAATATATTACTAAGACATGCATGCTTGCCCGTACCACCCATTCTAATGTGCAAATTGTCATTGTCTTCTTTCATCCTGTCACTTTTAAAACCACTTCTCCCACTAACAAAGCTGCACTAAAACTCCCACAATGCACACTCAAAACAAAAACTGTATATATGTTACTAAAGCAAGGCATGTACATGGAATGAAAACGGACAAAATCCAATATGTATAAAACTATTAATTTTAGCACCATTTGAAGAAAACTAAATAAATGCATGTGTACATTTACGGCAGTGCTGTGTGTAATCTTTAATGAATAAATGAAACAAAATGGAAACGATTTCTCCATCACATTGCAAATGCACTCACGTACCAAGCATGCATGTGTGGGAAAGTTAACGAACACTAAAATTCTCCTTTGTAATCTGTACATGCTTCTTGACTTCTACATTTTTCTCTGCATAGTATGACTTGCAGTGCACCATTTCTAATACAAATAGTGCAAAACAACTCCCACACTTTCAAAACTCCAGCACCGTAGCGCATACTTATCATGGGACCACCGGCCCCACTACCAACACAGCTGGAGCTTCCATGTCCCTATCCCCACACAGTGCTATGCAACTGCAGAAAAATAGATACTAACATTTTCCACCACCTGACTTTCCAGGCCAATACGACCTGTAATGTCCTACTGACACTGTAAAGCTAGTTGCCAAACAATTATTAGAAATCTGATGGCAACCCATCTGTAGCAAGAACAGTGTTACAACCATACTCATAATCACGTGCAATGTTACTAACTCTTCTTCCCTACAACTCCTCCTACAGTGCAACATAATGTCTTCTTGTACTACAATTACTTTGCAATTACCACACATACCCAATAATGTTCTTCTTTCCTAATTGCAGTGAAGAACAGCCTCCTGAAAGACAACAGCCTCTCTCCTAGAAGATACCAACCAGACAAAAACAAGTCTTTACATCCTACAAAGTAAGTGCACTAGTGTACTAGTATTGTTTCTGTTACTCATACAGTGCAGTGTAGCCATATATTAGCCTACAAAATTCTTTCAAAACCAACAGCATTTATGTCACTCATATTGAACCTCAGCAGGTACACTCTTTATATTCTCATCTGAGCACCAGTATCATAACACTCAATAGTATTGTGAAAACCTCATAATGTCCTTACTAATTCATGCACAGTACACTATCTTGAGCATTGAACCAAGCCCTTCACACATCTACACACACAGCTACTTTTACATCCTTCCCAACCAGAACTAACAGCCCATTGCACAATCACACAGCCCTCTATGTATGCCTACCCTGATATTCACACATTCATTCACAATGCATGCAAATACATTGCACAACTTTCAAACCCACATGTTCCTTTTTTCTCCAACAGACAGAACAGAATGTCTACTAAAAGCAACTCCATAGAAAACAATGAAAAAATAGAGCAGATAAAAGTAAAAGCATGAAAAATACTCATCCACCTCTAGCAGAATGTATAGCAAATGTTCAAACAAAACAGCTAATAGAGTCAGTCAACAAAGCTGAACCAGGTAGCAGTAAAAAAACAATGGCCCTGCCTCCAAAAAGTAAAAATAAAAAGAAATGTATTAAGAAGAATAAAACAACTAATAGCGCTAATACTAGATCTACCAATGTTAACGTAGCCACAGTTAAGCATTCCCAAAAATTAATTTTCCTAAACATTTTCCACCGTAGAGTACTTCACAATCTTATAAAAACAGCAGTAAGTAACACTCAATCCTTACAAATTACTGCAGAAGAATAATCCTGGAAGCTCTCATTGACAGTGCAATGCTCCTCAAAAGAAAACGGTTTATATTAATTTTAAATAGAATGAAACCACTAACAAAATTAATCAGTAAACAACTAAAAGTGCTTCTAAAAATGCGCAATCTTAACATACATACCCTTCCAAACTTCTGTGCAGGTGACTTGATTCACACAAGCAGAACAGAACCATATTTCAATGAAGAGGCATATAAAAAAGACCATAAAAACCCAATTGCCATACATAGCAGTGGCCGAGGGTATGAAGTGGTGGACAACACCATTATGGCACAAGAAACCCTCATTGAAAAAATCTCCCCAACCAACTTAAAATAAACTCTTCATTACACCGAACCAATCCGTCCAGTCTACAAATGTCCCTGTACCTCAATGTGTAATGTATGCAAACAATCCTTCAAATCTTTACACCAATTCCTGAATCACTATGTGAAAGAAAAAGTGAAAATTAGAATAAAAACTTTGCAAATCATGGACTCCTGTCCAGTGCGCAATTACACTGGACTGCGGGGACATTCATTGGCCTGAATTTCAGGACCTACGTGCTAAAGCACCTTCCACCACATCAAAATGTTAGCAACACACCATTCCACTATACAGAATCTTGTCCAGAGACTGTACTATGCAAAAAGTCCTGCTTTAGAACTACGACATTTTAATAACATTCTCCTACATGGTACAGCCAAAGAACTCCTTCAACAAATAGACCACATCAAAAGTAAATATTTTGAAAGTGAAGATCACTTGGAAAATTCAGTAACTTTAGGGAAGAGTAGCGAAAACCTTACAAATTCTAATCTTCAAATAAACATGTCCAAAAAGAAATAGCAAAGTTTAAAAGCCCATCTGCTGAAGTACCCATCCAAGTATGTGTGTGTTGTTGCAGAATTTTTCATTCATAAGAAGAGCACCGAAACTGTATAACGTACAAAATAGAAGACAAAGAGGAATCCCAATGGTTCCAATTATCCCTCTATCTTATAGCAGAAAGCAAATACAAAATGTGTGGCAAAGTAATTTATGTGTCATTAGATCTTAAAGAAAATGTAGACACTGTAAGAGTGCAACAGCCAATAGATCAATAGTTGATTATCCTAGTGAATGATGTAACAACAAAAGACAAAAGAAAATTGGCAACAAGTAGTAGACTTAAACAAGTTAGAGAAGCCCTACAATATCTTAAAGAGAACAATGAGTACTACAAAAAAAATAAACTTTCCACAAAAGCTAAGGGAAACCACCAAAATAATTTAGGATTCCTCACCAACTGGCCAATTTGAACTTGTAAATCCTATTACAGCATCCAATATTTTAGGCCAGTATACAATCCACCCACTACACTCCAAAGACACATAGATGATGCACTAGGAACATATCAAATGTGTCAGGCCAAAGCATCTCCAATCAGCTTATGGGAGAAAAGTGTAGAAGCACAAGCCTTTCCTCTAATCTTTCATACGGGAAAAGGAGGAAGATATGATGAAAGATGCACACAAATAACAGCATCAGACTACCACTCTTTACGGATGTATTCTGAAGGCCCCAAGATTCAGACAGAATGATGAATACATATTCCACCTTCCACTATGATACAGAGTTGCACACACTTAGAAAACAGGTTCCAATTCTTTAAACATGTCTGCTACCCAACTACTTCAAAAGACAAAAGACAAAGATGAAGTTTTGCAGTCAAGTATCACAAATCTTTTGGCAAATGTGCATGGTACAAAAGAATACTGATTCCGACGTCACGCTGATGTACGGTGTATGCTATGGAACCTTAGCACACCCACATGGTTTGTCACGTTGAGTTGTGCATAATATGCATGGGAGAACTTGCACAACTTCCTATGCATAGAAAACCAAACAAAGAAGGGATAGACATAAAAACACTAGGATAACTCTGCTCTCTTGACCCTGCAAATGTATCAAGGTATGTTCACCACTGCTTTATAGCCATGCTGCACTTCATCTGTTATAAAACAATTCCTTCTCTCAGAAAAGTGGAACACTTCTTTTGGAGAAAGGAATATCAATCCAGAGGAGCACCACACATCCACATGCTTTTGTGGATAAAAGATGCTCCTAAATTTGGTCATGACGGTGATGCCACTGTTTTGCGGTTTATTCACAAATATGTAACCTGGAACATCCCTTCAGAAAGCACACATAGTGAGGTACATATACAAATGATACGCTTCCAAAAACATAAATGTGGCAAATATTGCTGACCCAGATATAAAAACAAAGGTAAATACTATATCGAATGCTGCTTGGGTTTCCCTAGACCAGTTTCAGCAAAAGTACAAGTAAACAGCTTCATGACTTTTGTTAGACACAGTGTGAAAGGCAAATCACCTAAAAACACATACTGCATTAAAAAAAACAAAGCTTCAAAGTACATCAATGATTACAATGCAATAATTGCCCTCTTGTGGAATGCAAACATAGATGTACAATACATTGCAGGCAATTTCACTGCTGTTGCAAGCTATGTCACAGCCTACTGAACAAAAGCTGAGAAAACACAGATAAAAGACCTCTGGGATGACAGATCATCTGACAAAACACTGTCAGAAAACATGTAAATGCTCTCCCATAGAGAATGTGGATGCTACGAAGCTGCAAACCGTTTAACAGGCACAGCCTTATATGGCAAATCTGAACACACTGGGCCTCATTACAACCCTGGCGTTAAGGGGTTAATGGTGCCATAAAAGGCTGCGGTGCCGTTAAACCCTTAACGCCAGATCCACACTTAAACGCCTGCTTTTTGCAGGCGTTAAAGTCCAAGGTGCTAAGCGACCTTGGTGCTAATTACGGCACCGTAATTAGCGCCTTCCCCAACCCCATTGAGCCCTATGGGGCAAAAATGGGAATGGGGAAGGGTCAATGGTGAATGGGGATTTACCGCCCCGCCAACCTTGGAATGGGGCGGTAAATCCGCCATCCACCATGGCGGAATCCGGCATGGACCATGGTGCTAATAGCACCATGGTCCAACGCCAGAGTTGTAATGAGGCCCATAGTCTGGCTAAGCCTTGGTCCTGCTGCATCCAGAAAAAGAGTGCTCAAATCATATCAAGCCAAAGAAACAATAGCCAAAAATGATCCCAACAGCCAGGCCATTTAGAAAAACAATGTATTAAACACATACTACCCAGACATAAGTACTGCTTTAGAAAACATGTGCATATACCACATAGCCCAACATTTCTCCTACAAGAATAATATTAAACCAGATTAACAACATGGAAAATACATAGTCAAAACTTGTGAAGGCAGCCTTGTTAAACTTACCAAACATAGCCTAATTAATCATGTAAAGTTATCATTTAAACCTCCTCAACATAGAAAGGTTTACTAAATGTCCCTACTCCAACTTTTTAAACCATGAAGAAAAGAAGAAGATTTATTGGGCACCCATAACTCATTTGAAGCCATTTTCAATGCAAATGAAAACAGTATAACACATGTCAATTTCAAGCAGTAAAAAAACACGTTGGACAATGAATGCCAACAAGAGGAGGAAGTTGAAGCGCAACTAAAGGAAGACACTTCTGAGGGCAGTCAACCTTCTGTAACAGGAAGCCAAGAACCACTTGGAGAGCCACTCATAGTAAATGAAGCAGAATTAGCCATGACTGAAGTAGAAAACACCATGTATCAATATGAGCAATCAGAAGAAAACTTGGCACTGGTGAAATCACAACTCAATGATGAGCAATTTAGCATTTTCCTAGAAGTGACCAAAGAAATTGAACATGGTTTGCAGCATGAAAGTAAAACTTGTAGCTGTAAACATTATAAACCTGCACTCCTCTATGTAAGTGGTGAAACTGGTTCAGGCAAAACATTTTTAATAAAAATCATCAGCAAATTCCTCCAAAAGCTAAACAACAAGCTTTCCGCTGTTGTAACAGCTCCCACAGGTTTACCTGCCTACAACATAGGAGGTGTTACTTTACACCAACTGCTGCTCCTGCCAGTAGAACACCAAATAAATTAGAGTACTACAAACTATCAACAGAAGATACTACTGAAGTATGCAGAATTCAGAAAAAAATGAAACCTAATTTTTGCTTTAATTCACCTCAGATTACAAGAAGTCCTTAAAACACACTACGAATAACTCTTTGGAGGAAAACACATTATTGTTTTTGGAGATCTCCTACAATTAACATCAGTGAAAGGGGAACCTATTTTTAAAACCTTAGGATACAAACAATGCCGCACCACACTTAGCAGCATAGGAAATGTAAATCTCTGGCAACAATTCCAATGCAGAGAACTAACTTAAAACATGTGTCAGTCTGCAGACCTCACCTATGCTAACATTTTAAAAAGCATTAGGACTGGTCTTCTTTCTAAAGATGCACAATCTATCTTAAATAGTAGACTTGTGCATGAGCTATATGGCATAACACATCTGCTTCTGATGTCATGGAACAATTAGCACAAAAAAAAGTCAAATGTATGTCCTTAATGCCAAACCTAGCAAGCTGCATGCAATTCAATGTGAAAATGTTAAAAAAAGAAATGTAACCAAAAGTGCATATTAGCTCCACAGACTGCAAGTGCATGGAATGACCCCACCTATGTGTCAACAAGCAACAGCATGAGTGAATAGCTTAGAAAAATATATCTCCAACACAGCTGTTTTAGAGAAAATTTCAACGTTGTGTTTAAACTTCAGAGTAATTCTGAAACATAACCTTGACGTGGAGCAAGGATTAGTTAAGGGAGCAAATGGAACAGTTGTTGGCTTCCAGACGTATCCACATGACAACAACATTCAGTTTGTCAACATCCACTTTGACAAACTTTCAGAGTTTAAAAGGATAGGACGCTCAACAGCACGATTCCTTCTTTTCAAAGACATGTATCTACGCAGAGAACAATTCTCTCTGTCTCTTGCATATGCAGTCACTATTCACAAATTGCAAGGTCTAACCCTAGATCAGGCATTGCTTGACATTGACAGCACAGTTATAAAGAAGATATGAGCTATGTAGCACTGTCACATCTACGTACACTAGTCAGTTTTGATGCAAACAAAGTCAAGGCTGACATTCCTTCCATTGTAGAGTACAACAGATTGCGTGCACTCTACACACCCCATCTCGATATGTACCCTGTTCATCAAAAAAGGTAAACTTGTTAAAAGAAAAGTATGCAAACAGAACTTATAAAAGATCTCCCAACAGTTCCACCAAAGAAGCTAAAAGCAACTGCTACTCTATTAAGTAGCACAACCACAAAACTATCTTGTGCAAACCCAAGTGCACATCCAACAGCACACACAAAGAGGAATACATCTTCTAAAAAACAAGTGGAGGTCCAGCAAATGACACAGAGACAGAACTCTCCTATCCATTTACATTTTCTAACACAACTGTTGAAAATTGCTATGCAAATTTAGCAATCAATCTTCTGTTCCAATTGCCACCAATTGTACAAAGCATTTACTTGAACGGCTTAGACCAGTTGTGTTTGCAAATGCTCGTACTTCATCGAAATAGTGTCTCAGGAAGGAAGCAAGAAGTGGACTACTGTGCAGGTATGGTAAGATTCACCATAAAAACACAGGAAGCCCCACAGGAAATTTTAATGTACTTACTGCAAGTACTGGAAAGCAACAATATACCTATAAATCTTACAGATTTCATACACATGGAAGCACATATGCAATCTCTGTAACCATGTTGCACAGGAGCAGGTCCCTAATGAACGATTTGTGTATGTATCTATAACTAATTGTGAATCCATTCCATTTCATTAGCTGGTGCAAAATGCAAATCATGGAATATTATGCATTGTTTGCAATTCAGACAATCTTTCGACCTTACACATAAAATCACATAGCCAATATGTAATGGTAATACTTTTAAGGTACACCGTAGATGGTACAAAAAACACCTGCAACCTGACTAGCTTCACGCATGGGCAAGTATCTCTTGGCAAGTAAACCTTCACAACAGTAGGCATAATCTACCACACTGGTGCCAAAACCACTGCAGGTCACTATACTGCATCCATAAAAAAAGATGTGGTTGGTTTGAATGAAATGACACTTCCATTACTCTGAAACATAGATTATCAGCAAATCTAACAGATGTCTACTTAATTTTCCTCAAACCTAAATTTAGTAACTGACCTGTAAACCTATTGTAAGTTAGTGCACTTTAGACACCAACAGATATCTAAGTGGTTCAAAAAATATCCTTCTCAACTGTAAAACTATAAACAATTAAAATACGTCAACTGCTATCTAACCACATCCATAGTGCTACAATACTGTTTGTGAAATGGGAAACAGTTTCAATATGCCTACAGATGTCAATGTAGTACATTTTTGATAACGCTATATAGATTTTTACCCAATGACTAGGCAAACACAAAAAGCAACTGTGCAAAACACACAATGATGTTGTTTCACCAATAGTACTTACACTGTACTCATTATGAGTGTCCACAAAGTTTTATTTACTAGCCTGTAAAACTATCCGCAGTTAAAATACACCACCTGGTATCTCACTGCAGCCATACCACTCCAATAGTACTTTTAAATAGCAAAATAGATAGAATACACCAACAGAAATAAAAGTGCTTCAAAAGGTACCCTTGAAAACTGTAAAACTATCAACAGTTAGAATATGCCAACAGCTATCTAACTGGACCCATACTGCTGCAATGTTACTTTCTAATACTGAAATAGTTTGTATCCACCATGAGAAATGAAAGTGTTTCAAAACATACCATGCAAAACTATAAAACTATCAACAGTTAGAATATGCTAACTGGTATCTAACTTCACCTATTATACTGCAATATTAATTTCCACTAGTGAAAGAGTTCAAATCCACCAACAGGAATAAAAGTGCTTCAAAACATACCCTTCAAAACTATAAAACTATCGACAGTTAGAATACGTCAACTGGTATCTAACTGCACCCATAATACTGCAATATTACTTTCCAATAGTGAAAGAGTTCAAATCCACCAACAGAAATAAAAGTGCCAACTGGTATCTAACTGCAGTCATACCACCAGCACTTTCGAAAAGCAAAACATGTACACCATTACAATTCTTCCTACTGCAACACTGCTTGTAGAAACAAATTCACTTAATTGTGCACCTTAAACATTCCTTTAAGTTCTGCTCACTTCAAACAAACATAGTGTGACACGTAACGTCAAATAAATGTACTAGGTTTTTTATAATCCTACATGAATTATTTGTTCCTACAGCCACAATGATTATGCAACCAAACACAGCAACTGTGCAAAACGCAGTTATGTTATTTGATGCATAGTACTTGCAATGTACTAATTGTGAGGGTCTAAAAAGTACATGAATATGTGAGATTGTATGCTACCTAACATATTATGCTATGTTTTTTTCACAGAGAAAGAAGCAAATATTTCTCCTGCATTACCATGTACCACAAAGTCAACCTGTACCCCCAATGCTACATCAATGAAAAGTACCATTCCCACTACAATGGTATCGTTTCACTATCTTCCAAAAATTATAGACTGCCTATACAGTATGTATAATTACTATACACATGTTATTATAATGGTTTTTTCTAATGGCCGAATTCCATTTCTGTACACATATTATTACAATGGTTGTGGCCAGTGGCTAAATTCTTGGTTGCATGGCCTACGACCATCCTCATGTCATCTACATTCCACTCCCCTACACTAATAAAGCCTTCCTGCAGTCACCACATAAGCTGTCCACCCAAGGCCCTGTCTGTGGACTACCGCGGTGTTCATGAATTGCCGCTGCAGCACACTTTCTTCTTCCACCTAAACAAATAGCCCCATATCATCTTTCTTTCACTCCCCCACCCTTCGTAGCCCCTCTTTCCAACACCAAATGACCAAAAATATGTTTCTCAGCAGTGTTCCCCATCGTGCTGTCCACAGAAAGCCATGGGTATCCACAGATAGAACATGGCGGGCGTTTAGGAAAAATATGATGCACATCACGCTTTTCACCAACCAATCAGCGGGCATGATGAGTGTCCGCAGATATCACATCGCCCTCCGGAGCAATAGGATGCTCATCCGACGAGCGTATAGGGAAGTGAGTCCATGGACCGAGCCCAGATATCACCTTTTTTTTAACCTGCATTTTGTCTGTTTTAAAGAAAACTACTGGACGGATTTACATTCAAAAGTAAGCGTTTGGGACCAAGCCGCTGCTCCTGCCGCACATTTGGTAAATATCTGTCCACCGGCTTGGGCTGTAGGCATGAGATTTTTTTTCCCATTGCGTGCCCCCTATTACCCCCCCCGCCCCTTAACGAAACCTCACCAAACTTGCCCAAAAAGTTCTGACCGGGCCATGTACTTATTTATTTGCAAAGTTTGGCAAGGGTTCATCCAGGGGAAGTGAGGTCATAAGCCGCCCAAAAAGTGCTCTTTCTATGAGTTGAGCAACTTAACCATAACTACAGGGCTGCTACCACAGGCCTTATATATATATATATATTCAGTGAAAAAAATGTTGTTAAAGGGGCATTATGGTTAAGTTGCGGTACTAAAAACATATGAAAATCAGTAAAAAAAACTTTGTTAAAGGGACGTTATGGTTCAAAGTAAAACCGAAAAACCCCTGAAATTCGCAAGTTATGGTAAGCTAAGCAACCATAACTCGCGCCACCACTGTGCACTGCTAGGGCTAACACCCAGGACATCAAAGATGACATCACTTTCGTATCCCTGTGTTTGGTGTCCTTCCTTACCCTCCTTTCCCCTCCTTTCCTTCTGTGTCGTGTTTAAAAAATCCCAAAACATATAAAATAATTAAAAAAAACAAAGGTTCTTTTCAGAGCCACCTTTCACAGTTTAAAAATAGAAATGACAAATAAATAGTGCAGTGCTACCCTCTCACAACCGTTGCCCTTTTCTCTGGGAGGAAGTGGTGGCTCTGAAAGTGCCTTTTTGAGGTGTTTTTTTTGTGTTTTGAAAACTTCAAATGGTCAACACCTACTGCAAAATGGATTGCTCTAATTGCAAAAAAGGTTGTAATGCATTTTGTATATTTCGCAGAAAAATCTGATTTCCGGCATAAGTAAGATGTACTCCATCTATGGGAAAAATGTGTGTGCTATGTTTTCATTCTGAAAAGTGGACATACCAACATCTCTCAAAATCGCACAAACAGCTTTGTTAACATTGCACCTTGTTTTCTCCATTTGTGGACCAAATGAAAAAGAACACAGCCACATTTGTCTCTGGGCAATACGGGAAAAATGTACTCTGGAGTTTGGATATATATCCATGACTTTCCCAAGTCTTTCTTTCTGTGCACATTGAAAAGAGATTCCAGACACATGTCCTAAACTGTTCCCTCCACAATGAATAATAATAATGTCTGGATGACGCTGTGTCACCAAAGAAGCACAGAGAGGTACCAAATCCACCCACTTCATTCCACGCACTCCATGGCAGTGCACTTCCACATGAGGGAATCCAAGATGTGCAGCCACTCCACAGCGATCTGCATGCACCTACAACCAATGTATCCACAAATCTCCCAAAATCCAAACAATCTGCTTTCTGAAACACACAGCCATAGCTATCTGCTCTTCTATCAGGAAAAAGATCTACTGACAAAACTCTCTCCTTACACAACACACCCACTAAACCTTATTGACCAATCCCTTGCTCTGCTCAGTTTCATTTGCATACCACTCAACCACAAAATCCCTGTATGTAGTATGCGCTGTCCGCAGACCACCGCACTGTCCACGGACAAATCGAAAAATCTGAGCGTGGGAGATGAAAAATAAAATAGTGTGCCCATTTCCCCTTTGAGTTTGGTTCTGAAAAGAGCCTTTTTTTGTTTTTATTGCAGATGCTTCAGAAACACCTTTTAATTTCTATTTCTTTCTTATTTTTTCTTATTTTCCTCTAAACATCTTCAAAAGCAACTCTTACGTTCCAGAACAGCATGACATTTCCCACAAAAGATAAAGAAATGCAATCTTCCTTAAAGTAATCAACATTACCAGAGTCAATGTTGTCATTGTTGCAAAACATGCCCGATCTAGTCATAAAACCAAACATGCCTAGGTTGACTAAGCACCTAGCAACATTTTGCTGAGGACAAAAAACAGAACTATTGTCCCATATTGCCCTAGGTGTCAACCCAGAAAAAATAACTATGGCATTTGGAAGGACTTTCATGATTACCTGAACCAAATTTTGCAGTTCTTGCAACAAAATAGGGCCTCTAACATAGCCAAAATGCACAGTACCACAGTGTAGGACAACTACATGTGGACTATGGGCCTCATTCCGAGGTTGGTGCTAGTCATGGCGCTATTAGCGCCATGACTAGCACCATTACCGGTACCGTGTCCACCCTGGTTCAATGGGGATTTACCGGTCTAGTCTGACCTTTGCGGGACCGGTAAGTCCCCATTGAAAATGTCAATCCCCATTCCCATTCGAGCCCCCATAGGGCTCAATGGGAATGGGGAGGGTGCTAATAACGGTACCGTAAAATACGGTACCGTTATTAGCTCTGATGTCCCTTTGCGGGTCTCGTTCTTAACGCCTGCTAAAACTAGGCGGTAAGGAAGGACCCACAAAGGGACCTCGGAATAGGATGCAAAGGGATTACCGGTACCGGTGTCATTAACGGTGCCCGGTATCCCTTTGCGCCCGGGTCATAATGAGGCCCTATGAAACCTAGTCACATCTTGACAAACTACTCAAATTGCCTGCAAATTCTAATCAGGCACAGTGCTCCACACCACTTCCACTCCTTTTCTGTCAAAACGGTTAGCCACATTCCTAGATTTTGCATACTGCTCCAAACCATTCACAAACATTTCTCCAAACACCAACACCCTGACTTTCTGCACCTCCGCCATCCTCACTACACACAATCTCTCTCAATACGAAGCAGAACCTCAACACCTGATTGGCTAATCTTCACAATACACTACCACTTCATGCTCGGAAAACCCGGATGTAGCATGTCCTGTCTGTGTACAGCTGTGCTGTCTGCGGAGCACATAAGTAACACTGAGGGCAGCCCTTCTACCCTTTCCACTGCACTCTCTGCACCATTTGCTCATTGGTTACTGTTAATCAGTCACACAATCATCCACCAATCACATCCAAGAACTCTACATCTATCTCTGTCATCACAGATCAGCACTTTAGATGTACTATTGATCACTCTCAGTACAATTTGGCTGTCACTGCAAAGGACCTACAGGAACAACTACTATAAAACTTCCCAAGATTTCCACTTGCAGATTCAAACACATCCACATGCATGAACACAGACTACAGGTATGAATATTACACAGTAAATGTACACCTCTTCTAGAAATACAATACATCCCGGAAGCATACGTCAGCGGCAACGTGCGCGCCTTGAAAGCAAGATAAGATGACATGGAGCAACACAGATTCCATCCCTGGGTCCGCGCATAGAAACCTCTGGGTGTTTAAGCGCGTTATAAACATGCAACTAAGACAAAATAATTCCGCAACTAGAAAACAAACAATTCCTGTATCAGCGCCTCGTAGCCCGCGGACTGTGTAAGCGCTTTAAAAATGTAAAACAAAATAAATAAAAATATGAAAAGAGAAAATGCCATTGACCCTGTATAAACTGTAAAATTAACTTACTGTCATTTCTCCCATCTGCTATGATGAAGTGTCACTTGCAAAGCTTTCAGCTCTCCAAATTTTTGTTTACACACACACCTATCTAAAACAATATTGTTTCATATTATAAGATGTGAAAAATAACAGTATAATTATGAAAAAGTCTGTCCAGTGTGTTATAAAATTACATGCAGCAAGGATGAGTACATACATCTTCATTCAAGCACACACACAGACAATATCATTAGAAAGGCTCCCAGATCAAACAACACCACTGCTTGTATATCAAATCCTTCTGCTTTATTACCCACACCTTCACAAAGGCATACATTGAATGCTTTTATGTACAATCTCTGCCATTTACCCTGTAAAAATATCACAAAATGCATATGATTATTTCTTCTATCTCTTAACAGCCATTAACAGAACATTAAAAAAAAGTGTGCTCTATACGTTTACTATTATACTCATTCCAAAAACATATTCAACTAACAGATTGTAAATAAAATATCCAGGATGCACATAGGCAAAGAAAAGTGCAAAACAATGTCTACATTAACAAAAGTGCTATAAACACACATGCACTAACTTCTTTCTTTTACACTTTCAGTGAACACCACTCTACTGAAAAGCAGCAGCGTCTGAAGTACGCACAAGGACTTGGAAGAAACCTACTCTTTCCATGCAAAAAAACTAAGTACAAAACTAACATAATGTTCTGTTACTCAAACACACTAGCATTTTAGTGTTGTAGAAGAAACAAATATATTAACCCTTTACCATTAGATGTAGTATTAGTGCTTCCCCTTGCCAGCTACATACTGTATATTCTCATCTGAAGCCCATTATAGTAACACACAAAAACAAGAATAGCCTTCCCAACTTGATGTACCTGCCCATTGCACAATCACACACCTCCACAATCATACTTACCATCATACTCAGACACTCATGCACAAAGCACGCATACACTGCACAACAGCCCAAGCCACACTTTCTTTTTTTTTCTCCGGCAGACCCCAAAGAATGCCTACCAAAAAGCAACTCAGCAGAAAGCAACGCAGAAGTAGAGTAAACCAAAATAAAAGTGTCTAAAATAAGCATCCATCTCTAGCAGATTTTGTAAAAAAAAGTTCAAACAAAATAGTGAATACAGTCATTAAGCGAAACAAAACAAGCTTCCAGTACAGAAACTTTCCCGCCTCTAACAAAATGTAAAACCAAACAGAAAGTGATTAACAAGACTTCAACTACCACTACTGCTAGCACTGGACCTATAAATCTTGATGTAGTAGCAGGTAAGCATACCAAAAGAATTTCCGCCACAGAGTCCTTCAGAACCTTTTAAACACAGGAGAGAAATCATGCACAACCCTTAAAACCTAAAATAGAAAAATAATCCTATAATCTCTCATAGACAGTGCAATCCTTCTCAAAAGGAAGTTATTTATTTTAGTTTTAAACAGAATTAAATCACTTTTTGGTGCTGCTAAGACTAACACCAAGGACATTTGTGATGTCATCTTTGATGTCCTGGTTGTTAGTCTTAGCAGTGCATCGTGGTGGCGTGAGTTATGGTTGCTCAGCTTACCATAACTGTCGAATTTCAAGGGTTTTTCGGCTTTACTTGGAACCATAATGTCCCTTTAACAATGCTTTTTTCACTAAATTTCATAGGATTTATGTAGCGCAACTTAACCATAATGTCCCTTTAACAACGTTTTTTCACGGAATGCATATTATTATATTTATTATATATATATATATATATTTTTTCACGGAATGCATATTATTATATTTATTATATATATATATATATATATATAAATATATATATGGGAAAACAATTGTCAGCCCCATGACTGCGCTCTGCCTCATTATTGAGCTGGTGCTATTGGGCTAGAGCGGGCTGGGCTCTAAACATTACAAAAAGGTGTCAGGAAAAAGGTGCAGGTAGACAGATGAATAACACCTCCAACATTAGCCAAAAACTTGCCCAAGCACTCACGACCATATGCTAAGTTAAAAATTATATTCCTTTATTATATCAAAAAGTAGTGCAAAACATCATAAAAAAGCATACAAGGCAATACCTGGTCAGACCAGGCATAAGGCACCACTCACCCCAACGGGTGAAAAAATGCCACGCGTTCCGCTCAACTCGCGAGCTTCTTCAGGCTTGTAGTTGTTCCCAACTAGTGTGTTCTCGTGTTTATATTGACTCATAGGCCATGTCATGTGTTTCTCCCTTTTGTTGCTCACGCGTCACATGGTGCACTGTTCAGATTTCACTACGAAGAACTCCATGGTTCTATATGTCGGAAAATCCACCATCTAGGAGTGGCTAAGGTCTGATAGACCGTAAGATAAAGTCTATAAAACTAAAATGCTACTAGATTATTTGGAATAGAACTAGCGCGTGTGGATAGCAAACATAGGGGGAGTCAAACATGACATGCCTGAGCGATAATACATTTATATCAACTTAATGATGAGATCTCGCGCCAGTGCGCAGTTCCAATATGTGTTGCCTCACCGCGAGAGAAAAGATTCTCTGCGGTGTGGCAAACAATCCGCATGAAGGGGTTAGTACAGAAAAAACGAATGCAGCGGCTACAGCCCAATATCAGTAATGCCAGCCTACACCATGCACGAGAGAGAGGGAATCTTTGTCTAAGAAGCAGGTATGCTAACTAAATGACGGGTGAGGCGTAGTGCATGTTGGACCTACTAGTCTCTTACTCGCCATGAGTATGCAAGTGCATGTACGGGGGATAAAAGCCAGTTTCAGACTGAAATATAGACACCTCTCATTACATATAGAGCAGTACAATGCTATAGATTGATAAAAATTCAGTGCATTGATAAAGTGCAAGATATAATCAGCATGTTTTCGAAATAATCGGACAAGTGTCCAAATAGGTAAATTTATCTAAAAGGGTTGTTGTTACTACTCTAAAAACACTATGATGCGGGAGAGATAGAGAACAGAGATCTCTCTGTCTCTAAGAGTACCCAATCGTCTAAGAATATATGAGCTGAAATACACATCATAAAGGTATCTCTTACTTTAGGGATACCTCATATTTCTCCCTCTCTCTCAGCACTATGCAACCGGGAAAACACCGACACTGGGCAGCATTCCACTGAATGATCAATTATACCGTCCTTTGAATGGATGAGCATTTAGCCTGTTACATGAAGTGACATGTGCATTTGATTGATACTGAAAGTGCAAAGTGATATATAAATATATACATTCACATAAACATGACTAACGAAAAGGAACATCCAATCACTACATGTTAACCCAGCTTAAAATCAATTTTAAAAGGTCATTGTCCCTATGTTCTATCCATATCAGTCCAAAGCAGATGGTGAACAGACAGAGAGTGTGACGCTGGTGACGGTCATTACACTGAAGTATAGAACCTTCACTGCTGAGAACTACTACAAGCATCTAATCAATCATATAAAACGACATATAGCTCTGAGTCCACATTTAATCCGTTGGGCTTTAAGGTGTCAAACCTACAGATAAGCTTGGCTTCTAGTTGGCGCAGTTTGAGTTCTCTATTACCCAACCTGTTGTGTTGTGGTATATGTGCCAAGCCTACAAAACTCATCTCCAATGTTTTTCTGTTGTGTTTCTCACCAAAGTGTAGTGCTAAGGGGTATATCTGATCTCCATTTTTTTATGGCTCTGTAATGTTGTAAAATACGTAATTTCAGGGGGCAAATAGTAGATCCTATGTAGTGTAACCCATGTAGTGTAACCCACACCCCGAGCTCGGTGCCAGTATATTTTTCAATGTCGGAGCTTTGCGAAAAGTCACACTTGGTTTCTGTTCCAGTACTTGGCACAGGTCTTTGTCAATGGTTAAATATTCCAGTGTCTCTGCATGATGGTCCTGATATGTTTAGCTTGCTGGTTGTAGCCTGTAATGAACCTTATCTTGTCACTTTTAGATTTAGGATGTGGTTTAAAGAGATCTCTTCTCAATTGTTTTTCAGCTTTAATGAAACATTCCGTTACTGTATTTTTCGAATATCCTCTGTTCACAAATCTGTCGCCAATATTTTTAGCTTCTCTTTGGAAATCTGCCTCATTACTGCACACTCCTTTCGCCCTGTCCATAGGGTATAGATTTTTTTAGGGCTGTAGGGTGGTGGCTGTGAGCATGGAGTGTGGAGTTAGAACTGGTGTCTTTCCTATACAAGGTGGTAATAAGTCGATTTTGCTCAATTTGCAAAAAGACATCCAAAAATACCAGTGTGTTTTTACTGATGGTGCTAGTAAGCTTCAAATTGAATGTGTTTGAGTTCAGAATAATGATGTACTTCTCTAACTCTTTTTGTGTTCCATCCCATATCAGGAAATCATCGATAAATCGATACCACACAATTATATGTTTGGTAAACTCTTCCAGCTCCTCACTCCATGCCACTGTCGTTTCCCACCAGCCCATGTAAAGATTGGCGTAGGTCGGCGCCATGCATGACCCCATAACTGTACCCTGGGTTTGTCTATAAATTACATCATTATAGAGGAAGAAATTATGTTCCAAGCAGAATTTCAACATGTCCAGAAGCATCTTATTATGTTGACGATAGCTAACAGACCTGCTTTCCAGGACGTAATGGCATGCATTTAAACCATGTGGGTGCTGTATAGATGTGTAGAGGGACACTACATCTAAGGAGACAAGAAAATAGTTAGGCTCCCAATTGACCTCATTTAATTTTGACAGGAGGTCTGAAGTGTCCCGAATGTAAGAGTTTAGGCTAAGCACAAATGGCTGGAGGAAGTGATCAAGGAACTTAGAGGTATTTTCCAGAAGGCTGCCAATTGAGGACACTATTGGGCGTCCTGGAGGGTCTATTAGGGTTTTATTAATTTTAGGGTTAAAATAGATTAGCAGAGTTATTGGATGAGCATTCTTCAAGAAGTGGAATTCATCATCATTTAGCAACTCTTCTTCACACCAATGGAACAGCAATTCGTAATATTCCCTGTTGGTGATCCCTAAAATCGATTTGTCCGCCAGTTCATAACAGGAAGTGTCATTTAGTTGTCTGTTTGCTTCTTTGACATAGCTGCTACTGTCCATGACAACTATGCTCCCTCCTTTATCCGAAGGTCGAATGACTATGTTGTGATCATTTTTCAATGTTTCCAGGGCCTTTGTTTGTGCGGGATTGAGATTTTTAAACCCCTTGTAGACCTTTGAGATCTTTCATCACCAGTTTTTCAAACACATCTATAGGACTGCATTCTATATTGGGACAGAAAACTGATTTTGGCTTGAATTTACTAAAAACAAGTCATATTGGAGTTAATACCGTATCGCTCTGCCAGTATGTTGTTGTCCATAGTTACTATGTGTATATCAACAGAGTTAGGATTAGACTGCAGTTCATCTAGGCAGATTAAGTTAGCCAGATCTTTCTCTGATAGGATGGAGGCAGTTTCTGTGTCAGAGTCTTTTTCCGTGTTTTGTGCCTAACTTGTGTGGAGAAAAACTTGGTGAGTTTCAGTTTTCGAACTAATTTGAAGAGATCTATTCTGGCAGATGCATAGTCATAGGCATGTGTTGGACTATAAGATAGTCCTAATGATAGGACTGATGTTTCCTTCTGGGTGAGGCTTCTGGCTGAAATGTTGAATATTTTTAATTGTTCAGAATCTTGCCTCTCAGTCTCCCCCTCTGTTTGTTCCCAGATCTTATGGCCCTTCCAATTGGATCCTCTCCGCTTTGCCCGGCTGCCCCGCCTGTTTGTTCTCTTCCTGTCTTTCCTCTTGATCCTCTTCCTCGACCGGCTGATTGGCCTTGACCTCGTTTGTCCATTCTGCTGTCCATATGGAGCAGCTTGAATTCGTCTAAAAAGTTCCGCTTTTTTGCTGATTGTGCTCCATCAGAATCTGAAAGATCAATTTCCGAACTGCTGGGGTCGTCTACTGTTGCTTTATTTTGTTTCGTAGGGGGATTTTTTTGTTCCATCCTTGCTTTTATGGGCCCATCGAATCTTTTGGCAAAGGTGTATATTCTTGCTTGCTCATAATCCAGCCTGTCTCTTTTGAATTTGAGCTGCTTTCTTGTTCTTAATTCACCTTCAAATCTTTCTAGATTCTCTTCCAGTCTTGTCATACACTTTTTGCACTCATCTCCATCTTATGAGGTGAATAATAGTTCTTCCAGAGTTTCTATTTCTTTCGTTAATTTAGTTCTATCTAGTTTGGCGTATTTTATCAGGCTTTCAATCATTCGAAATGAGCAGGTGTTCGTGTGGGTTGTCCATTCTTGAATTAATTGCAGATCCATATCTTTAAATGTGGGTATTGTGAGAATTCTTAATCCCCTCGGTATCCGCTGTACTTCTAAGTACATCTGTAGGGTCATGGCTTCCCACCATTTAGAGATCTCTTTTTTCTTTATCCTTTCCAATTTGTCAAGTTTCTTCTGCACTGTAAGACTTGCTGGTAGACTGGTGTCCTCAGAAGTGCCGGTTGTAATATACAGGGTAATTCATAGAAATTCGCACAAAAGTGGCGCACGCGACTGGTGCACAGCGTGCCCGTGCGAATGTCTGCGCCAGCCGCGTGCGCTAAAATCGATTTCCGCGCACAGCGTATTCATGGATTTTCGCATCCAAAACCAGCCGTGGTGCAGCGTGGCGCAGCGACCCTGCAGCAGTGCCAGTTACGCCCACAAGAACGCCCTCACGCAAGGAAAAGCCTTCAAAATCCCCAAATGATCGCAAAAGGCTGCGCTAACCCTGGACCAGTTCACAGGGCTGGCAAAGAGCAAACGCCAAGCGGGGAACGTGTATTTCAGTGGTTCACGGGAAGCTCCACACACGATTGTCCTGTGTACGCGTGCATCAGGGGTGCGCGGGAAGTATCACACACAAAATCAGCAGGGTACGTGTATTTCAGGAGTGCGCAGGAAGAATCACACGCGATTGCAGCAGGGTACGTGTATTTCAGGGGTGCGTGGGAAGTATCACACGCGATTCCAGCAGGGTACGTGTATTCCATGGGTGCGCGGGAAGTTCCACACGCGATTTCAGCATGGTACGTGTATTGCAGGGGTGCGCGAGAAGTTCCACACGCGATTGGCCCCGTGCGAGCAGGGAACGTGTATTTCAGGGGTGTGCGGGAAGTTCCACACGCGATTTCAGCAGGGTACGTGTATTTCAGGGGTGCGCAGGAAGTTCCACACGTGATTTCAGCAGGGTACGTGTATTTCAGGGGTGCGCGGGAAGTTCCACACGCGATTCCATCAGGGTACGTGTATTCCAGGGGTGCGCGGGAAGTTCCACATGCGATTGGCCCCGTACGAGCAAGGTATGTGTATTCCAGGGGTGCGCAGGAAGTTCCACACGCGATTTCAGCAGGGTATGTGTATTTCAGGGGTGCGCGGGAAGTTCCACATGCGATTTCAGCAGGGTACATGTATTTCAGGGGTGCGCGGGAAGTTCCACACGCGATTTCAGCAGGGTACGTGTATTTCAGGGGTGCGCGGGAAGTTCCACACGCGATTTCAGCAGGGTACGTGTATTTCAGGGGTGCACGGGAAGTTCCACACGCGATTTCAGCAGGGTACATGTATTTCAGGGGTGCGCAGGAAGTTCCACACGCGATTGGCCCCGTGCGAGCAGGGTACGTGTATTTCAAGGGTGCACGGGAAGTTCCACATGCGATTGGCCCCGTGCGAGCAGGGTACGTGTATTCCAGGGGTGCGCGGGAAGTTCCACACACAATTTCAGCAGGGTACGTGTATTTCAGGGGTGCGCAGGAAGTTCCTCACATGATTTCAGCAGGGTACGTGTATTTCAGGGGTTCTGGGGAGTACTACACGTGAATTTGCCGTGTGGGTCCTCCCAGGTGTTCGCTCTACAACCTCCACGGCCCCTGCATGCAGCCCACACCACGGGGGAATACCCTGCACCCCTGCTCATGTCCCGCAGGCAGCCCATCCACCATGGGCATGCCCCCCAGCCAACCCACATGTCACCTTGCACTACTGATCAACAATGCATGTCTCCCAGCACCCCCACCCCCCAGCAGTCAGGGGCACCCTCCACCAGGGCCCCACCCATGTCTACCACCACCCCACCCCCCAGCCACCAGGGGCAGCCTCCACCAGGCCCCCACTCATGTCTCCCACCACCCCCACCACCCAGCAGTGCAGGGGCACCCTCCACCAGGCTCCCACTCCTGTCTCCCAGCCCCCCCACACCCAGCCACCAGGTGCAGCCTCCACCAGGCCCCCACTCATGTCCCCTATTACCCCCACCCCCCAGCAGTGCAGGGGCAGTTTCCACCAGGCCCCCACTCATGTCCAACTCATGTCTCCCATCACCACCACCATCCAGCAGTGCAGGGGCAGCCTCCACCAGGCCCCCACTCATGTCTCCCACCACCCCCTACCCCCCAGCAGTCAGGGGCATCCTCCACCAGGCCCCCACTCCTGTCTCCCTGCACCCCCGACCCCCCAGCAGTCAGGGGCACCCTCCACCAGGGCCCTACCCATGTCTACTACCACCCCCACCCCCGGGGCAGTGCAGGGGGAGCCTCCACCAGGCTCCCACTCCTGTCTCCCACCACCCTGTCCCCCCAGCCACCAGGGGCAGCCTCCACCAGGCCCCCACTCATGTCTCCCACCACCCCCACCCCCCAGCAGTGCAGGGGCACCCTCCACCAGGCTCCCACTCCTGTCTCCCAGCACCCCCACCCCCCAGCCACCAGGGGCAGCCTCCACCAGGCCCCCACTCATGTCCCCTATTACCCCCACCCCCCCAGCAGTGCAGGGGCAGCCTCCACCAGGCCCCCACTCATGTCTACCACCACCCCCACCCCCAGCCACCAGGGGCAGCCTCCACCAGGCCCCCACTCATGTTCCCCTGCACCCCGCCCCCCAGCACTGTGGGGCACCTGCCAGCAGGCCCCCACTCATGTCCAACTCATGTTCCCCTGCACCCCCACCCCCCAGCACTGTGGGGAACCTGCCAGCAGGCCCCCACTCATGTCCAACTCATGTTCCCCAGCCAACATGTCATCACAATCTAGATCCCCGGTCCCTCTGGTCAGCCTCCAAATGCAAAACACCCACCCGAGTATTGCATCCACCCACTCAGAAATGGCAATAACATGATAGAACAGCAATTGCAAGTTTGGAAATGAACACATGTCCCTCACATACACCCAATGGGTGTCAGTGAATCTCAAAACCCATATCATGATATGCATGAAACCAATGAGATGATACTACACATTGAAGTTTGATCAAAAAATATGTATTAAAGAAAACATGAATTGAATCAAAAATAAACTAACAGAAATGGGAATGTAAAAAAAGTAAAAAGAAGCATGTCCATGAAAAAATGCAAAACCAAAAATCAGAATCCAAAGGAATTGTGTCCAAAGTCACAGTCCAGAAAAGAAAATCCAATGGGAAATTATAATTGAAAGCCATTGCTCCATGGGTAAATTGTAAAAAGAAAAGAAAATCCAACAGTGAACTATGTACAGGTGAACAAGCCAGGGTCCATGATCCCAACAAAAGAAATGAAACCTATCTAACAACACTGCCTAATAAAAAATAACTATATACAAAAATGTGGCCCATTGTCCAAAAGGTCCAAAGAAAATGCAAAAACAAAGGAAACCTAACACTAACAACATAACTATTTACATGGGCAGCGGGCTAGTCCAACGGCTCACTGGATGTTGTCATGGGCCAGGGCATCATCGAACTCCTGTTCATTGGCTTGGAGGCAGGCATGTTCCCTGGCCCCGAGGTCTCGCAGGGATAAAGCAGTGTCCAGCTCCAACTCCCTGCGAAGACCCTTGGGACACTCAGCCCGCCTCAGCGCCCTCCGCATGGAGTTCTCCGCCCTGATCATTGTGAACCATTCCTCCTCTGCCCGCTGCCGCTCCGCACCTATCTGCTGGCCCAACCGCTCCCACACGGAAGCCACTCCCATTCCAGGGTTCTCCTGCCCTCCGGCCGATGCCTGCACCCCTGATGTTGATGGCCACGAGCCATGATGCCTCCCACGTCGAGCCTGCCGCTGCCTCCAACGCAACTGCCTGTGCCAGCACGACGGCATCCGGACTGATGGTATCCACCGACGCCGTTGTGCACATGCCCTGCCCGATGATGCCGTCACATCCTCCATCTGCTGGGGTCCAGTTGCTGGTGTGTCCACCCCTGCTGGACCTCCGACTCCCGACTGTGGCAGGGATGGGATCCCCACCGAGCTGGCTGCATTGGTCGGGGCAGGTCCACAGGGGGCCCTGGTGGCATCTGGGCCGGAAGACGGCATGGAGAACGACTGGTGCATAGTCTCCACAGAGGAGGAGAGGGTTGCCAGATTGGCAAACACATGTAGGAAACCCCCGACCATGGCCGTTCCCAACTGGGCAACGTCGGCACGGTGCTCTCCGTGATGACGTGCATGCTCCTCCCGGGAAGCACGCACCTCATCACGAATTACACCTGTGCGCAACGCGACACCAATCAGGACCTTCTCCATATGGCCAGGGGTCCCCTCGTCCGCAGGTGGAGGGGAGTCAGATGACATGGACATCCCCCCTACCTGCGGACGGGCCTGGGATGGGGCATCCCTGCTGGTGCATGGTGGTGCAGTCACAGTGTCAGGGACAGTGACATGCACAGGCCCCTCCACGGCGACCTGTGCTGCCTCCTGCCCCTGCCCCCGGACTGCAACACTTGCACCAGCAGGGATGCCCCCACCAAGCCCCATGTGCGCCTCAGTAGCGGCCTCCTCCTCCTCTGTGAAACCACCAACCTGGATGGCTCCACCCCGTCTTCCGCCGTTGCAAGCCCCTGTGGGGGCTCACCCACCCCTTCCGCTGCAGCCGTGGGGGCATCCCCTCCGCTTTGCTCCACAGAGCTGTCTCCGCCCTCTTCTTCACGTGGCGCTGTGTAGAGGGAGACATAGAACCCAAGCATCAGGGTACTGTACAATGGTCCCCTAGACAGGAAGCAATAGCAGATGAGTGGCACTGTCAAAGATCACTTCCATCATGTCCCTCCACAACACATGGCTCAGTGCAGGTAAAACACATGCAGTAACAGGCATGGCGCATGCTATGGACATTAGCATACATGTCCAAGTGATTCTTGAAACATACACTGTTGTTTTGGTACTCACATGCATCATGTGCCATGCCTATCACATGCACACACTTCACCCTAGTTTCATCCATCTGGCCTCGTACACCACAGACACAGTGGATACAAGGATGACTAGGCTGCATCAGTGAACCTGAACATTGCGACAGACATGTGTCATGCATCCCTGGCATTCACAAGTCACAGACACGCAGGTCAGACACACAGACATGGACAGCATACATGTACATGGCATCAGCACCCATCCCTCACCCATGTCCAGGAACAGAGACTGGCATGCTTTCATGTGGCCATTCCGCATAGGGCAACCCATGTTGCATTTGAACACATGCACCAACCGTGTGGTTCACACATTACTGGTCTCACATGCATGACGTCCCTGCATACACACATGCATACATGGCCTATGTCACACATACAGGCAAGTATCAGACAACCAGCACACTGCGACATGCCCTGTCTCACACAGCAATGCTTGGCCACTTACCGCTCAAATCCAGACGGGTCTGCCTCTCAAGGATCTGGGCGTGGAGCGCTGGGCCTATGCGCTCCAGGACCCTCATCTGGATGGTATTCATGCAGCCCTGGCCCCCCTCCACGAGGCGCCGGGCCTTCAAGAGGGTCCTGGACCTGCAGTCATCCCAGCGCTTCTTGACATGTTGGTAGTCGCGGACTGCCACCCCCTCCGCGTTGATGGCAGTCACGATGTCCGTCCAGATCCGAGTCCGTCCTTCCTTGTTGGCGCGCTTACTTCCGTCGAGGGCATCATACTGCCCCAGGACTTGCTCCACCAGGACACCAACTTCGGTGGCAGTGAAGCTGGTGCCCCTCTGCCTCTCTGGCCGGGGGTTGCCACTGGTGCCAGATGTTGCAGTGCCCGACATGGCAACCCCAGAGGCAGGAGTGGGTGGGCAAAAGGGTCCTGGGGCTGGGCTGTGGAGCGATGGTATCCCAGTCGGGAGTCTTCTGTTCCAACAGGGGTGGACACAGCAAATGGACCCCTGCAGATGGCTGATGTGCAGGCACCAAATGGCAGGGCACGGTGGCAGCAGGCAGGCAGGCAGGCAGGCAGCAGCAGATGGCTCGTGGGAGGCTGCTCGGGGCTTTGGGGGGCAGTAATTTGGCCTTTTGGGCAGGAGCGTGGTCTTCCGTGTGCTTACGCGTGGCCAGCTTGATACGGAGTGATTTGGTACGTGAAAATCCTGCACGTCTGCGTGTAAATCGAGGAAAGGCCCTTAGCGCGTATGCACGTCAGCACGCATATGCGATTTCATTGGACCAAAGGCCCTTAGCGCGTGAGCGCGTCTGTGACGTGAGGCGCGCGGTTGTTTCCCTCATTACACGTGATGACAGAGCACACGTGGATTTCCACCAATCGCGTGTGGAACTTCCTGCGCACCCCAGAAATACACGTATCCAGGCCAATCGCGTGTACGCTCACTTCCCTCCGATTACACGCGATGACACTCGGACGTGCAGTTTTACCACGTGTGCTCGCATATGCGATTTCATTGGCCCAAAGGCCACCATGCACAGCTGTGACATCACGCGCATGGCCGTAGAGAATGGCGCATGTAAAAATGAAGAGATACACGTCCGAGTGTCAAAGCACGTAATTGGTGGAAATGGCCTCATCGCGTATGCACGTCTGTGACGTGTGTATAAAAGGTATGTGTAGAACGCCATTTCCTTGTACGTGCTTTTCGTGGAGAGCGAGTGGGTGAAATCTGTACTTCTTGCCGGTTCACACGCGATTTACTTCACAGCGTTTCCAGTTCGTACTCCCTGTTACCTCTGGCAGATTTTTCTCTTTTCCTCTTTTTCCTGGGCCTGTTTCCTCAAAGAGCGTTCCCTACTACTGTTGTCCTGTCTCCTCAGACAGCGTACAATTCTTCTTTTGGGGGGTGTTGCCAACGCGCACACACGCATATTTTTCACGCTTTTGTTCCTGGCGGATGGTGAGTCGTGCACATATTTAACATCTGTGCTTGCCCCGTGTGTCGCATACCCCTTCAGAGGTCATTCTAGGCTGCGTGTGACACGCATACGTTCATTCTTGTGTTCCTGGGTGCCACAGCATAGTGCAGGTTTATTTTTCCACGCACGTGGTATAGGAGGGGTTGCGTGCACCTTACTTCGCTTTTTTGGGGTGCCTGTGCGTTGCGTGACCCGTCATCTTTCCCCAGGGGTGACATACAGCCTTGCTAGAGCACTAGGGTACGATTACCATCTGGTACCCAACCCCTTTGATCCCCAATTGCCCAGGACAATAGTTCACATCGAATCCCATACGCACAATAACATCAGTGCCATGGCCGGGAGGCAAACAAGCCGTAAGGGTGGCAAAGGTGGCCGAGCCCCAAGTGGTGGCTGTGGTGGATCCGGTAGGGGACGTGGCCGTGACTTGCAGGGTGCCCTGAGCCCCCCATGTGTGGAGGAGCAGTCAGGGACACCCATGCCCCCACCCCCCCTGGTTTAGGTTACCGTGGCTGACACCATCCATGCTCAGCCCTTGTTGGACCAGCCCACTGTGGAACCAGACCTGGCACAGGGTGACTCCATGGCTGACTTCCAGGTCAGCAGGTCTAGGCCACGTGCGCCGGTGAACGTTGGTGTCATCAGGCCACGTGGATCAGGGGCAGCTAGGTCATCTGCTGCCCCGCGTAGGCAGGCTGGGGAGGCTGCAGGGGCAGCTGTGGCTCCATCCACCCCACCTCTCACACACCCATCCAGGACAGTGTCGGTCCAAGTCCATCATGCTGACATTCCCCCTGACACCATCACACTTGAGATAATGCCTGCACCAACTCCCATGCTGAGTGTGCAATCCCACGCTCCTGCCCCTAGTGTCCAGAGCGGCGCAGGACACTCCGGATCCCCACCACCTTCCAAGCGGAAGAGGAAGAGTGCTCGTCCAGTAGAGGCTGATGCCCCAGACATGGCTACACAGTCCGGCCCGTCAAGGAAGCCCAGCTTCAATGAGGCCGAACTGAATGCACTTGTAGAGTATGTGTCCGCACATGACCGCGAAATGGTGATTGTTGCAGGATCCAAGACCACACCTGCACAACGTCAGGCACACTGGCAGACCATTGCGGACATCATAAGTGCCCTTGGAATCGTGAGGCGCACAGCTAATGAATGCTACAAGCGCTGGAATGACCTGAAGCGCAGGGCAAAGAATAAGCTGGCCTCAAGTCATGCCGCAACTCTAGTGACTGGAGGTGGGTCTCCAGCAGACAACATAGAACTCACTCCACATGAGCAGGTTGCTGGGACCTACGTCACGGAGGAACAGATCCAAGACGTGGGAGAAGTGGCAGATTACGAGGCATTGTCCAGTGAGTGCACATGCATGTGTGTGTCATCCATGTGCATGGTGTGTGTGGGAGGGCTTCTGTTTGGGTGCCAGGGGAGGGTGTGTGTGCCTGAGTGGTTCGGCTCACCCATGTGCCTCTTCCTATACATTCTTGGCAACAGCATTTGGGTATAGCAGCATCCCTTCGGCCAACATTAGACATCCAGCCCAACACCACGCCAGTTGCCCTTGGAGTGTCATCTTGCCACAGCACTGTTGCTTATTTATCTCTGTTTATTCAGGCAGATTGTTTGCATACCACCACTTTTACTCGTGATTTCTCAGTCCTATTGTCACATGTCTGACATGGCTATGGTACAGTGGACTGGCTCAGTTTCGTGGACATGATTAGTTTGGACATGTCCCTGTGCTATAGGACCATTTTTGACTGGCAGCTGCAGGTTAAACATTTGAACCATTACAATGAAAATAATCAATTATATGAACAAACTGGACTGAATGAACAATTGGTGACCTCCTCTCCCTCTTCACTTCATGGCTAGGGTACATGCCATCTGTGTGATGGCATGTGTATTTGACCTGCCAATCACTGGCCAATGTGTGATGCCACTGCTAGGCAGCATGCAGCAAATGTGTTCATCTTCCATCTTGGTGTCATCAATGTGTGCCATCTGCCTCCCCATCACACGCAGTGACGGTGCATGCATGGGGGTGTTTTAGTCATGTGGGACATGTGTCAATCAAGTACTGTTTCTGTAGCCTCTCAGCCCTAATTGTGTGCCATATTGCTAATGCCTGTTTCCATTTGTTTTCTTTTATGTCGTTGCAGGGGAAGACGCACTTGATACTGCTGGGGTTGTGGAGATGGTGCAGACCAAGCAGGGGTCTGAGGGCCGACCGACCACCAGTGAGGGACGTGGTGTGGTGGTGGGTGAGAACCCACAACTGCTGCAGGTCGTGCTCTCAAGGGGTGTTTCTGGCTGCACCTCCCCCGAGCTGTACTCAGGTGTTGATTCGGATGATGAGACCTACGTGCCGTCGCAGGTGAGTGTTCCGGGGAGGGATTCTGTTCTGTCCGACCCACCTGCACCAGGGTTAGAACCCTCAATGGGGATGTCAGTGTTGGCAGGTACACCTTTGGTGGTTACGGATGCAGGGTCACACTCCGCGACATCTGATCCTGTTCCTGGGCCAGCAGATCAGAGGGGGAATGCAGTCCTGCAGCCTCAGGCAGTGCCGGCACAGCAAGGCGCAGTTCGCCTTGCCCCAGACAGGTGTGGTGCCTGCCGATGTGGTGGCCGTACGCCACCTGGCAATACCGCATGGGAGCAATCCATTTACGGTATGGCAACCCAACAGGCAGCATCATCAGAGATGATGGCTCAGGCCATGGATAGGGTGGCCACTTCCATTGTCCCCCCCGAAAGGCTGATGGAGCGACTACAGCAGGCAACCGACTTCATCTGCCAGTCACACAGGGAGGACATGTTGGCGTCCGACAGGGACAGGCGAGCGGCACGGGCGACTCTGCAGGAAGCCATCTCCATAGAGTCCCAGGGCCACAGGGAAGCCCCGAGGCTGGAACTCCTTCACCTCAGGACGACTCTTGTTGAGCTTGAGGCTTCAACAAGGACAGAAAAGCAGCTGGAGCGTCTCACCCGTACGCTCTTAGCTGAGATGCAGGCAACTAGGGCAGAGGTCCGGGCATCCCGTGAGTTGTTGCATGGGGACCTCCGCACACTTATCCTCCAGAACGAGACCTACCACACCCGCATGCTTGCAGCCATGGAGGAACAGACTAGGGCTTTGCGTGATCCACACAGGTGGGTTTTGGTGTGCACCCTGTCCTCGGACCTCCTGGGTGGCCTCCCCAACCCCCCCCCCGGGCCCATTAATGGCCATTTTTGATTTTTTTTTTTTGTTTTTTTTTTGGGACAGTGTGTTGCCTTGTGTGGCTCCCGTGGGCATACGCTGCATTGTGGCTGGGCACATGCAGGCTTGTCATGGATTTGGTTCAGATGCTTGGGTTTTTGTCACACACACCCCTCCTGCTTCCCGTTTCCATGGGCTTGCAAAGGGTGTGCCCAAGTGACATTGACGTACATGGTGACATTGGACTCCCATGAGCTGTGTGGGCAGTCTGTAGTCAATACTGTGTATACATTCATAGTGCATATTGTTGTTGTATTGTACACTGCGTGGTGTATTGATATGTGCCTCTGCATCCATCTCATCCTCCATATTTGCAGGTCCATTCCTCACGTCTTCACAATGCGGTCCTCCTTGGAACTGGAGTCCATGTTGTAAGCAGTGCACCTACACTCTTGCGTGGCGCTAACACTGTATACTTGGAAGTGTTCGGAGGGCTGTCATCATCAGGTGGTGAGGCTAGCTAATTTTTAAGTCTGTAATGTCATGTTTAAGGTAGGTTGGAGGTTGTGTAGGTGATTGGTATTCTTGGTAAGTATTTGGTAATGTGGGTTGTAGGTCTTTCATTACTGTGAGCATTTCATGTGTGGAGATGTTTCCATTAGGGACACTGTAGCTGGTGACACTTGGGGCATGTTGTGGGGATTCATTTCTTTCCTCTCACATTGCATGACATGCCATGGTGTGTTGTGTCGCCGTGCCGGGGAGGTTGGTGGGTGACATGGCACTGTTTTCATGTAGTATTTTGCAAGTGGGTATTCATTTCTGCAGCATGGAAGTGTATTTTCATGACACTGCATTGGTGGTGTTTGTGTAGGTAGGGATGCACACATTGTGACACTTCCACATGAACAATCTCAGGCTGCTATGGTTCTGACAGTTGACAGTCCCTTTGTTCGTCTTAATTGTCAGGTCGAGTCATCATTGCTTATCAGATGGTATGTGCCAGGCCTGTGTGCACTCCACTGGGTGTGATTTCTATGTGAAGTAATTAGCCACCAGCTGCGTACGGGCTGCCTCACCCCGTGCCCTCTCCCCTCCCATGCGCAGCGGCCGTGCATGTAGTTGGGGATGTGGGGGCACCACCATGTCCACGGCCAGGCCCTGGCGTGTTGCAACATTGTGCAGGACACATGCTGCCACTATGATCCTGCACACTACTGGGGGCGCATATAACAGCTGCCCACCAGAACGGTCAAGGGAGCGAAAGCGTGACTTGAGCACTCCGAATGTGCGCTCCACTATGCCCCGGGTTGCAATATGGGCTGTGTTGTATCTTACCTCTGGAGGCGTGATGGGGTTCCGAATTGGCGTCATCATGTGGGTGCTCAGAGGGTAGGCACTGTGCCCTGGTGAGGAGGTGATGGGTATCATTAGTGGGGTAGTGACATAACTCTGCATCTGACATGCATGCATGTGCAGTGGCATTCATACTCACCAAGCAGCCATGTATCGCCATGCCGCCCAGCTTCTAGGTCCCGGCTTAGGGTAGACATTCGGTAAATGAAGCTGTCGTGGGTGGACCCTGGATAGTTGGCATATACTGAGGTGATGATTCCCTTAGCATTACATACTACCTGCACGTTAATGGAATGCCAGTGCTTGCGGTTCCTATAGATGTGCTCAGATGCCCTGGGGGGACGTAGTGCCACATGGGTGCAGTCAATGGCACCTAGCACTTTTGGGAATTGTGCCACACCATAGAAATCGAGGGTGGCAGCCTGCCTTTCTGCAGGTGTCCTGGGCAGGTATATGTGCCTACGGACTGATGGGCGTGCAGTGATGATGTTCAAGACCTGGTGTAGGCAGCGTGACTGCGTGGCCTGTGACACCCCACCCACTATGGCACTTGTCCGCTGAAATGATCCTGTGGCCAAGAAGTGCAGTACATTGAGGACCTTCTCCAGGGGGCTGAGTGCTTGGAGCACAGGGTGGGTGATGTGAGGTCATCCTCCCACTCACTGACCAGGTCCAGTATTATGTGTGGGGGAAACCTGTACCTCCCATACACCTGGTCATCAGGCATCCCAAAAAGGCTGGTTCTGGGAGTGAAAATTCGGGCCCTCACTATCCTCCTCCTCCTCCTTTGGTAACCCACGGCCACTGCTGCTAGGAATGGTATATTCATCCTGGCGTATGAGCTTGTTTGTTGTTTGCGCACTTTTATGCTGCGCGGGTCAACTTACGCCTGCTTCATGCTGGCGTACGTGTCTCAGGATTGGAAAATTTATTTTTCGGCACGTCGTAGGCGAACGTGTGAATCTTCCCGCCCACCCCAGGAATACATGTAGCACGCTCTCACAGGCACAGTCGCGGGTAAATATTTCCGTCCACCCCTGGAATACATGTACCCCACTTTCACAGGCCCAATCGCGTGTGGAAGTTCACGCGCACCTGGTGTGTGGGACTTCCCACGCACCCCGAAGTACACGTACCCAGGCAAATCGCATGTGGAAGTTCACGCGCACCCCGAAGTACACGTACCCAGGCCAATCACGTGTGGGAGTTCCCGCGCACCCCAAAGTACACGTACCCAGGCCAATCGCGTGTGGGACTTCCCGCACACCCCGAAGTACATGTACCCAGGCTAATCGCGTGTGGAACTTCCCGCGCACCCCGAGGTACACGTACCCAGGCCAATCGCGTGTGGAACTTCCCGAGCACCCCGAAGTATACGTACCCAGGAAAATCGCACGGCTGGGGGGTGGGGGTCCAGGGGGACATGAGTGGGGGCCTGGTGGAGGCTGCCCCTGCACTGCTGGGGGGTGGGGGTGTATGGGGACATGAGTGGGGGCCTGGTGGAGGCTGCCCCTGCACTGCTGGGGGTTGGGGGTGGTGGGAGACATGAGTGGGGGCCTGGTGGAGGCTGCCCCTGCACTGCTGGGGGGTGGGGGTAATAGGGGACATGAGTAAAGGCCTGGTGGAGGCTGCCCCTGCACTGCTGGGGGGTGGGGGTGCATGGGGACATGAGTGGGGGCCTGGTGGAGGCTGCCCCTGCACTGCTGGGGGGTGGGGGTAATAGGGGACATGAGTGGGGGCCTGGTGCAGGCTGCCCCTGCACTGCTGGGGGGTGGGGGTGGTGGTAGACATGGGTGGGGGCCTGGTGGAGGCTGCCCCTGCACTGCTGGGGGGTGGGGTGGTGGGAGACATGAGTGGGGGCCTGGTGGAGGCTGCCCCTGGTGGCTGGGGGTGGTGGGAGACATGAGTTGGACATGAGTGGGGGCCTGGTGGAGGCTGCCCCTGCACTGCTGGGGGGTGGGGGTAGTGGGAGACATGAGTGGGGGCCTGGTGGAGGCTGCCCCTGCACTGCTGGGGGGTGGGGGTGCATGGGGACATGAGTGGGGGCCTGGTGGAGGCTGCCCCTGCACTGCTGGGGGGGTGGGGGTAATAGGGGACATGAGTGGGGGCCTGGTGGAGGCTGCCCCTGGTGGCTGGGGGGTGGTGGTGCTGGGAGACAGGAGTGGGAGCCTGGTGGAGGGTGCCCCTGACTGCTGGGGGGGCAGGGGGTGGTGGGAGACATGAGTGGGGGCCTGGTGGAGGGTGCCCCTGACTGCTGGGGGTAGGGGGTGGTGGGAGACATGAGTGGGGGCCTGGTGGAGGCTGCCCCTGCACTGCTGGGTGGTGGGGGTAATAGGGGACATGAGTGGGGGCCTGGTGGAGGCTGCCCCAGGTGGCTGGGGGGTGGGGGTGCTGGGAGACAGGAGTGGGAGCCTGGTGGAGGGTGCCCCTGACTGCTGGGGGGTAGGGGGCGGTGGGAGACATGAATGGGGGCCTGGTGGAGGCTGCCCCTGACTGCTGGGGGGTAGGGGTGGTGGGAGACATGAGTGGGGGCCTGGTGGAGGGTGCCCCTGACTGCTGGGGGGTAGGGGGTGGTGGGAGACATGAGTGGGGGCCTGGTGGAGGGTGCCCCTGACTGCTGGGGGGTAGGGGGTGGTGGTAGACATGAGTGGGTGTTAGGCGGAAACCTGTGCAGTTCCCTCTGGGACCACTGCAAAAGATTTAGGACTACAGGTGTTTGGCAGTAAACCCACTTGGTAGCAGTCTGTACCACACAGATTCACTTGGTAGCTGTGGCTGAGCAGTCAGACTTCTCTCAAGAAGAGTTAAGCAGTATGTGGAGTATCCAATATAGGGCAATTCTTCACAGTAAGACAAGCAAACACGCAACGAGGCTCAGTGTAAAGATATTAAGGTATTTATTTATAACGGAACATCTATGGAAAACACTATGGCACTATCACGGCAAACACTTCAATCACAATTACTCTACAAAGAAGAAAACGATCAATCCCCCTAACAATATTTCGACAAGTCTAGGTTCTACCGGTATCACTTATTTTCAGACAGAGGTGTATACCTCAACCTAGATGGCACTCTAATATTAGTTAGGATGGGAGAGAAAAATAGGCAGGTTACGAAGTCAATGCAGTTTAATACTTTACAGGAAAAAAAATGCAAGGCAAGAAGACAAGAACCACAATAGATCATAAAGTTCAGAGGCCAGGCCCACTCGGAGAGAGGCAAGGCGATTTGTCCCAAAAAGTCTCTTTGTGGAAATGCGTTCGAGCCCGTATAGCAAATGGTTATTGGAAAGTTTGGAACCAGTTCAGAACCATACCATAAAGAAAGCTTGGAGGCGACCCAATGGAAAGGTGAGGATTAAGACACCTCACTCGATCCGGCAGAAAGGGAAGCCAGGCGGACACGGTACCTTGTTTGTGGAGATACAGCTCCGGCGGGGGCAGTTGTTCCTGGTGGTGGATGCACGTCGGGTCTTTGCCAAGAGTAGAGATGATCTCGTCATCGAAGAAAAGTGAAGTCCGGTGCACCACCAGGGAAGAGACCAGCCACGGAGTGCTCCGTCTCAAGGCACCACCTTTTGTTCACGGTACAGGGGTAGTGGCTATCCGTTTGCCGAGGTGCTCTGCACGGGCAATTCGACCACTGCGTCCTGAGGCGAAGAAAAAGGAAAAGGGGACTGGTTGTTCCCACCAGTCAGCAGGGGAAGAGACTCTCCGGCAGGGAGATCTCCTCTGTCGTCGGGAAGTGGTGAGTCGGTTCCGCAGGGCTCCACCAGGAGTGTCTGTAACGCTCACCTGATTCCCACGGAGGCGCATACCCAAACTGGACTGCTACAGTTGCTTCTATGACTATGATGAGGCGTAGAACTCGGAAGACGCTCTGGGCAGGACCTCCGAATATTGACTGTCTGGCTTGTAAGGTGAGTTTTCTGCAGGTGGAAGAAAAAGGGGTAATTACAAGCTGGTTGGATAAATTCTCCCACCAATGATCTGCTTTTCCCACTTCTTGGTTCTCGACTGATCTCCACGAACTCTCACCTTTGGTTTAGTAAAGCCGAGCTCTCCATCCTGCTTCTGGTGCAGGGGCGCGTGGAATCCAGTTACGTCACTGGATGATTTCAGTGTTTAGGCTCAGTGTCCTTTTGTGGCTTGTAATAGTCCTTCAGGTGCTGAGGAGCTGTTGGCGACACCACCACTGCCGTGCAAGAAGAGGCTCGTGAGTACAGAAGATCTGAGGCCGCTTCTGAAGGAGCACCCTTTTCTAATGTCCTTTTCTGTCTTTCAGGTGCCGAGATGCTGTGGGCGATGCCGCCGCTGTTGCACGTGCGGTGGCACGTAAGTATAACTGAATTGTGGCCGTTTCCAAATGGGCGCATCTGATAATGTCTTTTCCTTCCTTTCAGGTGCCGAAATGCGGAGGGCGATGCTGCCGCTGCTGCGCGTGAAGAAGCTCGTAAGTAATACTGAATTGTGGCCACTTCAAAATGGGCACCTCTAATAATGTCTTTTCCTTTCTTTCAGATGCCGAAATGCTGAGGGCGATGCTGCCGCTGCTGCGGGTGAAGAAGCGCGTAAGTATAACTGAGTTGCGAACCCTTCGGCTCGGACACCACTAACAATGTCTTTTGTCTTCCAGGTGCTGGGATGCTGCCGAAGCGAAGGCCGCGGTGAACTCCGGTGTGATCACGGATGGATAAGGTAAGCGAGCGCAGCTGCGAGCGTGTTGCCCGTTTTCTAACCTTATGTCTTTATTTGCAGGTTGTCGGAGACTGGACTCTTGTGGCTGAATTCTGGTGAGTAGATGTTCCTGTGCCTTTTCTTCATCCACAGGTTGCTGCTCGAGAAGCTGAGGGTGTGTCTGGACCTGGAATGCAGGAGCCGACTCGGTGAGCGTCCTGCTGCTGTTGCAGAATAATGCGAAGCACGTGAATTCTATTGGGCGTGGTTTAAATAGTGGAGAAGTGGTTTGGTGCGTATTCTTCCTCCAGCCCCACCCAGGTAAGAAAAGAGTTCCTGTAACAGAGGATTGGTCCCTCACAGCCAGTGGCTGGGACTTCACCCAGCTTGGATTGTTCTAGGCGAGTATGCAGCATGGTCTGCCACAGGTAAGTCCACCCAATCACTACTGCACACTTTAAGAATATGAGCCCGGCGCCCATGGCGCCGCGACTGTGGTTCCTTATGAGCCTGGCGCCAGAGGCGCCAGGACATGGTCCAAAGGGCCCCTGTAGGGGTCTGCTGGAACCGGGGGTATGGATGATGAGCCTGCTTCCGGGGACGCTGGGCCAGTCTTGGCTCCTCGGGAGTAGCGCTCATGACAGTGTCATCGTGCAGGTCGGCTCAGCGTTACCCTCGTCGGATTCTTTGGTCCTGTGGCGACTTCTGAAGATCCAGACCCAAAAGCCCTGCTTTTATGCAGAAAACCCCCATTCATTCAGACTAGCTGTCAATCAACACACGCTAAGTGGTTTGCGGGGAGGCTCACCACTTGGGCCAATCACACCAGAGTGCGACCGGAGATGGCAAGGCAACTCGGTCCAGGGTGCCTAAACCCCCTCCCGCACCCCTGGGGTAACCCAGACAGAATGGCACCACTTTGGAGGGTCTCTGTCCAGAGGCCCGCCAAAAGTGGAACAAAGGGCTCAACCTTTGGCTTAGGAGTCACAGAGACGAACACAGACGCCATTTTAAAAAACGTGTTCTGGCGATAAATACCATCCGATAAACTTATTTAAGATAAGTAGACCGGTGGTACGTTAGAGATTAACGAGGAAAAGTATCAATCTCCAACAATGGGACGAATCCCATAAGGTTATGTTCGGGGTCGAGCATAACAAGTAGTTTCCACTGCCACCAGCCAAAACTCGACGAGGGGGACGGGACAGTGCCCCCTCGAGTAACAGATCTAGGAGTAATCGAATTACCCCTACTAGCACGTCCACAATAAGATGGTTTGTACTAGTTCTGTTAGTAAATTTAGGTCTAGTAAAGCCAATGGTGACTTTACATGCCCGGGGAGACAGTAGTCAGTCCCCGGGTATGGAGTCTATGGTGGAGGTCCGCTAGGACACCCCAGTGTTACGGCACGTAGGGTGCGGTGTAACACACATCGAAAAACATATGAGACCCTATGGAGTAAAAGACCCCATAGCCCATAGAACACATTGACATTCAAAGGAATTACACACATTCATGTCCAAGAGTGAGAGGAAAAGAGCCTCACTCTTGGCAGGATGGAAAAAAACAAACTCCAGAAATCCAGCAAAGCTGCTGGGGGACTCACTAGGTTAGGAAATTCAGCCTAAACAGAGAATTCTCCCTAACACTCGCCCCCCCAAGACTAAGGGACAGGAGGATTTAATCCACTCCTCGATGAATCTCATACCTCTAGTCGATGACATACATCCTAGAGAGACCATCAGCATTTTGGTGGTGACATCCTGACCTATGCTCAATGGTGAAATTAAACCCTTGCAGGCAGATCGACCATCTCAATAGTTTTGGGTTTTCCCCTTTCATTTGCATTAACCATCTCAAGGGTTGGTGGTCAGTCTGAATGACAAAAGTAGAACCATACAAGTACGGCCTAAACTTCTTCAGAGCCCACACAATAGCAAAGCACTCTCTTTCGATTGTTGCCCTCCTTGTTTCAGGATCCTTCAGCTTGCGGCTGATGAAGCAAACGGGGTGCTCCCTACCTTTCCCATCCAGTTGACTGAGTACGGCACCTATCCCTACATTTGAAGCATCTGTCTGCACAATGAAGTGTTGGCGGTAATCAGGAGCTCTGAGTACTGGGGCTTGGCAAAGAGCCTTTTTCAGGTTTTCAAAAGCCTGATTGCACTCCTCGTTCCATTTAACCTTTTTAGGAAATGTGGGCGAGGAGATGACATTCAGTGGAGAAGCTATGGTCCCATAGTTCTTTATGAAATTCCTGTAATACCCAGTGAGGCCTAGGAAGGCTCTCACTTGGGTTTGAGTAGTAGGTGTTGTCCAATTTTGCACAGCTTCAATCTTACTGAGCAAAGGCCTTATTTCTCCACCTCCTACCTCATGTCCAAGGTAGACTACCTTACTCTGTCCAATTTGGCATTTACTCGCCTTTATGGTCAGATTGGCTCGTCCAAGAGCCTGCAAAACATCTCTCAGGTGGGTTACATGTTCTTCCCAGGAATTGCTGAACACTGCGATGCCATCCAAGTATGCCATGCAGAAGCCCTCCATCCCATTCAGAACCTGGTTTACCATCCGTTGAAACGTAGCAGGTGCATTCTTCAATCCGAAAGGCATTACCTTAAACTGGTATAAGCCAACGGGGGTAGAAAATGCAGCTTTCTCCTTGGCATGGTCTGTCAGGGCTATTTGCCAATAGCCTGACGTCAAGTCAAATGTGCTGAGGAACTTGGCGGTGCCAAGTTTATCCACCAACTCATCTGTTCTTGGCAAAAAGTGGGCATCAGTCTTGGTGACTGCATTCAGACCTCTATAATCCACGCAAAATCTAAGCTCTTTAGATCCGGCCTTTGGTACTAACACAACTGGGCTAGACCATGGACTAGTAGAGGGCTCTATTACTCCGAGATCAAGCATCTTGCTGACTTCACCTTTGATGTGGGTTTGTACGTTCTCTGACATTCGGTATCCTCTGCTTTCGACTGGCAGACAGTCACCAGTGAGTATGTCGTGCTGGCCCCAAGGGGTCAAACCTGGCGAAAGCGAGAACAGAGAGGCAAACTGATTCAACATGGATTTGCACTCTTCTTGTTGCTCGGGTGTCAGATTGGAGGAGAGATTTACTCCTTCAATTTTTTCATCTAAAGGTGAGCCTCTGAGGAGATCCGGAAGAGCTTCACTCTCTTCTTCTTCCTCGGATGATGCTAGAAGCAATGCCCCTACATCGGGTCTTGAGACATACGCTTTGAGTCGGTTGGTGTGAAAGACTGTCGGAGCCTCCTTGGGATTGCCCAAGTCCACCAGATAGTTGACCTCTCCGAGTTTACCCACAACTCTGAAGGGTCCCATCCACTTATCTTGCAAGGCCCTCTGCCTTGTTGGGATCATAACGAGAACGAGCTGGTCTTGAGCGAACTCAACCATGTTAGCCTTTTGATCGTGCCAGTGCTTGACCAATGCTTGTCCAGCTTTCAAGTTATCGTTTGCTTCCGTCATCATGTGCGACATTCTCCTCTGGAGACCTATCACGTAGTAAGTCACTCTGACTGGCTTGGGGGAAGGAGCACTCTCCAACCCCTCCTTAATCAGGGCCAATGGACCTCTGATGGGATGACCATAGAGAAGTTCGAAGGGAGAATAACCTACTCCCTCCTGAGGGACTTCTCTATAAGCAAAGAGAAGGCATGGCAGTAGAAGGTCCCACTTACGCTTAAGGGATTCTTCTAAAGCACCTATCATGCTCTTCATGGTTCGGTTGAACCGTTCTACCAACCCAATGGTTTGTGGGTGGTAAGCTGTTGAGAACTTGTAAGTAACCCCACAGGTTTTCCACATGGCTTTCATGTAGTGGGACATAAAGTTTGACCCCCTGTCCTGTCAGAGATTACTTCCTTAGGAAACCTGACCCTAGTAAAAATACCCAGGAGGGCCTTAGCCACAGCCGGAGCTGTAACAGTCCTCATAGGAATTGCCTCAGGATACCTAGTAGCATGGTCTACTACAACAAGTATAAACCTGTTGCCTGAGGAGGTTGGAGGATCAAGGGGACCAACAATGTCAATCCCTACTCTCTCAAACGGGACTCCCACAACTGGGAGAGGCACTAAAGGTGCCACATTCTTGGAGCCAACCTTACCAGTGGTATGGCAGGTGTGGCAGCTCCTGCAGTGTTTTTCTACTTCGGCCCCCATCTTCGGCCAATAGGAGTAGAGAGAGAGCCTTTCCTTAGTCTTCTTGAAACTCAAGTGACCAGCCAAAGGAATCTCGTGGGCTAACTGCAAGAACTGTGGTCTGTTCTCTTGGGGTACTACAAGTGGTTTGTAGTCTCCAGGTGCAGACTCAGTCGGTTCACTGTAGAAGAGGCCATCTTCCCAGTGCAACCTGTATTTCCCAGGCTCTTGCCCTTCAGCCTGAGCTTCTGCCTGGTGGCGAAGACCTTCCAGAGTTGGACATTCTCTCTGTCCCTTACTGAAGTCTGCCCTGCTGGGTCCACCTTCTGCCAGTAAAGACTGCAGCTCAGGATGGTCAACAGGATCCAGATCTCCAATGAGTTCCTGGCTTTCCATTAGCTCTTCCTCAGAGTCTAATTCTACCACACAGGGTTGTACCTCCCTCTCAGCCTCAGCTGGAGGTGGAGTTACGGGTGCAACTTTGGACAACCACGGGGAAGTCCGTGTTGGCTGCACTGAAATGCTGGCGGCTGGTTCCGGGATCGAAGTCTTAGGTTTCCCTTTCGCTTCTGATTTCTTCGAGACAGCTGCCGACAATTCCAGTGGAGCAGGAGTGATCTCTTTCTTCATCATCTCCTGGAGAGTACCGCGCATGGTCCTCTCTCTTGCGGGTCTGGTTAGCTCCTGTAACCGTTTACTAGGAGGTCTGGGAGTATGCGATACAACTCCGAGAGTTTTCAAATCGTTACCCAACAGTACGCGTCCTGGTACCTCACTCTGTATGCTGACAGGTATCTTCACAGTCATGTCGTTACACTGGATGAGAACTGGTAATTGGGGAAGCATCTGCACAGGCCCTCCAGCTAACTTGGTAAGGCATTTGGGTGCCTTAGCAACATCCTCAGCCTGAAAAAACGATTTATCCACCACAGTTATGCTGGCCCCAGTGTCCCTAATGGCAGGAGTCTCCTGACCATTCACCTGGACACTGTCCTTATAATACTCTTTAGTATTATCGGGGATGGAATTATATACATCTAAATTCTGTTGTTCCCACAACCCCAGAGATACTAAAGAAACGCTGGCTGAGACTCCAATGGGTTCATCAGCTAGCAGTAAAAAGTTTCCACTTGCCATTTGGACTTCCTCCTCTGGAGCAAAGGCTAAGGAGACAAGCTGGACCCCTGAAGGTTTACCCTTACATCTGGGATCTCCTTTCACGTGGTCAGTCGAGCCACAAACAAAGCATTTACCGAATGCTTTTTGGAATGGTGGCTTGTTCTGACCTCCTTCGGGTTTGGCCCCAGAAGACACACTATGCTGCTGTGGTTTTCCCGGTGGCTTACCCTTCTGGTTTTGTTTGGGGCCCTCTTTGGAATTTGAGTTATTCGAATTCTCTTTTGAGTCTTTTTTAGGCTGTTTTCCCTCATCTTCGTCTGAGTTACCCCAGAATCCTTGTGAGTAGCCCTGTTGGCAACCCACAAGTCAGCAGCCTTAGCTAGCGTCTGGGAATCCAATTCCTTTAAATCAGCCAAGTGCTGTCTGAGCTCGGGAGAACAGGCATCATAAATAGACTCCAACATAAAAAGATTCTTCATACCCTCATAAGTGTTCACTTTGTAACCCTTAATCCATCCCTCTAAGTTTTTCAACCCTTCACTCACCCAGGTTGCCCAAGGGGTACCATCATGCTTTTTGAGGGTTCTAAACCTCTTAAGATACTGGGAAGGGGTCTTCCCGAATCTAGCTATCAAAGCTAGTTTCACACTTTCGTAATCCGTCTTATCCGCCTCCTCCAACTCCATTACCACATCAGTCGCAACAGGAGGGAGCCTGGAGAACAACCAGGGAAGTAAATCATTCCCGGTGATGTCCTGGAGCCCATGATTGTACTCAAACAGTTTTAACCAATCCAACACATTCAATCTCGGTTCATACATACCCACTAATTCCTTTGGCATCCGGGGTCTTTTGGGACTGGAGCTCCTAGAGGAACCAGAGGAGAGAGAAGCATTTTCTATAGACAACTTTTTCATCTCTAACTCGTGATTAAGTTCTATTTTTCTGAGTCTTAACTCAGCTTACTTCTGCTCAGCCTGGGCATTCATCCATCTGAACTCGAGCTCTTGGTTTCGTTCAGATTGAGCCAAGAACCGTTTGTATTCTAATTCGAGCTTCATTTTTTCAAGTTCAAAATAAGCAGGGTTACTTGTGGGACCTCGTATGGGCCCCGTAGGCACAGCTGGTAAGGCAGGTAGAGGAGCAGGGGAGACAGTTTCGTTAGCCTCTCCGTCCTCGTCAGCCTCTTCATCGCTATCATCAGAATTGCGATTCAGATCAACACCATTACTGTTATCTACATTTGCTGGAGAAATTGGCTCCTCTGAACCAGTACCCAGACTTTGGTTCGCCAGCAATCTCTCTATTAGTTCTAACTTCTTGCCTCTTACAGAAAGACTCTCTTGCCTACAGAGAGCTCACAAACTCTCAGTATTTTCACCTGACAAGGATTCTTGACTGTAAGTTTCCATCGTAGACATGTTTTTGAAAGTTGCTTTTTAGTGCTAAGCTTCGTGGTTAGTTATCCTAAAGTGTCGAAAAGCACTCTAAACTGTATACTCGATACAAATCCCACCGCTGTACACCAGTGTTAGGCGGAAACCTGTGCAGTTCCCTCTGGGACCACTGCAAAAGATTTAGGACTACAGGTGTTTGGCAGTAAACCCACTTGGTAGCAGTCTGTACCACACAGATTCACTTGGTAGCTGTGGCTGAGCAGTCAGACTTCTCTCAAGAAGAGTTAAGCAGTATGTGGAGTATACAATATAGGGCAATTCTTCACAGTAAAACAAGCAAACATGCAACGAGGCTCAGTGTAAAGATATTAAGGTATTTATTTATAACGGAACATCTATGGAAAACACTATGGCACTATCACGGCAAACACTTCAATCACAATTACTCTACAAAGAAGAAAACGATCAATCCCCCTAACAATATTTCGACAAGTCTAGGTTCTACCGGTATCACTTATTTTCAGACAGAGGTGTATACCTCAACCTAGATGGCACTCTAATATTAGTTAGGATGGGAGAGAAAAATAGGCAGGTTACGAAGTCAACGCAGTTCAATACTTTACGGGAAAAAAAATGAGAGGCAAGAAGACAAGAACCACAATAGATCATAAAGTTCAGAGGCCAGGCCCACTCGAAGAGAGGCAATGCGATTTGTCCCAAAAAGTCTCTTTGTGGAAATGCGTTCGAGCCCGTATAGCAAATGGTTATTGGAAAGTTTGGAACCAGTTCAGAACCATACGATAAAGAAAGCTTGGAGGCGACCCAATGGAAAGGTGAGGATTAAGACACCTCACTCTATCCGGCAGAAAGGGAAGCCAGGCGGACACGGTACCTTGTTTGTGGAGAGACAGCTCTGGCGGGGGCAGTTGTTCCTGGTGGTGGATGCACGTCGGGTCTTTGCCAAGAGTAGAGATGATCTCGTCGTTGAAGAAAAGTGAAGTCCGGTGCACCACCAGGGAAGAGACCAGCCGCGGAGTGCTCCGTCACAAGGCACCACCTTTTGGTCGTGGTACAGGGTTAGTGGCTATCCGGTTGCCGAGGTGCTCTGCACGGGCAATTTGACCACTGCATCCTGAGGCGAAGAAAAAGGAAAAGGGGACTGGTTGTTCCCACCAGTCAGGGGAAGAGACTCTCCGGCAGGGAGATCTCCTCTGTCATCGGGAAGTGGTGAGTCGGTTCCGCACGGCTCCACCGGGAGTGTCGTCGTACAGGTCGGCTCAGCGCTACCCTCGTCGGATTCTTAGGTCCTGTGGCGACTTCTGAAGATTCAGTCCCAAAAGCCCTGCTTTTATGCAGAAAACCCCCATTCATTCAGCCTAGCTGTCAATCAACACACGGGGAGGCTCACCACTTGGGCCAATCACACCAGAGTGCGACCGGAGTTGGCAAGGCAACTCGGTCCAGGGTGCCTAAACCCCCTCCCACACCCCTGGGGTAACCCAGACAGAATGGCACCACTTTGGAGGGTCTCTGTCCAGAGGCCCGCCAAAAGTGGAACAAAGGGCTCAACCTTTGGTTTAGGAGTCACAGAGACGAACACAGACGCCATTTTAAAAATCGAGTTCTGGCAATAAATACCATCCGATAAACTTATTTAAGATAAGTAGACCGGTGGTACGTTAGAGATTAACGAGGAAAAGTATCAATCTCCAACAATGGGACGAATCCCATAGGGTTATGTTCGGGGTCGAGCATAACAAGTAATTTCCACTGCCACCAGCCAAAACTCGACGAGGGGGGATGGGACAGTGCCCCCTCGAGTAACAGATCTAGGAGTAATCGAATTACCCCTACTAGCACGTACACAATAAGATGGTTTGTACTAGTTCTGTTAGTAAATGTAGGTCTAGTAAAGCCAATGGTGACTTTACATGCCCGGGGAGACAGTAGTCAGTTCCCGGGTATGGAGTCTATGGTGGAGGTCCGCTGGGATGCCACAGTGTTACGGCACGTAGGGTGCGGTGTAACACACATAGAAAAACATATGAGACCCTATGGAGTAAAAGACCCCATAGCCCATAGAACACATTGACATTCAAAGGAATTACACACATTCATGTCCAAGAGTGGGAGGAAAAGAGTCTCGCTCTTGGCAGGATGGAAAAAAACAAACTCCAGAAATCCAGCAAAGCTGCTGGGGGACTCACTAGGTTAGGAAATTCAGCCTAAACAGAGAATTCTCCCTAACAGTGGGGGCCTGGTGGAGGGTGCCCCTGACTGCTGGGGGGTGGGGGTGGTGGGAGACATGAGTGGGGGCCTGGTGGAGGGTGCCCCTGGTGGCTGGGGGGTGGGGGTGGTGGTAGACATGGGTGGGGGCCTGGTGGAGGCTGACCACTGCACTGCTTGGGGGTGGGTTGGTGGGAGACATGAGTGTGGGCCTGGTGGAGGCTGCCCCTGGTGGCTTGGGGGTGGGGGTGGTGGGAGACATGAGTTGGACATGAGTGGGGGCCTAGTGGAGGCTGCCCCTGGTGACTTGGGGGTGGGGTGCTGGGAGACAGGAGTGGGAGCCTGGTGGAGGGTGCCTCTGACTGCTGGGGGGTAGGGGGTGGTGGGAGACATGAGTGGGGGCCTGCTGGAGGCTGCCCCTGGTGGCTGGGGGGTGGGGGTGGTGGTAGACATGAATGGGGGCCTGGTGGAGGCTGCCCCTGCACTGCCGGGGGGTGGGGGTAATAGGGGACATGATTGGGGGCCTGGTGGAGGCTGCCCCTGCACTGCTGGGGTCTGGGGGTGGTGGTAGACATGGGTGGGGGCCTGGTGGAGGCTGCCCCTGCACTGCTGGGGGGTGGGGGTGCATGGGGACATGAGTGGGGGCCTGGTGGAGGCTGCCCCTGCACTGCTGGGGGGTTGGGGTTGGTGGGAGACATGAGTTGGACATGAGTGGGGGCCTAGTGGAGGCTGCCCCTGGTGACTTGGGGGTGGGGTGCTGGGAGACAGGAGTGGGAGCCTGGTGGAGGGTGCCTCTGACTGCTGGGGGGTAGGGGGTGGTGGGAGACATGAGTGGGGGCCTGGTGGAGGCTGACCCTGGTGGCTGGGGGGTGGGGGTGGTGGGAGACATGGGTTGGACATGAGTGGGGGCCTGGTGGAGGCTGCCCCTGCACTGCTGGGGGGTGGGGGTGGTGGGAGACATGGGTGGGGGCCTGGTGGAGGCTGCCCCTGCACTGCTGGGGGGTGGGGGTGCATGGGGACATGAGTGGGGGCCTGGTGGAGGCTGCCCCTGCACTGCTGGGGGGTGGGGGTGGTGGTAGACATGGGTGGGGGCCTGGTGGAGGCTGCCCCTGCACTGCTGGGGGGTGGGGGTGGTGGGAGACATGAGTGGGGGCCTGGTGGAGGCTGCCCCTGGTGGCTGGGGGGTGGGGGTGGTGGTAGACATGAGTGGGGGCCTGGTGGAGGCTGCCCCTGCACTGCTGGGGTGTGGGGGTAATAGGGGACATGAGTGGGGGCCTGGTGGAGGCTGCCCCTGCACTCCTGGGGGGTGGGGGTAATAGGGGACATGAGTGGGGGCCTGGTGGAGGCTGCCCCTGGTGGCTGGGGGGTGGGGGTGCTGGGAGACAGGAGTGGGAGCCTGGTGGAGGGTGCCCCTGACTGCTGGGAGGTGGGGGGTGGTGGGAGACATGAGTGGGGGCCTGGTGGAGGGTGCCCCTGACTGCTGGGGGGTAGGGGGTGGTGGGAGACATGAGTGGGGGCCTGGTGGAGGGTGCCCCTGACTGCTGGGGGGTGGGGTGGTGGGAGACATGAGTGGGGGCCTGGTGGAGGCTGCCCCTGGTGGCTGGGGGGTGGGGGTGGTGGGAGACATGAGTGTGGGCCTGGTGGAGGCTGCCCCTGCACTGCTGGGGGGTGGGGGTGGTGGGAGACATGAGTGGGGGCCTGGTGGAGGCTGCCCCTGGTGGCTGGGGGGTGGGGGTGGTGGGAGACATGAGTGGGGGCCTGGTGGAGGCTGTCCCTGGTGGCTGGGGGGTGGGGGTGGTGGTAGACATGGGTGGGGGCCTGGTGGAGGCTGTCCCTGAAATGCTGGGGGGTGTGGGTGGTGGGAGACATGTGTTGGTGATCAGTAGTGCAAGGTGACATGTGGGTTGGCTGGTGGGCATGGCCATGTTGGATGGGTTGCCTGTGGGACATGAGCAGGGGTGCAGGGTAGTGCCCTGTGGTGTGGGCTGCCTGCAGGGGCCGTGGAGGGTGTAGAGGGAGCACCTGGGGGGACCCACTTGGCCAGATCACGTGTAGCATTCCCCGGCACCACCGAAATACATGTACCCTGCAGAAATCGCGTGTGAATCTTCTGCGCACCTCGGAATACACGTACCCAGGCCAATTGCGTGTGGAACTTCCCGTGCACCCCGAAGTACATGTACCCAGGCCAATCGCGTGTGGTACTTCCCGTGCACCCCACCTACCCAGGCCAATCACGTGTGGAACTTCCCGCGCACCCCATAGTACACGTACCCAGGCCAATTGCGTGTGGAACTTCCCACGCACCCCCACCTATCCAGGCCAATCGCGTGTGGAACTTCCCGCGCACCCTGTAGTACACGTACCTAGGCTAATCGCGTGTGGAACTTCCCGCGCACCCCGAGGTACACGTACCCAGGAACACGCGCACACGCTATTTTTCACACAGCGGGTGTCCGTGTTTGTCAGTGCCCCTTTGCACCTCATTTGTCCTAGAGGGCCACTGTATGGGCCATTCATCATGGCTGTATATGGTTGCTTTTTGTTAGCGCACATTTTGGCGCACATTTTTTTCAGTCGCAGGGGCGCTACCGCCTGCTTTCTTGTGGCGTAATTGTTTGGCCCTGTGTGCGTCTTTGACCGTGTGCTGGTTTGCCCTATTCGATTCCATGAATACGGGTTGTAGGCGAGCGTGTGGGCGTTCCGCGCACTTGCCTCTTGTACTTCCCCCGTGAAGCCCATATTTTCATGCGTTGTTCCCCATTCCGAGTGTTACGCCTCGTGTTACGCCTACTTTTGTGATATGCGCCGCGCTATGTGCGATTTCGCAGTGGCCGTGGCGCACGTTGTTGGATGACCTGTGCGCCGGCGTGCGCGGTGCACATTTTTAGCGCACATCCAATGTTTTTCTCGCGCACGGACTTCCATGAATCGCTGTGCACTGGTTTTCCTGCGATTTTCGCACTTGCACTGCGATTTTCGCACTTTTCCTGCGATTCGCACGTTTTGGCACCTCTGCGCGGGAATTTTCGGCGCACATTAATTCCATGAATCGACCCGATAGTCTTGATCAAACAAGATTAGCACCGCCGCTATTCGTTTTGCCTCTACCTAGTCTGCCATTTCTAAGGTTCCACTATGCATTAGTGTTACCTCAAATGTATGCTATAGTTTTGCACTATAAACGTAGTAAAAAACTGGGTGGTAAGACAGAGAATAGTTGAATAAATGTCTTTGTCTTATCCTTGCTCTACACACAGACTTCTGTGGTGGCTCTCCCAGGTGGTCTGCCCCTCAATAATGTGAAGGAGAGTAGCATAAAAAATGGCTCTCTCCTTACAGTTGCAACATTAGTGGGACGCTCAACCGTGATTATTATAATGCAGTGAAGATCACTGTGTATTATCCAATTGTATGTCACGGGAGGTGGCTGCAGTAACTATTAAATGGGAAAAAAATTGTCAGCCCCTATTCAAAAGATGGTATAATTGATCATTCAGTGGAATGCTGCCCAGTGTCAGTGTGCCGGTTGCATAGTGCTCAGAGAGAGGGAGAAATATGAGGTATCCCTAAAGTAAGAGATACCTTTATGCTATGTCTTTCAGCTCATATATTCTTAGACGATTGGGTACTCTTAGAGACAGAGAGATCTCTGTTCTCTATCTCTCCCGCATCGTAGTGTTTTTAGAGTAGTAACAACAACCCTTTTAGATAAATTTACCTATTTGGACACTTGTCTGATTATTTCGAAAACATGCTGATTATATCTTGCACTTGCACTTTATCAATGCACTGAATTTTTATCAATCTATAGCATTGTACTACTCTATATGTAATGAGAGGCGTCTATATTTCAGTCTGAAACTGGCTTTTATCCCCAGTACATGCACTTGCATACTCATGGCGAGTAAGAGACTAGTAGGTCCAACATGCACTACGCCTCACCCGTCATTTAGTTAGCATACCTGCTTCTTAGACAAAGATTCCCTCTCTCTCGTGCATGGTGTAGGCTGGCATTACTGATATTGGGCTGTAGCCGCTGCATTCATTTTTTCTGTACTCACCCCTTCATGCGGATTGTTTGCCACACCGCAGAGAATTTTTTCTCTCGCGGTGAGGCAACACATATTGTAACTGCGCACTGGCGCGAGATCTCGTCATTAAGTTGACATAAATGTATTCTCGCTGAGGCATGTCATGTTTGACTCCCCCTATGTTTGCTATCCACACGCGCTAGTTGATTCCAAATAATCTAGTAGCATTTTAGTTTTATAGACTTTATCCTACAGTCTATCAGATCTTAGCCACTCCTAGATGGTGGATTTTCCGACATATAGAACCATAGAGTTCTTCGTAGTGAAATCTGAACAGTGCACCATGTGACGCGTGAGCAACAAATGGGAGAAACACATGACATGGCCTATGAGTCAATATAAACGCGAGAACACACTAGTTGGGAACAACTACAAGCCTGAGGAAGCTCGCGAGTCGAGCGGAACCCGTGGCGTTTTTCCACCCATTGGTGTGAGTGGTGCCTTATGCCTGGTCTGACCAGGTATTGCCTTGTATGCTTTTTTATGATGTTTTGCACTACTTTTTGAAATAATAAAGGAATATAATTTTTTACTTAGTATATGGTCGTGAGTGCTTGGGCAAGTTTTTGGCTAAAGTTGGAGGTGTTATTCATCTGTCTATCTGCACCTTTTTCCTGACACCTTTTTAATATATATATATATATATATATATATATATATATATATATATATATATATATATATATACGAATCCTCACCGAATTTTGCAAATAAAGTATATGTCCTACTCTGCATTTATTTGCAAAGTTTGGTGAGTTTTGGTCAAGGGGGGAAAAGTTATAGGGGGTTCCCAAAATTTCTATTTTTCCCATAGATTGAATGGAGAAAAAATTCCTGTCGCGCAGGCCAAACCACAGGGCAGATTTTCACCAAATTTGCGACAGGAGTGGAGGCTTGGTCCCGAAAGCGTGCTTTTGTAAATTGGTGAAAATCCGTCCAGTAGTTTCTTTTAATCGACCCAAAAGTAGGTCTAAAAAAATGTGTGATATCTATGTCCGCTCCGCAGACACACTTCCCTGTTTGCTCCGCGGACAGCACATCGATGGGTTAATCGGCTTACGTCATGTCCGTGCACAAGCAACATGCTCTCTGATTGGCTGGTATGTGGCGTGAGGTGCGTCAAATTGCTTCGATGTTCCCGCCATTTGTTTAGGTGGTTGAAGGCTTTGATGTGTTTGTGGTGTTCGCGGTCACTGTGGTTGTCCGCGGACATACTGGACACTGGGCACACTACTGGCTATTTTAGTTTAGTATGATGTTGGTTTTGGGTCGTTAGAAGAGCAAAAGCCTTAAACATTCTTGGCCCGGACTACTACGCATTCTCTATAAAAGATTCAACCATCAAGGCATCAAATAAGGTCAAAACCTTAGGTATTTACCTACAATCCTCCCTAGGTGCAGAAGCCCAGACCGCTTATCTTAAGCGAAATTGCCAATATTATCAAAGGCTCCTCTGCCGTATCAGACCATTCTTAAACACCAAGAATAGTGCCACGATAGGGAGAGCTACTATTCGGTCTTGCTTGGACTATGGAAATGCATTAATGCTTGGCGCCAGTAACAACTGCCTGAAACAATGCCAGACTATCCAAAATAATGCTGTCAGGTCCATTGTAAACAAATCTAAGTGAGAACACAATACTAAGGACAGGAATGATCTTCATTGGCTGGCAGTGAAAGAACGGATCTTGTTTAAATCACTGACCAAACCCACCGATGTCTCTACGGCACGGCACCAGCATATTTAAAAAGAAAATTCAGCTGGTATGAGCCAAGTCGCTGCCTGAGATCTACCAAACAAGGATTGATCAATCCCTATCCTCCAGGCAAAGCCACCGGCCTAGGACGAGCTTTCCCAAACCTGGCGATCTCTCACTGGAATAAACTGCCTTTCAGCCTTAGACTGGAAAGCAACATTCTATTTTTCAGGAAGCAATTGAAGGCCTTCCTCTTCAAATAACTAGGCTTCTACTTCATCGCTCTGGGTCGCTTCTCCTGCTTCTCTTCTCCCTTCTTTTGTGTTGTCCTGTGAAATTATTTTCCCAGAGTCTTTTTGTCGCGCCCTGATGTTTGCGAGCTTCGGCGCATAATAAATAAATAAATAAATAAATAAATAAATAATTGGGTGAAGAGGGTGTGTATTGAAGAGTTTGTACGTTGGTTGTAATTATTTTTTAGAATCTTAATTGAAGTGCACAGTTTTGAGGTGGATGTATTATGTTTTTGGGTTGTGGTCGTTTGGTAGGTGTTTGTTTCTATGGGTGTGTTATGCTGCAGTGGTTGTGGCCAGGGCCTAGAGTCTTGGGTGCTTGGCCGAAGACCACAATGAACGCAGAATAAATCTACAATGCTGCCAAACATTTTGATTGTGGTATGGGAGCTGCTTAGGGGATATGTTTTCAAAAGTGTGAGTCCTGATTGGTAGTAGTGTAATAGTGTTTATTGGATAGTGAGATAATGTGTGTTAGTTTGTTTGTTGGATTGTGTGGGCGCACTACTGGCTATTTTAGTTTAGTATGATGTTGGTTTTGGGTCGTTAGAAGAGCATTGGGTGAAGAGGGTATGTATTGCAGCGTTTGTACGTTGGTTGTGATAATTTTTTAGACTGTTAATTGAAGTGCATAGTTTTGAGGTGGATGTATTATGTTTTTGGGTTGTGGTTGTTTGGTAGGTGTTTTTTTCTATGGGTGTGTTATGATGCAGTGGTTGTGGCCATAATCTAGAGTCTTGGGTGCATGGCCGAAGGCCGAAGGCCATGCACCCAAGACTCTAGGCCCTGGCCACAACCACCGCAGCATAAGTCTACAATGCTACCAAATATTTTGATTGTGGTATGTGGGCTGCTTAGGGGATATGTTTTAAAAAATGGGAGTACTGATTGGTAGTAGTGTAACAGTGTTTATAGGATAGTGAGATGATATCTGTTTGTTTGTTTGTTTGTTTGATTGTGTCCAGATTGTTGGTATTGAAGACTCTAAGCATTTTGGGTTATATTTATTGGTGAGGTGTTCATTTGCATGGCTTTGTTATGGTGCAGTGTTTTTGAGTTTAATTATTATATACTTACTGTTTCCTTTGTTGAGGCTGTATGAAGAGTTTTGGCCAGGCCATGCAGTCAAGATTGTAGTGTTTGGCACAAGCGCTGCAGCATAAGATACTCATGGAAGCAAACATTTTGGATTGTGGTTTATGGTCAGGTGTTTGCTTGAATGGGTGTGTTATGCTGTGGTGTTTGTGAGTCCAATCACTATATACTTACTGTTTGACTTTTTGTAGTTGTATGCAGTTTTTTCATGACATGAGTAGTTGGAGCACACATTCCTTTTCAATCACTGTGATAAAAGAAAAAATCACGTTAGTGTAGGTAGTTTATAATGAGTATTGCATTGCATAGTAGACATTTCTGTATTTTGTCGACCCTCATAGTTAGTATTTTAGAAGTACTATAGTTCAAACCAATTGTACTGTGCAATTTGCTCAGTTCCTGTGTTTGTTGATGACATCATTGGGTCTGTGGGAAAAATATCCATGCTGGATTAAACAAAAAAAACTTTCTACAATATATTTCTTTCATTGATTTCAATAGGGGGAATTGAATAGGTGTATGGTTTTTCAGTTGGAAGTAGTGGTAGTATGGTTGCAATTAGATAGCAGTTGGCGTATTCTATTTGTTTATTTCTTTTTCCATTTAAGTGGTATTCATCTATATGTTGGCTTGTTGCAGATTTATGGGTCACTTAGATACCTTTTGGCGTATTCTAACTGCTTATTTCTTGTTTAATTTTTGTGGTATTAATTTATCTGTTTCTTTGTTGCAGATTCTTGGGGCAGTTAGATACGTGTTGGTGTATTTTAACTGGTCATAGTTTTGAAGTTCTAGTTTTGTTTATGTTCATACACAGATTAGTTATAACATTTTGGTTTTAAGAATATTAAGTAAGCTTTTACAAGATTTGCTAGTAATCTCTGCTTTAGAGTAATGGTACTATCATTACATTCCAACCATCCACAATTCATTTTTTATGTATGCAGTGTAGTGACCTGAATTAGTTGTGGCTCCTGCGTGGTAGATTATACCTATTGTTGTGAAGGTTTTCTTACCAAGTGATACTTGAGCATATGTGAATCCAGTCAGCTTGCAGTTGCTTTTGGTACCATCTGCATTATAACGTAAAAACATTACTATTGCATATTTACTATGTGTCTGTATTTGTAAGGTGGAACAAATATCAGAATTGCAGGTAGTACATAATCTGCCATGGTTTGCATTTTGTACAAGTTGCTGAAATGGAATGGATTCACAGTTCGGTATGGATACATACACGAAGCGTTCATTAGGAACATCTTCTTGTACTACATACCTGCAAAGAGTGCATGTATGTTTCCACGTGTATGAAATATGGAAGATTTCCTTTATAGGTATGTTTTTGTTTTCTAGTACTTGTAGCAAGTAATTAGATATTCTTGTGGATCTTCTTGTGAGTTTATAGTGAATTTAACCATTCCAGCACAGTAGTCCAATTCCTGTCTTATTCCATGAACACTGTAAGTGTTGTCAGGATTGTTGGTTGCATTTCTATGAAGGACTAACATTTGCAAACACAATTGGTCTGTACAGTGTAAGTAAATGTTGTCAATAATTGGTGGCAATTGGAATAGAATACGTATGGCTACATTTGCGAAGGAATTTACACTAGTTGTATTTTTTTTTTTTTTAGCTTTTATTTATTTAGCTTGGCAGCACAACATAGGCAGGAAACACACAAGGCAAGTACAGTGTAATTACAATATAAATAATACAGGTATACAGCAACTGCTTACAATGTAGTCATATCCTTCAAGCGCATATGCAGAGTGAGTGCGAGGTAGTAGTAACTGTGATTCAGGATGGGGAACTAGGGCGAGTAGGAGTAACAGCTGGGGATGATGCATCCGATAGGAGAGAAAAGAGGATCCAAAACGGAACCCTCCCGTCCCCTGCACACCTTAGGGTTGCGTCAATGTGACGCCTTGAAATTCAGTTTCATAAGAAAATCGATTAGATATATATTCAAACAAATTTCAAATAGTAACGCAATTTTGGGTAAATGCAGTAATGACATCCAGTATAAAGAGTAAAAGATTCTTTATTCCAAAAGCAGAGTCCAGGGGGGATTCAATTAATTTGATAGTGGCTGACGCGTTTCGAGAAATTCATTCTCTTCATCAAGAGCCCAGAACAATGAATCAATCACTGAAAATAGAGAAATATATACAATCAGATATTTTAGAGCTCTCCAGTTACCTGCATCATACATTAGGAGTTAGTGTTGAGCTAATAGTGTGTTCCCAGAGAAACGTGATCAACAAAATCTTCATACTTATTTGGTAAGAAAACAAAAGTAAGGTAACTAAAATGGGTCAACATGACCAGCAGTTATGATTCAATTATATCCAGAGCCACAAACAATCGAAACGAGGGATGGCCGCTAATCCAGAGATCCATTAGGAATACATAGTAGATTACCAGGGCACTGGTATACTGCCAGAAAAAATAAAATGAATTGCTTACCAAGACTAGAAAAGTCCTGTACTTCAATGGGTAAAGAAAACCCTTTACCCATTGAAGTACGGGAAGTACAATTATATCCAGAGCCACAAACAATCGAAACAAGGGATGGCCGCTAATCCAGAAATCCATTATGAATGCATAGTAGATTACAAGGGCACTGGTATACTGCCAGAAAAAATAAAATGAATTGCTTACTAAGACTAGAAAAGTCCCGTACTTCAATGGGTAAAGAAAACCCTTTACCCATTGAAGTAAGAACTCTTCGATAGCCACCTCCAGTTCAGAACTAAACAAGGGGTCGAGGAGAGAGTGGGGTTTCATCCTCCAGTGTCTAGTACGGTCGCGGTCCGGGCCCCAACCCATGGTGAGGATGACTGGCGAGTGGTCAGATAGGGTTCTAGGAAGAGTCGTCAGTTGTGTTACATCTTTAATCAGTACATCAGAGATTACCCATCTATCAATTCGGGAATAGGAGTCGTGCACCGAGGAGTAGAAGGAGTAGGAGTGGGAGTCAGGGTAGAGAAGTCTCCATGCGTCAACCATAGCGAGGCGGTGAAGGGATGGCAGTGCGTTGTAGGCTGCCTTAGTGAGTTGGCGGGGCCTGGACCCAGATCTGTTGAGGTTTACATCAAAAATTGTGTTGAAGTCACCCCCCCAAAGGATTGGAACTAGAGGGAAGCCATCGAGAAGGGGAGTGAGATGTATATAGAATTCAGGGTCATCTATGTTAGGGCCATAGATATTCAGTAGGACCACGTCTCTGTTCTGAAGCGTTGCATGGAGTAGCACATATCTGTCCTGGGGGTCTATCTGTGAGGATATAAGCGTGAATTTAAGACTCTTGTGGATAAGAGTCATAACCCCGCGGCTTTGGGTAGAGAAGTCGGTGAAGTATCTTTGGGGGCCCCACATTTTGGCAAATCACGCACATTGTTTGGCGCAGGCATGTGTCTCTTGCAAAAAGAGTCTCTTGGTCCCATGACGTTCGGCCTGTAGCTGGAGTTTTCTCATTTTCTTAAAATTGCCCAATCCCCGCACATTCCAACACATGAAAGTCAAATTATTTTCAGACAACGATGTGGCAGTGTTCGTATCAAGGGAATGTTGATTTCCGATGGGCCGGTTTAGCAGCCCTGCAGTCCCAATCGTTCAACGTTACCCCGTGAGCCGCCCCTGCTGCCAATACCAAGCTTTTTATAACATAACACCCCACGTATCCCACCCCCACCCACAACCCTCCCCCAACTAGAGGAATGACAATCCCAAAACCCATTAACCAAATCTTAACCAGTGGCATCAACGCCTGGGGGCCTGTGGGCCGGACTTGTGGCGCCGCTCCGGGCCGATGGCATATCAGGATAAATCATAGTGGCTAAAAAAGTAGCATCGCACGTATCTTGAAGAAGGTTTTGCACGCATTAATGTGGCACAGACGTGTAATGGTGAACCAAACTGAACTTGCTGAGGAGGCAAAGACTAATATATTCCTAGCGCAGAGAGGTAGTCAGTGTTGGTGACCTCCCCACGGGGGAACGTAATGGTCGTAGGAACATGGTTGGGGGGGGGTTCAGCCTGGGAAGTGTCCGTCAATGAATCTGGAGGCTTCCTCTGGGATCGTGAAAAAAAACACCTGATTGGCATGCTCTATGCGCAGTTTGGCGGGATATAGCATAGAGTATTTCATTCCGTGGTCTCTTAGCCTTCTCTTTACCGCCAGGAAAGTCTTGCGCTCCAATTGGACAGCCACCAAGAAGTCGGGGTAGAGGTGTATCCGTGCTCCACCCAACAGGAGTTCTCCCTTATTTCTTGCGGCTCTGAGGAAGGCATCTCGGTCTCGAAAGTTCAGAACCCTAGCTATAATGGACGTGGAGGCGCGCCCGGCTTGGGTTTAGCTGTCAGGGCACGGTGCGCCTGCTCTATAGCAAACTGTGGGGAGAGCTTTGGTGAGTCGAGGAGCAACAGTAGTGCATGTTCGACATAGTCCTCCATCGGTCCATTGATACCATCCTCGGGAACACCAATAATGCGGAGGTTGTTACGTCTCGAGCGGGATTCCAGTTCCTCATTTTCCTTCTCCACCTCAAGGACCCGGTTGGAAAGATAGGAGACCTCCGCACGTAGGGCACCTAGACCATCCTCGGCGGAGCTCACCCTTGTCTCAACCTCTGACACCCGGCTGTCAGTCCTCTCGATATGGACCTTGATGGAGGATATGGTGCCATTCATGTCATCTAATTTAGAATGGAGTGTGGTAAAGCCCTCCCGGATGAATTCCATCATGTTCTGGGAGTCCGAGGGGACAAGGGATGATGAGTTAGTGGGGGCCTGCTCAGGCGCTTCTTCAGATGATCTCAACTTTGCAAACATGTTAATGGAGCACTGCTTTTTCCCGCCTCCCTTTGTCATTGTGTCAATGACAAGGCTTAAGCGGATTGAGGGAGAATTGACGGCACCTTAGTCAATGAGGGAGGGGCTCCAGGAGGATACAGTACGCTGGAAGACCAAGCCGCGTACCTCCACTGGAGGCGGTCGCCCGGGATGACAGTATGATATTGTATTTGCTCCTTTAGTGAGTTGGGGGTCCCCAAAATTGTGCAGAAGGTTGAATTGGTGCCCCTCAGTAGGTATCCCTATCTGCTTATTGTACCCCCAGGGGGGGGGCCAGAGGGTCGAACAGGTGATCGGGGGGCTGATGGCCGCACACACGTCTTCACCATTGAAATGACTGCCAATGTAGCCTGTGGGATCTCGGTCGATAATGGGTGGGCTGGGAATGAAGCCTCAAGGCCACCTGTGCGTAAGTAGATAGGGGTAACCGCCGTTGGTCACCGGGGGCCCAGGCGCGGTATCACAGCTCCACCTCTCTGAGGTCAGCAACTCAAGATCAGGTGTCCCGTTGTATTTGCAGGCGGGGCGAGGAAGTCTACCTCTCCGCCTTGCTGTATTATCTATAGGAAAGTCGGGACGTGCATTCAACTGTTAGTGGATCCCCTGACGTTATCTCAGGGAAGATGATGTGGTCTGCGGGTGGTCCCAGCCCATGTATGGGGTGCACAGCCAGGGTAGACAGAAGGCTACAGCAAAGCAGCCAGGGGCCAGGACCCCTCCAGGCACAGTGCAGGAGTCTAATGCACTCTAAGCCGCTTGTAGGTGGAGCGGGAGGATTTAGGTAAAACCACGCTGCAGGGGGCACCCTGAGGGGAGGAGGAGCAGGGCCAGGACCGGGTCGGGCCACAGCACATTTTCAGGGCCACAGGGCCCCAGGGCATCCCCTATTGAATACGAATGGGCGGTGTCTCCCCTGGACCAGCGCAGCCCAGTGTTATTAATCCGCCTTGTGGTAAGGAACTGCTGGCAATCAATCTGTAGGCCACCACGTCCGATCCTCCACGTACCTTATGACCGCCAGGGGTCTGGTATTTTAGCCCAAGTAGTCAGGGGAGCACAGCACCTGGTGTCCGCTGATGTGCCGCAGCTCTACCCCATGTGTTGGAGTCTTGCTGACTGTGGGGGGGAGGCCCACCACCGAGCGGCTCATCCGCTGATATGCAGCCTCTGAGGGGGAGGGCAGGGCAAAGCCAATGCAGGAGCAGTCCACCTCCGAGCGGGGGTGCCGGCCCAGCACACAAGGACCAGAGCCCACCTCGGGACGCGCAGCTCCGACGGCTGCAGGAGCCTGCATTGGTGATGTATGGCCGCTGTGTCCGCATAGTCCGCTCCCGGTCTCCGCTCCAATGTGAGGGTGTTCCACCGCCCGACGGGCTTCCACGAGGGGTGGCGGGGCGTACCGGCTATGTGGGACGGAACGATTAGTTCCTCCTCCAGCGCCAGAGTTTGGCGCGTAGGTGCACAGCCGTTGGGGGAAGGTCACAGCAGTACCTGATGACAGGGTTCCCGACACCGTTTTCCATCGGGATTTAAACCAGGTGATCCCTGGGCCAGCAGCACGCAAGTCGTAGCAGCTTGGTTCAAGTTGTTGGTCGCAGAGGCACAAGATCTGGATCGAGTGATCTGCCTGCCACGGAGCTCGCAGTTCAGGCGGTCATCTTGTTCGGTGCACAACAACGCCCCCAGTTGTATTTTTTAAATGTGAATGGACCTGACAGTTCTGTGTCCAAGTCATTTGTTGGGAGTGTGTGTTGCTTCTTTGAAGAGGTAGTTGAGTTATTGAGTAGTAGATTCTTCTTCTTGGTTGTGGTCCTTGATGAAGTGTTACCTTCTTTTACTTTCTTTGGAGGAATTGCTGTGAGATCCTGCATAGATTGAATCTGAAGTAGTTATCTTTTACAACGTTTTGCTTTTTGTGGAAGAGGATAGGTTTTTAGATGGAGGGTGTAGAGTGAACGCAGTCTATTGTATTCTAGAATGCAAGAAATATCAGCATTTACTTTACTTGCATCAAAGTTGATTAGAAATAGTCCATCAAGTGTACGTAAACGTGATAGTGCTACATAGCTCATGCCTTCTTTAAAGACTGTGCTACAAATATCTATGAATGCTTTATCTAGGGTAAGACCTTGTGATTTGTGAATGGTGTATGCTAGAGTTAGAGAAAATTGTTCTCTGCGTACATACATGTCTTTGAAAAGTAGGAAGCAGGCAGTTAAGCGTCTTATACTTTTAACTGCAGATAGTTTGTCAAAGAGAATATTGCCAAATTGAATGTTGTTGTCACGTGGGTATGTTTGAAAGCCAACAACTGTACCAAGTGCTCCATTAACTAGTCCTTGGTCCACGTCAAGGTTACATTTGAGCATTACTCTACAGTTTAAAGATAATTTTAATATTTTCTCCAAATCAGCTGTGTTAGAGATAGAGTTTTCCATGGTGTTTAGCCTTGTTGTGGCTTGTTGACACATGGGTTGGGTCATACCATGTACGTCCAGTTTGTCTGTGGAGGCAATTTGAACTATTGGTTGCATTTCTTTTTGTAACATTGTTTCATAAAATGTTGAACAGCTTGCAACAAGAGTTGGTATCACGGACATACAATTGACATTTTTGTGTGCTAATTGTTCCATGACATCAGTAGCACATGAATGAAGGCCATAGAGTGCATGGATATGCCTGGTTTTTAATATAGTTTGTGCTTCTTGAGTACACCAAATCTAATTATTATTATTATTATTATTATTATTATTATTATTATTGGCATATGTCAGGTCTGCAGACGGCTGCATATTTTCAGTTAATTCTCTGTATTGGAAATGTTGCCAAAGGTTGACATTTCCTATGCTGCCAAGTGTTTTACGGCACAGTTTGTGCCCTAAGGTTTTAAAAATAGGTTCAGCTTTCGCTGGTGTTAATTGAAGAAGATCTCTGAAAACAATAATGTCTTTTCCTACAAAGAGCTCTTTGTAGTCTGTTCTGAGGGCCTTTTGTAGTCTGAGGTGAATTAAAGCCAACATTAGGTTGGAGACCATGCTCACCTCATCTATTAGCAGCATTTTCATTTGTTTGAAAACTGTGCGTAGTTCCATTGCAGCTTCTGTAAAAAGTTTGTAATATGCTAATTTGTTTTAGTGTTCTACTGTAAGGAGTAGTAATCGGTGTAAGGTCACACTGTCTATGTTTTAGGCAGCTAAACCTGTGGGGGCAGTTACAACAGCTGACAGTTTGTTGTTTGTCAATTGTTGGAGGAACCTGCTGATGATTTTGATCAAGAATGTTTTGCCTGAACCAGCTTGACCACTCACATATAGCAGTATAGGTTTGTACTCTTGGCAGGTATAGATTTAATTTTCATGTTGCACACCATGTTCAATTTGTTTTGTTATTTCTTGGGAAATGCTACGCTGCTCAGTGTTTAGTTGTGATTTCAGTATAGCAAAGTCTTCCGTAGATTGCTCATACTGACACATGGTCTTTTCTAATTCTGTCATGGCTAATTCTGCCTCATTTGCTATTAGTGGCAGTCCAAGTGGTTCTTGGCTTCCTGTTACAAAAGGTTGACTACTGTCAGGAGTGTCCACATCTAGTTGGGCCTGGAGTTCTTCTTCCTGTTGCTGTTCATTGTGCAACATTGTTTGGTACTGTGTAAAGTTTTCGTTTCTTATGGTGCTTTCATTTGCTTTGAAAGTGTCTTCATAGGATTCATATGTATCCAGTAACTCTTCTTCTTTTCTCCATGGTTTAAAAAGTTGTATCAGGAACATGTAATACAGTTCTTTATGTTGTGGAGTTATTAATGACAATTTGATATGATTAACTAAGCTTCCTTCACAATTTGCTACTCTCTATCTACCTTTCTTTCTTTCTTTTCATCTGGTTTAATATTATTTTTGTATGTGAAGTTTTGGGCTACGTGGTAGAGACACATGGTGTCCAATGAGGTACTCCTATTTGGTTAGTATGTGTCCAGTAAATTGTTTTTCAAAATGTCTTGGCTATTGGGATCTGTTTTGGCTATTGTTACTATGTCCTCATATGATTTGAGTTAGCAAAGCAAAAATGAGTGGGCCCCACTATGTTAGTCGCCTTATAATGAAATTCAGAAAATATTTAGAAAATTCAGTCAATTCCAAAATTAATAGAATAGTGTTCAGGAGCTGACTGTGAAGACTTTGGAGGCACCCTAACTCAAAAAATCCATGTGTAGCAAAAGGCTGGGTGATAATACCAAGCCACACAGTCGCTCTCTGTTTGTCCCAACTTGGGATGTCAAGGTTCGCAAATGTAACTTATCTTATGAAAAGATTAAAATTCAAATTTAAAAAAAGGTATTAATGATAAGTCTGTGCCTTGATTCTTGATAACAAGTTTTTATCACGGTCAACTATCTCACAGGTAATTTATTTTCTGATATCTTTTCCACTTATCACGAACCACTCACACTTAACTAATTTCCCTTTTTTATCATTTCTTTTCGGCACATATACTTTGATGACATCTCACAACGTTTCAACATGGTATGTTGTGTTATTGTACATTTTGTATATTTGTTCATGTTATTCTGATGCTTTAACTGTATCATGCAAGATTCGCCCTGATGAAGGAGGAAACTCCGAAATGCATTGGCAATTGAGTCTAACTTTATGGATGTATTGACTGCTTCCTCACTAAGATATTATTAGTGACTCCATTTGAAGAAAGGGATAAAAACTTGTTATAAATAATTAAGGCACAGATTTATCATTATTACCTTTTTTTTATTTGAAGTTTAATCTTTTCATAAGATAAGTTACATTGCGTTCTTTATAATTTGAACCTTGACATCCCAAGTTGGGACCAACAGAAAGTGACTGTGTGGCTTGGTATTATCACACAGTCTTTTGCTACACACTCATATGATTTAAGAACTCTTTTTCTAGATTTAGCAGGACCAAGACTTAGCCACACTATATTGTCAGATGTTCCATACAAGGCAGCACCGGTTAAATGGTCTGCAGCTTCATAGCAGCCACATTCTCTATGAGAGGGCATTTTTATGCCTAAGCTGCGCAATTTCTGTAATAGTGTTTTGTCAGATGATATGGCATCCCAGAGGTCCTGAAGCTCTGTTTTCCCTGCTTTGGTTAAGTAGGCTGTGACATATAGTGCAACTGCAGTGGAATTGTCTGCAATGTACTGCACTGTTTACATTCCATAGGAGGGCAATGATTGATTTGTCTGTTCTTTTTTTGTAATATGTGTTCTTAGGTGATTTACCTTTGACACTATGTCTAACTGAAGACATGAAGTTGTTTACTTGACCTGTTGTTGAAACTGGTCTAGGGAAACCAAAGCAGCATTTGGTGTAGTATTTCCCTTTGTTTTTAAATTTGCGATGACAATATTTTCCACATTTGTGTCTTTGAAATTGTAAAATGTGTGCATGAAGGTCACTATGTGTTGTTTGTGAAGGGATTTCACAAGTGACACATTTTTCTATGAACTGCAAAACAGTGGCACCTCTATCCTGACCAAATTTAGGAGCATCTTTAATCCACAAAAGCATGTGGATGGGTGGTGCTCCTCTGGCTTGCTATTCTTTTCTCCAAAAGAAGTGGTGCACTTATCCGAGGGGAGGAAAAGTTTTATTACAAATTAAGTGTAGCATAGCAATGAAGCGATGATGGAAATATCTTGATACATTCACAGGATCTAGAGAGCAGAGTTCTCCTGGTGTTTTTATATCTATGTTTGTTTTGTTTCTGTTTGCTATGCTTAGGAAATTGTGCAAATCTTTCCATGCAAATTCTGCACAACTGAATGTCACAAACCATGTGGATGGGCCAAGATTTCTTATCATACAGCGTACATCTCTGTGATGTTGGAACCAATATTCTTTTATACCACACATGTTTTCTAAAAGATTTGTAATGCTTGACTGCAAAATCTCATCTTTTTCTTGCACTTTTTGTAGTCATTCCGTTGCTGACATATTTTGACAATGTGTACCTGATTTCAATGTGTACGCAACTCTGTAGCATAGAGTTGCAAGTTCACTTTCAAAGAGAAGGTGGAATATGTATTCCATGTTTTGTCTGAATCTGGGGTCTTCAGAATACATTCGTAAAAAGAGCAGTATTCTGATGCTGTTGTTTGTGTGGGTCTATCATTGTACCTTCCTCCTTTTCCAGTAGGAAAGAGTAGAGGAAAGGCACGTGCTTCTATACTTTTTTCCCATATGCTGATTGAAGATCCTTTGGTGTCGCATTTGGTACATTTCCAGTGCATCATCTATGGTGTCTTTAGAGTGTAATGGGTGAATTGTATAATGGTCCAAAATATTGAATTCTGTAGCAGGATCTAGAAGATGAAATTGACCAGTTTCTGATGACTCTTGAATTATTTCAGTGGTTTCCCTCAGGTTTTCTTCAATATTAATTTCTCTGTAGTATTCATTGTTGTCTTTTAGATATTGCAAGGCTTGTCCAACTTTATGTAAGTCCATAAATTGTTGCCAAATTGATTTGTCTTTTGTATCTACGCCATTTACTAAGATAATTAAAGATTGATCTATTGGACGTTGCACTCCCAGAGTGTGTACATTTTCTTTGAGATCTAATGGAAAATAAACTACATTGCCACAAATGCCTTTCCGTCATTCAGAGGGAGGTGGTTTTGCTGTTTTTGGTTGAAGGCTTATTATTGCTTGAAATGGGTGCACTGTTTGAATTATGATGCTCTCATACAAGTTGAGTTGTTGCAGTTGTTTTGGTAATGGGAATAATTCCAAGTTATTTGTGATAGCACGTGAAGGTGTTTGGTTGTTGTCAAGTTTTTAGAACCATTAGAACCATTTGTAATCAAGTAATTAGAACCATTTGTAATCTTCATTATCTTCTATTTTGTACAATATGTCTATAGTTTTTGTGCTATTTTTATAAAATTTCCTGCGGCAACACACACAAACATGATTTGGTACTTCAGCAGATGTACTTTTAAACTTTAATATTTCTTTTTTTTATGTGTGTAAAAGAAGGTTGCCATCTGTACAGTTGTTGCTAGTCTGTTGTAAATCTATTGCATTTTGTAAGTGGCTTTCAATTCCAAAATATTTTCTCTGGATATGCTCTATTTCTTCGAGTAGTTGTTTGGCTGTACCATATAGAAGATTGTTATTTAAATTGGCTAGTGCTAAAGCAGGACTTTTGGCATAGTACAGTTTATGGACCATATTTCTTATAGTTGAATAATGTGTTGATATCATTTTGATATGGTGGAAGGTGCTTTTGCAAATAGGTCCACAAATGCAGGCTAATGAATGTCCTTGTAGTCCTTTGTATTTGCGCACTGGACAGGGGTCCATATTTTGTAGTAGTTTAATTTTGAATCTGTCTTTGCCTTTCACATACTGATTGAGGAACTGGCATAAAGATTTGAAAACATTTTTGGCAATGTTATACATTGATGTGCATGGCCATTTGTAGACTGGACGTATTGGTTTAGTGGAATGGACAGGTGATACTGAGTTTTCTGGGGATATTTTTGTGAGCAGCGTTTCTTGTTACATAATGGTATTATTAAGTTTTTCATACCCTCATCCACTGCTATGTATGGCAATTGGGTTTGTTTGCTTTTGTTTGCATGCTTCTTCATTGAAATATGGTTCTGTGCTCGTGGTGTGACTGCATTCACCTCCACAGATGTTTGTGAAGTTATCTTTGTTGATCTTTCCTTTATTGAGAAGTATTTTTTGTAGTTTAGTACTTAGTTTTGTTAGTGGTTTCATTCTGTTTAAAACTAAAATAAATAATTTCCTTTTGAGAAGGATTGCACTGTCTATAAGAGTTTCTAGGTTTAATTTTCTACGGTTGGTTTTAAGGGTTGTGCTTGATTTCTCTCGTGTTTTTAAAAGGTTCTGAAGGACTCTGTGGCTTACTTGGTATGCTTACTTGCCACTACATCAAGATTTATAGATGCAGTGTTAGCACTAGTGGTAGCTGCCGTCTTGTTAATCACTTTCTGTTTCCTTTTACATTTTGAAAGTGGAGGCACAGTTTCTATACTGGAAGCTTGTTTGTTTTGCTTAGTGACTGTATTAGCTGTTTCGTTTGAACTTTTTGTACAAATTCTGCTAGAGGTGGATGCTTGTTTTGGAGAGTTTTAATTTGATTTTGTTTACTTTTGTGTTGCTTCCTACAGAGTTGCTTTTTGGTAGGCATTCTTTGGGGTCTTGGAGAAAAAAGTGTGGGTTGGAATTTTGTGCAGTCTATGTGTGCTTTGTGCATGAGTGTTTGAGTATGATGGTAAGGATGTATGTAGAGGTGTGTGATTGTGCAATGGGCTGCTACATCAGGTTGGGAAGGCTATTCTTGTATTTGTGTGTTACTATGCTGAATCTATTGTTGCAGGGTTAATAGAATTGTTTGTTCTAGAATAATTGAATTCTACAGTGTTTGAGTAACAGTTAAAACATTATGGCAGTATTGCACTTACTTTTTTGGATGGAAAGAGTAGGTTTCTTCTGAGTTCTCGTTCTTACTTCAGACGATGCTGCTTTTCAGGAGAGTGGTCTTCATTGCAATTGTGAAAGAAAGAAGTTAGTAAATATGTGTGTTAATAGCAAGGTTGTTAATGTAGACATGGATTTCTTTGTTTTTTGCAGTAGTAGTGCTTTCTGATAACTGTGCATATCATGTACATGCACTTTTCTTTGCCTATGTACATTCTTTATATTTTATTTAGAATCTGTTAGTTGAATGTGCTTTCGAAAAGGAGTACGGTAGTAAGCGCACAGAGCACACTTGGCTTTGTACAGTGGTGTTATTGGAAGTTAGGAGATAGAAGAAATAATCTTATGCTTTGTTTGCTATTTTTACAGGGGAAATTGCATGAACTGTTTGGGAAAGTATGCAATGTATGTATTTGTGAAGGTGTGGGAAATAAATCAGAAGGATTTGATGGGGTCAGGAGCTTATGACTCAGTAGGTGATTACTAAAGTACAGGGTGATTCTGTGGTGCTTGGAGATGGGAGAGACTGAAATAAAGTAAGGGTTGCAACGAAGGACCTGGTGCTTGTGTTGTTGACTGAAGGGAAGGGGGGAGATGTTGTATGTCTTGCTTTACAACACTGTACATGGTTGTAGATGATGTGATAGATATGACTGCACCTGTGCAAAGTTGAATGCTGTTGTGAAATCTAGAACTGAATGGGCAACCAGCTGGAATGAGAGAGCTGTGTAGATTAGCAGAAGAGTTGTATAGGTAGTGGTGTTGTTTCAGCTGGGAGCCTTTCAAATGATATTGGCTATCTGTGTGCATAAATAAAGATGCATGTACTCATCCTCGCTGCGTGTAATTTTATAACACACTAGAAAGCCTTTTTCTATAATTATACTTTTATTTCTCACATCTTTTAACATGAAATGGCACTTTGTCAGAAAGCTGTGTGTGTTGTGTCTGATTACTAATATATTCATTTATAAAGGAAGTTGAAATGATAGAATGTACGTGAAGTATGCAGAATGTATAGAAAGGAAATTGTATCTACATCTTACGCACTATAGTGCATTAAATGCTATCATGGTTGAAATGTGGTTAAATACGTGGCATTGCTTACAGAAATGATAGAATGAATGAAGAAAATAACATTTTGCACATTGCAGTTAATAATATGGGTAAATACAAATTTGGAGAGAAGACAACTTTGTAAGTGACACTTGATCATAGCAGATGGGAGAAATTACGGTAAGCTTGTTTTACAGGTTACTCAGGGTAAGTGGCAGTTACTATATTTATATGCATTTATTATTATTTATTATTTATAAAAGAGATGTACATGTACCATACATGCCAATCCTCCTAATTTCGTCGGGAGACTCCCCATTTTTCTGTGAAAAATATTGTTATTTTTCACGTTCTCCCGTCGAAAATACATCTTTGCCCAATGCATTCTTATGACACAAATGATGTCTCCCGAATTTTTAGGAGGAAATGTGCCTCCCAGGTCGGTCAGAATGTTGGCATCTATGATGCACTGTGCAAAAAATATTCATGCCTGTAATTTGTGTTCATGCATGTGGATGTTCATGAATCTGCAAGTAGAAATGTTGGAGAGTTTATTAGTAGTTGCTGTAGGTGCTTTGCAGTCACAGCTCAATTGTGCTCAGAGTAATCAACAGTACATCTAAAGTGCTGAATTGTGATGATCGAGTTAGCTGTAGAGGTCTTGCATGTGATTGGTGGATGGTTGTGTGACTGCTTAACAGTAGCCAATGAGGGAATGGTGCAGAGAGTGAAGTGGAAAGGGGCTGCCCCAGTGTTACTTTACGCACTCCATGGACAGCGTGGCTGTTCGCAGACAGGACATGCACATCCAGGGCTTCCGAGCAAGAAATGGGAGTGTATTTTGAGGATTAGCCAATCAGGTGTTGAGGTTCTGCTTCGTATTGAGAGAGGCTGTGTGTCGTGAAGATGGCAGAGGTGGAGAAAGTCAGGGTGGTGGTTCTTGGAGATATGTTTGTGAATGGTTTGGAGCAGTATGCAAAATGTAGGAATTTAGGAAATCCTTTGGATGTAAAAGGATTGGAGGTGGTGTGGAGCACTGTGCCTGGTTTAAATTTGCAGGCAATGGTAGAAGTTTGTCAATATTTGGCTAGGGTTAACAGTCCACATGTGGTTGTCCTGCACTGTTGTGCTTTGCATTTCGGTTTTGTCAGTGCCCCTACTTTGTTAAAAGATCTACAAAACTTGGTTCAGGCAGTAATGAAAGTACTTCCAAGTGCCAAGGTAATTTTTGCTGGTTTGGTACCTAGGGCAATATGGGACAATAGGTCTGTTTGTTGTCCTCAGCAAAATATTGGTAGGGGTTTAATCAACGGAGGCATGTTTGATTTTATGCTTAGAGCTGGCATGTTCTTTTGCAACAATGACAACATTGACTCTGGTAATGTTGATTACTTTAAAGAAGATGGCACGTCTTTGGGCTTTATTACATGGTAGGCGGTAACCGTGGTGCTATTAGCGCCATGGTTGCTGCCGGTATTTTACCGTGTCCGCCTTGGTGGATGGCAGAATTACCGCCCTACTCCAAGGTGAGTGGGGGCGGTAATTCCCCATTCACCAAGGCACTTCCCCATTTTTGCCCCATAGGGCTCAATGGGAATGTGGAAGGCGCTAATTGCAGTACCGTAATTAGCACCAAGGTCCCTTTGCGGCACCCTACTTTAACGGCTGGCAAAAACAGCCGTTAAGGTCGGTTCCCGTAAAGGGAACTCGTAGTAAGGCGGTAACGGTTTACCGGTACCGGTGCCCTTACCTTACCGCCTACCGTGTAATGAGGCCCTTTATCTTTTGTGGGAAATGCCATGCTGTTTTGGAACATAAGGGTTGCTTTTGAGAAGCTAATGTGAAGATTTTTGGAGGAAAATAAGAAAAAAAACAACAAAGAAATACAAAATAAAAGGTGTTTCTGAAGCATCTATAAAAAAACAAAAAACTTAAAAGGGGAAATGGGGTACACTATTTAAATTTTAATTCCCCACACTCCGATTTTTCGATGTGTCCGCGGACACCCGCACTGTCCCCGAACACTTCGAACACCAAGAGAGGGCTCATAAAATTCCAAAGAGTATGCAGATCACCAGAGACATAGTCTGGGACATGTGCAAGGCTGAACTTTCCCAGGAAAATACTTTGGATTGCTGAATTGTGACTGAGTTGCGGTCACATGATGGCGTCAAGGACTCGTTGGCGAATGGGACGGCTATCTGTAAGACACGAAATGCACAGGGTCAGGTCTACGCATGCGTGCAGGTGTTCTACGAACAGTGTTGCAGTCCCTGAACTAATTAAAAGTGCAACACACGTCCGGCAGACATGTGTGGACAGGCACGATGTTCGTAGGGGCATGGGTGTGCTACGCATGCGTGCAGGTATTCCACGGACATTGTTCAGGTCCCTGAACAAAACAAATGTGCGTCACAACTTTGCGGACAGGAAGACGGTCGATGTGTTCTACGGACATATTCATTCTTGTTACGGACAACGCGAATAGGGGGAATGTTCTTAGGACACTTTATTTTGCATAGTTACGAACATGCAGATGTCTTTAGTGTTCCGCGGACACCCCCATTTTGACTACGGCCAATTCGAACAGGTATAGTGTCCTTAGGACACCCCCATTTTGGTTAATTACGGACAGGCGGACATCTTGTGTGTCCTAAGGACACTTCCATCTTGATTGAGGACAGTGCGAACAGGTATTTTGTCCTTAGGACACCCCATTTTGGTTAATTGCGGACAGACAGACAACTTGTGTGTCCTAAGGACACCTCCATTTTGATTGCAAACTATGCAAACAGGTATAGTGTCCTTAGGACACCCCCATTTTAGTTAATTGAGGACATCCTGGACATTCGCGCTGTCCGCGGACACCCTAACTGCCTTTTAACAAAAAATAAGACACAGAGGAATATACTAACACCACACTTAATATTTTATTATTGTATAAAAGTATACAAATTGTCAAAGAGAGCAGGAAGCAGAAACTGAAACAAATAAAGGGGTATTAGGGGTTTGGACATGATGGATGGTAGGGGAGGAAGGGATTGCAGTCTCATCATAAAGTTTTTCTTGATGGGGAGGTTTTGGGGATAGTTGGCTGGGGCATGGAGAGGGGGAACAGGTACATTTAGGACAGTGATATTTAATTCAGTCTTTTATATGATCCTCTACAAGGTTTTTTATAAGAATGACATTTTTCATTAACATATCCATTTTTAGCTCCATTCGCTGCAGAGGATTGTCTAAAGTCTCTCTTGGTATATTATTTTTAATATCTGTATGGTCTGTTAGAAAAATAAAATGTGTTAAGTACACATAAAGTAATGATTGTTAATTGGCTTATATGGAGAAGTGTAGTGTCTACCATTAGTATCACTGTCTTCACTCATTTCATCCCGAGGAAAATTTTCTTCCAGCCATTCAAAGTACTAGACATTTCTGTGTAAAACAAAATAATATTAGATTTAGTGTACCTAATACAGAAAGTTTAGCTGTTACTCTGCGTAGGTGTCCTGTTGATTTTTGCTGTGCAATTTCTATGAGGTAATTCTGTTGGACATATATTTATTGTGTTTTGGTATATTCCACTATGTTGCATATGCTATGTAATTGGACTGTTAGTGTCTTACATACACAGTTTCACTTCTTATTTATTTTTTAATGTAATTTATTTATGTGCTGCTTTTTTAACATGTTTAGTGGATGATATAACAGTGTAAAATACCCCCTGAGTGTTTGGATAGTGTTGATGACGCGGATATCAGACCGACTAGCGCAGGTAGGGGGTTCAGTATGTTCTATGTTTTATGTATATAAACTAAGGGCACACTAGTAAACATGTATAAAATGTATATTATCTATATATCTATATTTAGTGAAAAACGTTGCTACAGGAACGTTATGGTTAAGTTGTGCTACTAAAAACCTATGAAATTCAGTAAAAAAACGTTGTTAAAGGGATGTTATGGCTAAGTTGCGCTACTAAAAACCTATGAAATTCAGTGGAAAAAACGTTGTTAAAGGGATGTTATGGTTCCAAATAAAACCGAAAAACCTCTGAAATTCACCAGTTATGGTAAGCTAAGCAACCATGACTTGTGCCACCACTGTGCACTGCTAAAACCAACACCCATGACATCAAAGATGACATCAGAAATGTCCCGCTATAGGAAGAAAAATGTATGTTTTAGCACCCTGGGTTCCTGCTTTCGGTTAAAAATCTATGTTTTAGCATCCTGGCTTTACGCAAGGTCAAATTAAGTACATTTGTACATTTCACTTTAAGAAAAATGTTCACTTACTTTGCATATATTCCTGGGTGCCAGCATTTGATTTTCGCTATGGGTGCCAAAAGTACCTGGGCATATGTTGTTCTTGCAGCTGGTCATTTTTTCGAAGTGTCTGTGCTGCTTAAATGTGGTTAGTTGGGGTTTTGCAAAGTATCACAACAGTCACCAAGAGACCAGCCATAAATCAAGAGGCTTGGAGCATGCCCATGGCAAATAATAATTTTATCTCACTGTGCATTGCCTAAAACATTGTGAGTTCTCAAAGCCTGCAATCTTTTATACATAACAATACCACTGTCAAAACAGGACAAAATCAGTTTGTGATTGATAAACGGCTTTGAGCGATGGGTTGCAAGTCTTTTACAATATAGAGTGGCAGTGCCCACAGGCCATGGATAAAGTCTTCAATAGAGCCAGCGCTAAAAAAAACACATAAGAAAAATGTTAGAAGGCTCCTTGATTGGGGAGGAGGGAGGAGCTCCCCAGGTTAAGGGTGGTCTCTCAATATAATGCTACACATCCAAAGTATAAGAATAGAGCCAAGTTTAGGAGGGTAATTATTTACTGCTTTAATCACTCTAGGCATATCCCCAATATACATGTTAAATAACTATGGTGCAACTATATGCTGCTGCTTAAGACCAGAATTAGTATCAATCTTAAAGAAATTACTCTGGTGCTATCCAGTCGAATCTAAAAAATAATGTAACTATGTAGTTGCATAATCATGTTAAAGAGATCCAAGGATATCCCCATGAGCTCAATTTGTTCCAAAGCAACACTCCATGAAATGTGGAACAAAAATCAATAAACGCTGCATATAAATGGACGGGGACTCTGACAAGCTTAGCCCTACAGGTTAAAAGTTTCAGAATAAGAATGTTTGCATTTGTCTGTTGGCGTTTCCTTTTGCACCCACACTACATGATCCAGAAGACTCTGCTTCTTTTACCGGTGGTGACTGATGGCTGCTCAGTCCCTTTGAACTCCCTTAGCACTGCACGTGAAGAGTACAAAGTGCGTCACCGACAGGTGCAGAGGCTATGGCAGACCCTTTGTTGCCTTCCTCATCCATCTTTCTTGGAGCCACCTAGAATTGAAGAGCAAGATTTGGTAAGAGACGACGAACATCGCACTGCCTCTAATTGTAGATATGAGTTTAGACACCCAAGGGGCTGCCCCCCAAAAATCATCAAGGCTCCGATGTTACAAACAAAGGATTCAACCCCTACTACGAAAATCCCACTTCCACTTAGAAAAGAGTCCATGATTGAAGCTGCTTTCCCACTAGAGAGGCATATTACCACACCATTTGCATATTTAGGCACAAAACTGACTGACCATCTCTTACACTTTGGGTACAAATTCAGTATGCTCATTGCCCATTACTGCATCCTTAACCTTAACACCAAAATAATCTAATATTGGCCAGCATCAGGAGCGGGGGGTTGGATAGTGGGGGGGAATATGCTAATGCTGAGACTCCTGGAAGCACATCAGAGCCATTGTCTAGGCCTCATCCTACGCATCTAAATTCTCATGAAATGAGCATCAAAGCTATTGCCTTACATCACCCTCATGATTCTTCCTTTGATAAAACACTAGGGGCCTCATTACGACCCTGGCGCTCCTGTAATGAAGGGTGCCGATCCCATTCCGGCACCCTTCATTACAGGTGTGCCTATTACGAGGTTCCCTTTGCGGGACCCTGAACAGACGTCTGGTAAAACCAGAAGTCCTTTCCGGGTCCCGCGAGGGGAACAGGGAGCTAATAACGGGCCGTTATTAACATGCCCATTATTAGCTCTCTCCCCATTCCCATTGAGCCCTAAGGGGGCTCAAATGGGAATGGGGAATGGTTCCTTCAAGAAGGAATTACGGGGTCCTCCAATGTTGGAATGACCCGGTTATTCTTCAATGAAGGAACCCGGTATTGGAGCCTGGTATGGAGGCAGCCATGGCGCTAATAGCACCATAGCTACCTCCATACTCGTAATGAGGCCCTAGCTCTTATTTTTCAAATCTCCCCTCCTCCATTGGGGGGTACCTCCTGAAATTGATCATGACAAGGTTTTGCCTAATCTTCCTATTGATAGTGGCACTGGAAATTAGAGACCTTTTCAGTCACCCACTTTGGAATGCCTCTTGACCATTTTGGCAGCCTCTTGTGAGGCCTTACGGCGAACGTTACTCACTTAGTAAACACAACTTTTCAAAAGTTGGCTGATCCCAGGCCACTTACAAATGTAGCTTGCGTCATCATGACTTCTTGTATTGACAGTTACAACAGGACTAAATTGGATATTCAAGACATCTCTACATGCGCTACTTTCTGTTCTAAACCTTCAGTAAAATAAAATTAAATGATATTTTATTTATATTGCGCTCGTACACAAGTATTTTAGAGTGCAACCAGACAAAGGGAGGGGAACAGGGGAGAAAAAAACTGCGATCTTACTAGGCCTTACTAGGCCTAGTGACATTGAGAATGCGCAAGTGCATGGAAAAGGGAAAAGGGGATGGAAGGGGGGAGAGGTGAAAAGTGAGGAACAAAGGGGAGAAAAGAATAAATAAGTAAAATAAATAAATAAATAAAGGCGATAAACAGTGGTAGTGCAGCCAGCAAGTGGCAAGTGCTAGGTTAAGCAGATAGGGTCTATCTGATAAGTGCAGAAGAGAAGTGGGTGGGGGACTGTATGGGTACAGATACAGACCCCAGTGCAAGGGTTGGCCCAGGAGGCAGTTCAGGAGGGTGGCAGGGTGAGCAGGTAACTGGGGCCAATGGACAGGGGGTGGCCAGTTGCACGGTGCTGAGAGAAAAAACAGATCAGCAGGGGAGAAGAGGGGCAAAGGCAGAAGTGAAGAGGAAGATCTTGAGGTGTTTACGGAACCAGCGATTGTTCTCCTCAGGTTTCAAGGTAGCACAGAGGCTGTTCCAAAGGGAGGCCCAAGCCGAAGACAGAGTTCTACCCCAGCTAGTTTCTTTGAAAAAATGACTGACCCTGAGGGAGTTAGAAGTAGAGGAGTGAAGGGCTCGAGAAGGGAGGTATTTATGGAGGGATAGTTGAAAGTATATAGGACCTAGGTCCACGAAAGCCTTGTGAACAATGCAGATGGTTTTAAGTTTAATCATTGCATCCACTGGGAGCCAATGAAGGGATTTCAGAGCTGGAGGCATATGATCTCAGGGCTTGAGGCCAAGGACAAGTCTCAAAGTCCTGTTCTGGGTTAGTTGTAAAGGGTGGAGAGTGGAGACAGGTAGATTTAGAAAGAGGCTGTTAGAGTAGTCCAACCTAGAGAGAACCAGAGCTTGGGAGACAGTGATATTCTGAGGGAAGGAGAAGAAAGGCAGAATACCTCTGAGGATGTGCAAAAAGAAGTTTGACTTTTTAGAGATGTCAGAGAAATGTGTGTAGGAGGAAAGTGTGGAGTCAAAGATGACCCCAAGTTTCTTGTCCTCGCAGGTAGGGGTAGGAGGAGGTCCAAGGGAGGCCAGCCAGAGAGTGAGGGGAAGGATGGTGAAGGTATACTCTTGAGGAGGATCTCGGTCTTGTTGGCATTTAGACAATCAGAGATGAGGGAAGAAGAGGAGGTGTCTGAAGGAAGCCTGCAAATGAGTTGGGTGTCATCAGCATAGCACTGGAAATTAGAGCAGAACATGGAAATGCAGTAGGCGAGAGTTGCCTGGTCTTGGTTGAAAAGCCTCAGCGTGATGATAGACCCCTGGGGAAAACCACAGGTAGAGAGGGAGATAGAAGATAGGAAGGACCCAGGAAGAGTCAACCGAGAGGAAAGAGGTCAGCCAGGCCAGAGCCTGATCGGTGATACCCAGGTTGTCACAGAGACGGTTGAGCAGGGTGGTATGGTTGACCATGTCAAAAGCAGAGAAGAGATCAAGTAGGATGAGGACAGAGGGAATGTTACAGTCAAGGTTGGAGAGCAGATCTTCACGGATGTTCAGGAGAGCAGTGTCCGTGCTTCTGGCAGCTCTGAAACCAGATTGGTGATCATGGAGAGAACCAACAGAATCAAAATGAAGGTTAAACTGAGATATGGCCAGCTTTTCCAGGAGTTTACCCAAAAAGGGAGTAAAGGAAATTGGGCCATAGTTAGCTGGACAAGAAGGATCAGCTGCTGGTTTCTTAAGGAGAGGATGCACAAGGGAGTGCTTCAGAGGGGAGGGGAAAGATCCAGAGGCAAAAGAGAGGTTGCAGAAATTGGCAAGGGCCGGAGCGAGGGTATCAATGTGGTCCTTAATGGTTTTAGAGGAACAGGGATGGACCTGTTTTGATGAGGCTTTCATAGATCGAACTTGTCTAGCGACCTCATAATGGGAGAAAAGAGGAAAAGAGGAGAAAGGGGTTGGGGAGGTAGCTGAAGGAGGGTCAGCAAGCAGAGAATGAGAGGGAGAAGAGGGGGCGTGGAGGAGAGGGTGGACAAGATGTCCTGGGTTTTAGAGATAAAGTGAGAGGCAAGTGCATTGCATAGAGCATGGGAGGGGTGGAGACTGCAGTGGGGTTGGCCAGCTCCTTACAGATTTTAAAGAGTTTGGCCGGGTTGTTAGATGCCGCAGAGACACAGGCTTCAATGTGGACTCTCTTCTTTGTGTGGACATGCAGTCAGAGAGTTGGTATTGCCTTGGGAGCAGGCGGCAGGCCAGTTTGTCAGAGGATGAACAAGAAGCCCTCCATTTCCTCTCAGCCGCCCTACACTTACATTTAAGTGTAGCTAGGTCAGAATCAAACCAGGAATTGCACTTGGATTTGGACTTCAAGCGGATCCTCATGACAGGGGCAAGAGCATCAAGAGTAGTAAAAATAGAGGAGTAGAGCACGGACAGGACTATGTCAGGGTGTGAGTCAGCCCGGGGGGGCCAGGGGGAAGAAGGTGGCGGCGAAAGCCTCAACTGAGACATTTCATGGAGGCATGTCAGAGAAGGTGGTTGGCAGTCTTGGGGTAGGCTTGGCTTGAGGGGAGGAGATGGAAAGATGAGAGGAGAGGAGGCAGTGATCACTCCAGGAGAGAGGAGTGCTGAGGGGAATAGAAAGGGGGAGGCCAGAAGAGATCAAGACATCAAGTGTGTGACCAGCAGAGTGAGTCGGGCTGGAGTGGAGGATAGAGAGGGAGAGTGAATCGCAAAGGTTGCAAAAGAGTGCAGATGAGGAACAGGGAGAATCAAGATGGATGTTGTGGCCACCAAGAAGGAGTAGTAGAGTGGTTGAGGCCAGAAGGGAGGAGGAGCAGTCTGCCCATTCAGAGAGAAAAGAGGTGAGTTGACCAGGGGTCCGTTAGAGAGTAGCAACAATAAGACAGTCGCTACGAGAGAGAGAGGGAGCCTGCAGACAAGGCATTCGAAAGAGGAGTAAGTCTGAGTGAGGATGACAGAGGCAGGAATCCACTCAAGGAAGATCAGGGCTACACCCCCTCCGGGCCAGGTGGATCTGTGGGCGGAGAGGATCTTGTAGCCATCAGGGAGAAGAGTGTCAAATCTCGTGACAGGGCTGGTCATGAACCATGTCTCGGTAAAACCAAGGACATCAAGGTCAAGTTCTTCAAGTCTTCAAGTTCTTCTTCCCACGCACGGGCTAGAAAGTGAATCCGGAGCCCACGGAAGTGGGCCAAAGTAGGTGAGGTTTCCGTCCTGGAGGTGAGCGAGTCTTGACATGCCAGAGACAACACAGCTATTAACTGACTTGAGAACCTGGGCCTCAGCCTTCCTCAGTGAGAGGCACACCCAGCACCTATCAGCCACTCCATGAACCGTTGAGCCGGAGGTCATGCAGGGGATGGAGCGGCGTCCCACATGCTGAATCAGAGTAACGGAGCCTGGGCCCAGATCTCCAGCAAGGTGTGGCCATGCAGGCCCACTTGTGGACTTAGCGACTCAGGGCAGACATCAAAACTGCATAGATCACTATCTGAGTTTGTGGTGAGACTCCCCTGCTAGCTCTGCCGTAAGGCTGTCGCTAAGGAGCACCCCATGGCTGAAGGGATCATTGATGAGCTTCAGTTCTGCCCAGGATAAATTGAGTGCACATTGGATCCTCAGGGAGCATCAGCAGATCAGCTATCTTTGGAAAATCTGCAGCAATCGAGTGACGTCACTCACACTGGTAAGGGTGACGACGTTGGCACTAACGGCCCCAGGGACACAACATTATTCCGGGATGCCTTTCGGCCCAACAATATAGAGTAGGGGCCCGGAACTAGCAGTACTGCAGTAGTAGGTACATAGCTTTATGCCTCCATCAACCCCCCCGCCCGGCTGTCATCACCACCGGGGCACAACAGGCCCTGAAGGAGGGAAGAGAGATTGGCCCATGGGATGGGTAATGCCAGCGGCCCCCTACCAACTGGCCATCACCCTGGGAATTACTGCATTGTTTAGGGACCAATAATGATGGAAGTGCCACCAATATTGCCAAGAGCCTTGGATGGAAGACCCAAGGTGAAGTGCCCTAACCAAAGATTTGCCCATAGGCTAAGAGCAAAGGGACTTCAAGAACCGACCTTGCCTCTCATGAAGTAACCACAGGGTCATTAAAACTCAGATGGTGACCGGGAATAAACCCTTTGTACCTCACAGAGGGCACCAATAGCTTGTCCATAGAGTCTTTAGGAGACCGAGAAAAAGCAGTGTCGGGACACGGCCTAGCATAGGCAGCGGAGTAACACATGCTCATCCCTCAGACCAGAAACACTTTTCAAGGTTTACGTCACCTCTCAGATGAGAATAAGATGAACCACATAGAGGAACCGTCACCTATTCTGGGTGCAGAGCAAGAAGATTCTACCAAGGCAGACGTATGCCTGCTCTTAGACGAAATTCTATCTCTGAAAAGCGGCATAACATCAGCAATCTCAGAATTTAAGGGCAGACTGGACAAGGTCAAGGAGAACATTGAGATGATCGAGAATAACCATCTCACAGTGGATTTCATAGAACTTAGACTTAGAGCTTGCATGTAAGATCTGGAGCAAACAGAAATAGATCTCACCTTGAAAACTGATGATTTGAAAAACCGAGAGAGGAGATCTAACATGAGTCTCATAGGCACACAGGGGAAGCAAGGCAAAATGTCTCTATCCCTCAAACAATCAGTCAAAGCCCTCATTAGTAGTCTTTTTGAAGAGCCAAGAGAAGCCAACATCACATTTGACAGGATTCACTGAGGAGGGGTCCCATGGGTGACCCATGATCTGGGCTCATGCAATGGCAATACTTTATGCAAAAATTGACATCCTCCAAAAGGCAAGAGAAAAAGGTACGATCGATGTGCATCTTTCGAGACTTGTCAACCCTCACCCTAACAAAACAAAAGGAATGTCGTCCGCTTGCCCAGTGGTTGCAGGAACACAATGTCCACTATATGTGGGGGTATCCCTTTCACTTTGCTTTGATCACCATGGAGGAGACTTTATAGTAATATCAGATGAGGTGGATGGTGTACTGAAGCAGTTGACAGCAGAAGCTCACAGGCCAGACCTGAGAGAGACATGACACGGAGACCATCCCATCAGAGGGCGATCAAAGTACCATCCACTGAGGAGCCACCAAAATGGCCCAGGAAATCCTGCAAACTAAATAACCTTTCACTGCTCTTTGATAATCTACTATGCTGTCTACAACATGGTATATAATTGTTTCAAGGGGTCAAGAGAGGGAGGGGGGACAGGAGAACACAAGAATGGGACAAACGGGGTGTAACAATTGAGGTAATGTAGGTCGGCAAGGGGAAGGTGTAAGCGGATATCTTGGGGAATTGGTATCATCAGAATCATGGGTTAAATTATTGACAGAAATGCAAAGCCACATAATTAGAGGTAGTGCACTAGGAATAAAGTGAACCATGTGGCTATGGCAATACATGACAGGGGAATACGGTTGGGGACTTTGAATGTGAAAGGCCTTAACGCCCCACAGAATTGCTCCATGGTGATAAGGGAGTTTAAACATCCAGGTTGGATATCACCTTTCTTTATGAAACCAAAGTGGAGAAGGGAGAGGAATACAACCTACAGAGTAAACACGTAGGGGATTTCTTATGGTCCTCCGACCCCACAAGAAAGGTGGGCGTGGGCCTGTTGATACAGAAATCTTCAGGTTTTGAGATTGCTCAAATAAGATATATAATATGGCAGGGTTTCTCCTGGCAGTCAAGGGGAGGATCGGCTGCATGGACATAACACTATTCCCCATGTATGCACCAAATCAGCACCAGATTGCTTTCTGCAAAGAGGTATTAACATTCAGAGACACATGGAAGAATGGGCTTCTCATCTGCGTGGGGACTTTAACTTGAAAGTAGCTCCAGCAAAGGACTAGTTCTCTCTTAGAACCGGTGCAATCCAGCCTACTGTTGGAACAGAGGACAGCCCATGTGACTTATTGCAGGACCACTATCATAAACGCTTGGAAAGCGATCCTCCAGAACCAGAATGCCTACACATTCTATTCCAGCCTCACAAAACATTTTCACTAATTAATCACATCCTAATTTATGCAGCATATGAGTACACTTTCATGGGGGCAGATATAAAAGTAATTGGTTGGTCTGACCACGATATCTGTAGAGTTTTGCTGGACCTTGGCTCTCAAACCCCTTTGGACAAATACTGGATAATCAGCAATAGGTTGTTTATGGACACCATTTTCAAGGACCTTCTCCAACTGAGAATAAAGAATATTTTCAGTGGAACGACACGGGAGAAACCCAACTGAGCATAGTCTGGGATGCGGGTAAGGCCGCCTTTCATGGTCTCCTGATTTCAGAAGGCGCTGCAAAGAAAAGCGGAAGATTATTAAGAGATATAGAACTTAGACAATTCATCAAGAAGTAATTGGGTTGCGATGGTAACTCCATGACATATGGAAGGGGAGAGCTCTAACTCAGCACAAATTTCTCAAACAGAACTTTTATGAGAAATGTTGACAAAGCCCATACTCTACAGCCTGCCCGACTAAGGGGACATAGAAAACATTAGATAAGATCAAGGGGGAGGTGTGTAACACGCGGACACGTCCATTAGACATAGTCCACAGGTTCAGACGCTATTATGCACAGCTATATGCGACGGAAAGTACATGCAGCGATCAGTCCATTCGAAAATTCTTGGAAGGCACGAGCCTCCCAACTGTAATGTCAGAGGAAACAGTAATGATGGGTGCCCCAATAGACGGGAATGAGGTCCTTAAAGCAATCTCCAAATTGAAAGCGGACCCCGCCCCCGGACAAGATGGGTTTACATCCATGTTTTACTAGAGGCATGAGGCACTGCTTGCACCTTTTATGGTGATACTTTTCAATGATATTCTAGATGGTAAGAGAGCAATGGACACATTTACACAAATGCAAGTAGTGGTCATCCTGAAAGAAGGGAGGGTTAAGCAAGACTGCATCCTGGAAGAGCGACTAGGCACTGTTCTACCCAAGCTAATCCACAATGATCAAGTCAGATTCATTAAGGGCCAACAAGGGGCCGGCAATATTCGGAAAACTCTCAGCCTAATGCCTGGGATCAGCAAAATGTACATGTTTGTTTGTTTGTTTGTTTGTTTATTTATTTATTTATATAGCGCACCTGACCCAGGGGTAAATGGGCACTTAAGTAGATGGTTACAGGATACAGTTTATACATTTAGACAGTTTGCTGCAGAATTTATACAATACACAATAATACAGTTACTGTACAGATTATATTATAGAGATTATACATTTTATATAATATGTACACAGGAATAATACAGAAATAATACCAACGAACACATAGGTAGGAGAGAGTGAATGCTAGGGTATGTGTATAAGGTGTCCGGAGTGACATGAGGTAGTGTTAGTTTTTATTCAGTAACCAGGTAATGACGTGGTTGCTGAATGATTGAAAGGTAGAGATAGATTTGATGTCCAGTAGAAGAGTATTCCAGAGTTGGGAGGCTAGAACCGGGAAGCTGGTTCCGCCGGCTATTTTTAGGGTGTATCTGGGCACCAACAGGCATACAGGCTGATTCATGGAATAATTAGCGCGGCGCAAGTGGGCAAAAACGTGCGAATCGCAGTGGAATAGCGAAAATCGCAGTGCAATTGCGAAAATCGCACGAAAAGCAGCGCACGTCGATTCATGGAAGGCCGTGTGCGAGAAAACCAGCGGATGTGCGATAAAAAAGTGCGCGGCGCACGTTGGCGCACAGGCCATCTAACAGCGTGCGCCAGGTCACAGCGAAAATCGCACAGGCCACAGCGAAATTCGCACATAGCGCGGCGCATGCAACAAAAGTAGGCGGAACACGGGCGTAACACTCGGAATGGGGAACAACTTGCCAAAACGTGGGCGTCACGGGGGAAGTACAGGGCACAAGTGCGCGGAACGCCCACACGCTCGCCTACAACACGTATTCATGGAATAGAATAGGGGAAAAAAGCGCACGCTCAAACCAGCGCACAGGCACAAACACGACCGCCACAAGAAAGCAGGCGGTAGCGTCTCTGCGGCTGTAAGAAATGTGCGCCAAAAGGTGCGCCAACAAATAGCACCTATATACTGCCATGATGAATGTCCCATACTGTGGCCCTCCAGGAAAAATGACGTGCAAAGGGGTACCCACAAACACGGACACCCGCTGACTAAAAATACGTGTGCGTGTATACCGGGGTGCGCGGGAAGTCTAACACGCGATTTCAGCAGGGTACGTGCATCACAGGGGTTCGCGTGAAGTTATTCACGCGATCGGGCCTGGGGCAGCGGGCTACGTGTATTACAGGGGTTCGCGTGAAGTTCCTCACGCGATCGGGCCTGGGGGAGCGGGCTACGTGTATTTCAGGGGTTCGCGTGAAGTTTCACACGCGATCGGGTCTGGGGGAGCGGGCTACGTGTATTTCAGGTGTGCGCGTGAAGTTCCACACGCGAATAGCCTGGGCGCGTGTATTTCAGGGGTGCGCGGGAAGTTCCACACGCGAATAGCCTGGGGGCGCGTGTATTCCAGGGGTGCGAGTGAAGTTCCACACGCGAATAGCCTGGGCGCGTGTATTTCAGGGGTGCGCGGGAAGTTCCACATGCGAATAGCCTGGGGGCGCGTGTATTCCAGGGGTGCGAGTGAAGTTCCACACGCGAATAGCCTGGGCGCGTGTATTTCAGGGGTGCGCGGGAAGTTCCACACGCGAATAGCCTGGGCGCGTGTATTTCAGGGGTGCGCGGGAAGTTCCACACGCGAATAGCCTGGGCGCGTGTATTTCAGGGGTGCGCGGGAAGTTCCATACGCGAATAGCCTGGGCGCGTGTATTTCAGGGGTGCGCGGGAAGTTCCACACGCGAATAGCCTGGGCGCGTGTATTTCAGGGGTGCGCGGGAAGTTCCACACGTGAATAGCCAGGGCGCGTGTATTTCAGGGGTGCGCGGGAAGTCCCACACGCGAATAGCCTGGGGGCGCGTGTATTTCAGGGGTGCGCGGGAAGTTCCACACGCGAATAGCCTGGGGGCGCGTGTATTTCAGGGGTGCGCGGGAAGTTCCACACGCGAATAGCCTGGGCGCGTGTATTTCAGGGGTGCGCGGGAAGTTCCACACGCGAATAGCCTGGGGGCGCGTGTATTACAGGGGTGCGCGGGAAGTCCCACACGCGAATAGCCTGGGCGCGTGTATTTCAGGGGTGCGCGGGAAGTTCCACATGTGATTTGACAGTGTGGGTCCTCCCAGGTGTACCCTGTACACCCTCCACGGCCCCTGCAGGCAGCCCACACCACAGGGGACTACCCTGCATCCCTGGTCATGTCCCGCAGGCAGCCCACCCACCATGGGCATGCCCCCCAGCAAAGGCACATGTCTCCTTGAACTAATGAACACCAACTCATGTCCCCTTGCACCCCCACCCCCCAGCAGTGCAGGGGCAGCCTCCACCAGGCCCCCACTCATGTCTCCCACCACCCCCACCCCCCAGCCACCAGGGGCACCCTCCACCAGGCCCCCACTCATGTCTCCCACCACCCCCACCCCCCAGCCACCAGGGGCACCCTCCACCAGGCCCCCACTCATGTCTCCCACCACCCCCACCCCCCAGCCACCAGGGGCACCCTCCACCAGGCCCCCACTCATGTCTCCCACCACCCCCACCCCCCAGCCACCAGGGGCACCCTCCACCAGGCCCCCACTCATGTCTCCCACCACCCCCACACCCCAGCCACCAGGGGCACCCTCCACCAGGCCCCCACTCATGTCTCCCACCACCCCCACCCCCCA